>NC_089875.1:1063125-1415000 GCF_040182565.1 Anser cygnoides | reverse complement strand
AGAAATAGAAATGCCTCGCTTATTTATTCCCCTGCCCCGAGAAGTTTGAGCCCATCGCCTGACAGGGCTCCTGAGCGCGGACAGGGAGTTTTTGAACTCACCAGAGGTAAAAAAAAAAAAGTCTGAATTTCATGTCACCTCCCGCACGAAAATCCTGCCCCGTTCTTCGTGACGGAGGCACGAAGGGAAGAGGGAGAGTTTCTCCCCAGCTCTGCGAAGTGAGCAATGCCCCGCAGAGAGGCCGAGGTGAAAGCACGCGACCTCGGGACGAGCCTCGTGGGGCCTGTGCCTCAGTTTCTAGCGGGGGGAACAAAAAAAACCCCACTTATCTGCAGCGTGGATATTGTTGGGGGATTAAATTAATTAGCGACTGTAAAACACGTTGAGCTCTTCCAAAGGGAGACTTTTGAGAAGTGCAAAGTAATATAAATTAATCACTCCATTACATACACCCGCTCGTTCCAGAGGAGGGTCTCAGGCACGTGGTGGCGACAATAGTGTATAAATAAGGATAATGGCCTATTATGGCTCGAGCTTCTCCATTAGTCACCATTTATCTGAGAACGGACACTGCGGCATGGGCTGGGATGCGCCAATAATCCTTTTCTTAGGAGCTTTCGGTTCTCTTTCTACTAAGCTCTTCCCTGTGCCTTTCGGCTGCCGTTTCTTTTTCTGCAGTGCAAATCTTTGCAAAATCAAGAACACACGAGCAGAATCGTTTGGGAATTTCTAGGCTGGGCTATGTGTTCACGCCACTCAGGCTGGTTTTGCACTGCCTTTCTCATCGGTCAATAGTTTCCAGGGCCAAAACTAAGGCCTGGCTAGCGACTGGCTTGAGTCACGGTTGCACAACTCATTTAAAATAAAAGAGGATTCAGCCCAAGGTACCACTAATGCTGCACCACTTTAAGGGCAGAAGACCTTGCAGGAGGGATGTTTTATCTTATTCTGTGTTTATTTGCCATTTGAAATACGTTTCCTGACTTTTGTTTTGGTTTTGAAGCCTGTTGAGTACTCCGAAACAAACAGGAAAAAAAAAAAAAAAGGAAAGGGAAAGGAAGCAACACAACTGTTTGTGTATTTAAGCAATCCCAAAAGTGCCGGTTGTCTCCAAAGACCACCAGCAGGTGCTTCGGTCCCTTTGGTGCTGGGCTGAGAAGCTCCGGCCCCAGGAGATACCAGTGCGGTGGCCCCACCAAAGGGAAGACCACAGCTGATGAGGCCTCCGAAGCAGTTATTGACTTGTGTGACAGCAAACAGCAAGCCGTAATAAACAAAAAAGCTACAGACAAAATTATTTGGCTAATGGCTAAATTGGAGAGTCAATATAAATAACATTATGTACACTTGTTATTACTGCAGTCAAACTGCTGGGCTTTGAGTCAAGTTAGCTCTAACACATGGTGGGGCCAACCATAGCCTTCTGCTGATACTGAAGAGCAAAACGTGTGGTTTTTTGAGCACCCAGAACATGAAGCAAGAGAGACGGAGAGGAAAAACAAAGAGGTCCTAGCCAATGAACAAAAGACTTGACCATAAGTACATAAATAAAAGAAATCGCCTGATATTACAGGTGATAAAAATTGTGCTCAGCATCTTTTGATATATATCTTCTCAGAAGTTTTGCGAGCACAGCCCTCTTGTGGGCTCATTTGTGTTTGTGTGACAACTGGAGACAGGGAATAGCTAATTCCTTTAACTGTTGGACGAACCTCAGCTCCTCCAGGCTACGAGAGAATTGGCTGCAGGTATAATCAGTCATTCCCTCGCCCTGGAGGAACGGAGCTGCTGCCAGCAATTTGTCAACATAATTTGGGCTTATTGTTTTCCTTCTGAAGTTTTATCTTATTTTCTTTTCCTAAATTAAATGCTTATTCATTAGAGAAGTAGTAATATGTTATGTTTGAAACGTTCTTCAGATTTTCCTTAACTCCTCCCTTTTAAAAACCTTCCCACAACCCTCCCGAGGGCAGCGACCCACCCTCCGCGGAAATATTTGTGCTCGCTGCAGGGCAGAACTTGAAAAGGGGCTGCTTCGGAAGGGCATCGCACCCACCTCCTGCAAACCTAGCCCATCCTGTTAGCAAGGATTTACTTTTTGTGTATTTGATCATCCCGGTGGCTGGCTTGGCTGTGCTCCTGTCCCAAGCCTCCCTTGGATGAGCCATTCAATACAACTGCTCAATACTCTAAGTGTATAATCCATAGCGCTGCAGATAGAGCTCTGTGATAGACAGACCTGGTCTTTGCGATCCACGAGCCTTAGCCCACTTCATTTCTGGAGGGCAGGGTTAGCAGTAACCCTCAGGTAGCCCGGGCCCATCCAGCACAGAAGAAAGTTTTGGAATTCTCTCTTCATTGGGAGGAAAACCCCAAAATACACAGATCAGTAAGGAGGCCTGAAAATACATCCCACACACAGACACTGTCTGCTCCATTCCCTGTCAAGTGTGGGTTTGGGTTGCCGTGAAACCCACAATCGTGACCGTGGGGACTGTCTGATCCCAGTGGCCATGCCACCTGCACACCTCCTGGTGGGGCCAGCCCACGCTGCCAGCCAGCACTGCCAGCTCCCAGCCTGCCACGACCGAAACCGAGGGGGTAGAATGACCACACGTACCCGAGCATCAGTGTGCTGCAGGATGGGGACTGGTTCTCGTCAGTAACTCCTGTAACCTGCCTCTCATGACTTCGATCCAGAGGGAAATTAATTTCAACAGAACAAGGGCTCAAACACCAGGTTCGTACAGAAGGGAGGTGCTCCATGCCTGCCCCAAGAAGGACGCTCAGAGGACAGGCACGCGAGAGCTACGGCAGCGCCTCAGCACCACAGCGAGCACAACACAGATGGAAACCTTTGCCACGCTAGGAGTGGCAGGGCCTGCTGGACTAAAAAGCAGAAGAAATTCTGCGCAAAAGGATTGGCTCTGACCTGGATTCCCTTCCTGTCCCTGGAAAAGTCACAAGCTTTCTATCTTTAGTTTCCCCGTATTTCAGAGGAGGATAAGACTGAGTGCCATGCCTTCGCAGCAGCACGGGAACAAGATGTGAGCTGTCTTTATGACAAAAGGTAACGAGGGAGGGTATCAGCACAAATACCAGAAAGGATGAAAAAATGGAAGCGAAAGGGACTTTTGCTGCTGATTTCCACCCAAAAGAACCAACGGCACACTCAGACCTTCAAACCAGCACCCACCAGGCAATGCTATCTCTCTCCGTCAGCCCCGCTGTCACGACCTGTTGCTGAGCCCCCTGGGTTCAGAGAGGAGCTAACATCTGGGAGCAGTGAGACACCGGCTGTGCAGCCACGCTGGTACCTCCAGCACCACAGAGCTTTCCAACCCACCCCATGTCCTCAGGGAATGGAAGAGAAGAGGGAATAACAAGGAGAAGAGAGGAAAGGGCCTGAGAGCCCCAAACAGGCTGGATGCAGAGGAAAACACGAGTGCAGAAGGACACGGACAAAGCGCTTTCCAAAGGAAAACGAATAATTAGAAGCAGCAAGCATAAACCACAAAAATAAAGGCGAACGAAATGGAGATCATCAGATGGGGTGGGACAGAAAGACAAGCAGGAAGCAGAAAAGCACAGCTCTTCTCTTCCATGAGGCCCCGCAGCCCCACCAGTTCTTCAGGATCGAGACTGGGGGGAGGAAAAAAGGTTGTGTGCATGGGTGTGCATGTGCCCCCAGCTATGCACAAACCCTGCTCTGCTGGAAGCACAGGCCCATCGCCTTCTGCCCATGCTGAAACCAAAGACGTGGTTCTTGGGGAACCCTCTCCCAAGTCCCTCTGCGGGATGTGGCATGAGCAGCTGGGCTTGCAGCACAAGAGAGGACCCATGAGCCGCCGCAAAACACCTCTGGCAGGAAGGAAAGCAAACCTCCTTCAGGCAGCAGAAGGCTCAGACCATACAGAAGGCTTCGGCCTTAGGTTTCGCTTCTTGCCTCGGTGGCTGCTAAATGTGGCAGCTGTAAGGGGTGCCCATGAAGCCCCAGCATCACAGTGCACCTTATATTTGCTTGACCTCACTCCAGTCCTCGCCGTGTATCTCAGCTCAACTGTAAGCGCCGCCTGCCCGGCTAGGTTAACCCAGCCTGCTGTGCAGGGTTTTTGTCCCCCACACAGCAAACAGTGACCAGTCCTTTCTATTTAGAGCAACCCCACCGTGTAAACCCGTCTCCTCCCTTTGATAAGAGCCCTATCGCTAGATAGTAGTAATCCCCATTCCTTTCCCAGCACAAGGAAATACAGCTTCACGGACAAGGTGGATAAAATCACTGTTCCACGCAGGTTTTTTTTGGAGGAGGGTGTCCAGGATCATGCAGAAACACACACAGGGACAGCCCCGAATGGCACTGCTGTGGCCTGGAGGCACACGGGGTCTTGAGGCATGGTGTTTCTCCCCGGCTCCTACCGAATTCAACAGGACTGGAGCATTTTCAGCGTCTTTCTAGACCAGGAAAAAGGCCTTCGGAGACAAATAGAGTTTCCTGTTCAATATTTCATGTAATGATTGCTCCAAAGGTGTAAACAGGAAAAATGCCTCTCCACTTAGCCAGAAAATGAGTGTCTGCCTTCCCTTCCTTTTATTGCCTTTACGTGTTAAAAGTCATTTAGACAGGGATTTGCCAGATGCCCAGGTTCAGCTGAGGCACCACAGGCTGTCGGGTGTCCGGGCGAGGATCCCATCTGGGTCTGCACGGGCAGATTTGGGGTGAGGGGGAGTGCTCGGCTCCCCCCCCAGCCACCCCTCGCCCTTCTCCCTCCCAAGGACCCCTCCGAAAGCCCCGCACGTCTGCGCCAGGCAAACTGCTTTACTTACACCAAACCCCGCATTTCTAAGCCGTGCCTTAACAACCCAAAGCACTAACATCCTCCTTGCAGATTTTTCGGGCTGGTATCTTTACAGAAGAGGAAGTTAAGCCATCGGGGCACCTGCTGCAAAATTTCTGCCACGCGCACAAGCGCTGGATCGCTTCGTACCATCCTCCCTGCCGGGGCTCCTGGGGAGGGAAGGCATGAGGCCAGCCCCCGCTCCGCCACAGCCACGCTTCCTTCCAGCTCCTTCCAGCAACAACGCCGAGCGTATGTCACAGCCATCAAATGGTCTTTTAGCTAAGTGACAACAGACATGATTCGGAGTCAGCATATTTTGATTACAGCTCATTGTTAGCAGGATTCGAGAGCGCGCTCGCATCACAGTGTTGTTCAACACAAAAATTAAATTGCGGCATAATTAGCTTCGCCGCAGCTACACCTTTCCGTCTGAATGGATGCGATACCTGCAAAGGTTGCACTCGGTATGAAATGTGTTCCTGATTATAGAGCGTTTGCCTAATCTCGAGGGCGCCGCCTTGTTTTTTAAGGCGCTCGGCGAGTCACGCACTCGGGTACGTGCTGCCCGTTATCTCCTGGAGGCTTACAACTGGAATCCCCGTGATTCACATTTTCCAACGCTCATGGCCAAACCCTTCCCCAGATCAGATCCTCCACTCTCTACCATTTCACAACCAGCCGAATCTGCAGCAAGGCGCAAGCAGCCAACGGCCTGACTCTGCAAGCCACACGCCGAGGAGCTGGTGGCCACAAAAGACACTGTCCCCGGGCTGCGGGAGCCCGTGCAGGGCAATCTGCCGGGGTGGCTCACCAGCCTGAGGTGGTCGTGGCTCCCCGATGCCTCTACCCGCTCGTTGAGGGATGGCTTGAAAGCACGGCTGGCTTCCAGAGTCACCCCAAAAAGCTGTGCTGAGAGCTCCTTGCAGCCTCGCTCTGTCTCCCAGGGAGGTGTGGAGAAGCCGGCGGGCTGGCAGCTGCGCAGCCGGCATCGTCCCGCACAGACCTGCGCCTCGGGGTGGGCGGGCTGGCCCCCAGCCCACGCGTGCTCCCGGTCAGCCCCCCAGCTCCACTCCTCATGCAGAAGTTTCTGAGGGCACTGCTACTTACTTCATCCCGTGTTTAGGGTGAATTAAATTTAAACTGTGGGAGACAGCAGAAGGGGCCAAAACCAAAGCACAAAGCCACCAAGCGCGAGTTTCTCTGTCAGGCTTTAGATTCAGCTTATTGTTTCCCTGTGGCACCAAACAAAAGCATTTTGCTTTCTTTACACATTTTTTTTTTAAACTATGCACAGAGAAAAACAATGAATTACTGTTAACATGCCATATCCGAGTCTTCCATGTCTCCTATACCTTGCTATCACTATATGACATATGAACTACAGTGCCAACAGCTACACCGCGTAACCCTGCTCGTGAGCAACCCATCGTCTCGCCCCAAAACTTCAGCGACAGGCTGGGGAAGAGCACCCACAGCTCCTCTCCGGCCTCGTGCCATCAGCAGAATCACGTTTCCCATCCCTGCCCCTCTGGCATTCCGGCATCACCGTATCGGTGCTCATCCAGAGCATCTCGAACCCTTCATGCTGTGGACTGAGCCGTGCATTGCGCACTTACAAGTGAAATAAATCGTCCCCGCACATACTGGTTGGGTGTATACCTTCACTGAGGCTTTGAGGAAAAATAACAATAATAATAATAATAATAATAAAGGATTCTGTGAATGCAGTGAGACACAGCCATAGATACCACGCTTTTCCTGCACAGCCCTACGACGGGCCTCGTGGACACGGGGAAATAAAGCACAGCTCAGCTGGGCGGCGGAGGCCACGCCAGTAAAACTGGTTTGCACAGCGGGGAGGAGGGTCAGGAGCCTCCTGGGCTAACACAGCTGCAAAAAGTGCCGGGCAGAGAGGGGCAGAGGTGGGAACAGCCTGAGCACGGAGGCCCAAGAGCTACGGTGATGCCCAGACATACGGTCGCAGCTCATGCCGAGTGCTGCCCAAAACGCCTGACCTCGTGGTGACGTGGCTGTACCCATCACCGAAATGCAGCAGGGATACTTTCCCGCACACTGCACAACGCAGGTGAAAATTCTTAAATTACAAGGCACGGGGACACTTTCCTCCTCAAAAAATACTTGGCCAACTCCATCTACATGAGGTACCAGGGACCAGCAGAGGAGCTCTGGGGCCAAGGCCACCACAGCACAGGGGGCACGCCAGTGCTGCAGCTGGGATCAGAGGGGTCCGAATGTCGGCACCACCTCAAGCCTAAAACCAAAGTCAAAGGTGCCACCTACTGAGCCCCCGGCACGGCTCCTTCCTATAGCAGCTGTGTGTGTCCTCCTCCGAGGGCTGCTAGCAAAGGGCTGGCCGTGGCTAACACGCAGCTCGTCAAATTCGGCAAAGTTTCGGCCAGCGGTCACCAGGCACGCGGCAGCGCTCGCCTTGGGTTGCTGCTGCGCGGCAGAAAGCAGGGGACGTCCCTCCCGAGACCTGGACGTCCCCGCAGCCTGGCCCAACGCAACAGGTTGTGTGCTCTGAGAGCTGGGCAAGGGGCAGCTTCCACATCCACAATGCCACAACCTGTGTTGGCAGCGCTTGTCCTGCTCACAGTGGGGAAAAACTCTGCCCGTGTAGCTTTGCCCACGCGCAGTAAAGCTGCTCATAAAGTCCCCTCCGACAACGAGACCAGATCCTTCGCATTAGGACGCTATTTTCTGCCATTTCTGTGCACACAGACAGTTGCCCCGCTCCCGTGCAAAGGGGACAGACAAAGCAGCAGCAGCAGCGGAGCTTTTAATCCTCTCTTCCCCTCTCCTCCTGACAGCGCCGCAGCCTTAAATGGAGCTATTTAAAAGGCAGCGTTAAAAACACATGCGGCGTGATCTGACCTTCTCCACAGCGACAATGAAAGGGGACGAAAACCTGAACACCAAATGAATGAAATGAAAATTACAAGGTAAAGGTTGGATTCCCTGAATTCATGCCAACTGCAGGGATCTTACATTACAGCACTGCAGCTTTCCAAATTTTAAATACAATAATTTTCTGTATTAAGGGCCCAGTAACCCTAATGGAGGCATAATTAGGCATTTATGCCAGACCCATATGAGAAGCTTGAAAAACTTAAATAAACTGTGAATGGCAGGATTAATACCACAGCTTTTCATTTTGTACAGCTGTTTGAATACAGTGCACTGACTGTGATGGCATCAGCTGTTGCTTTACTCTTGGTCAGTATTTCTGAGGTTAAAACAGGCAGTTCTTTTAACCAAATGAATAATTACCCCTCTCATTGTTGTCCTGTTTGTTTCAGCAAAGAGGGTCTGGATGCATATTTGCTTTATGTTTGGGAAAAAAAAAAAAAAAAAAGGAAAAGAGAAAGAAGAAAAGAAAAAGCCAAATTGCAAACAAAATCAGCTGGCTCGATGCGAAGCCTGGTGACGCTAATAAGAGAATTGTAATTCAGTGCGATGCCGAGCGCGCGGGCCCTTCGGGATGGAGGAGTAAGTAATGCAGTTTTGGAGATCATCTGCACAAGTGGGAATATCATATAGATGCCAGGAGAGTCCTTGAGAAAACATCTCACCTCGGCCCCGACTGAAGAGGAAAGACAATACTTCGGTGAAACGTAATTCTGTATTTCTAGGAAAGGCTCCAGTAGTAAATTGCTTACTAATGCAAGGAGCCTTGTAAATTTTAGTATGAATGGAACGGGCAACAGCACGAGTGCGACACGGCGCAGCATTTGCACACGCGGCTTAGCCAGTAATAAGTAAATAAATGTGTAATTTATAAGCTATAGAAAACACCAGAAAATACTTCTAACAAGAACTCAAGCTCAGCGAACTTCAAGTGCAGACATAAAACAGCTCCCAGAAGTATCTCACTATTCTTTTCCCCCCCAGGTAAATTACTTCTCCGACAAGTTAATTTTCAATCTTTCGTTTTACGGCCAGCGGTGGTTAGAAATATCAGCTGAAAAGCGTTAATTGAGGTTTTCTCGCTGTCTTTAAAAGCTTGCTTATCGGTGGACGTGGAAGAAACTACGCAGGGAGTGCATACGGGTAGAAACTCCTGATTGCAACACCCACATGAGTGGTCCGGGAGGAGGACTGGTACCACGAGGAGCCTAACGCCACGTCCACACGGGAAATACCACCCCCAAACCACAGCCCCGGGACTGGGGTCGGACGAGCCAGCCCCAGCCCTTGCGTGAGCCACCGGCTCCGCTGCTTCCAGCCTGAAACTCTACTCTGGCAAAGCTTCCCAGTTGTTAAACAGGCAGCATTAAAAACAACATTGCTCTCAACCTGAACAAGCGGCCGGACCTCTCCAGAGCACCGGGCACGAGGCCGCGAGGGCGCTCGGGAAAGACGAGTGAACCCAAAGTGGATGTGGCTGATCTCATTCAAAAGAAAAGTGGCCTACTCCAAAGGGGATTAGGCTAAAGTGAACTACGGCCACTTTATTTCTGAATGAGAGCATCTACACAATAGCGCAATGCACTTTAACTAATGCACTTTAATTTTACACCCAGTCAATTTGTCTTACCTCTCCTGAGTGTCCTTGTGTGGACAAGCCCCAGGATCCATCGAGTTTTGAGGCCGGGCGGGAGCACTAGATCAGCCCAGCCAGCTCCCCGCGCCACGGGCCGCTGTGTTCCCCCGTTATCGACCCCGAGCCCGCGATGGCTGACGCACGCCTGCCCGTCGGGGAGGACGCTTCTCCCAGCGAGGAGCCGGCCTGCCTTTGACGACACCCGCCATGTCGCTCGGTGGCCTGTCCCACCGCCGGCACGGGCAGGAAGGCCAAACCCAGGCAAAGTTTCTTTCCATCGTTACCTTCTGTCAGACAAAAATTGGCAATCTAAATATCGTAGCTTTTAAATCTCTCTCCCTTTCTTTTTTTAATTGTAAACAGGCCCTTTGTCTTCGGGACCAACTCCGATTTGTTAATTATTATTATTATTTCAAGTTTTCCTTGTCTGTTTTTAAACGCCGAACGTTTAGACGCCTTCCGACTCACCCCAAGAACCACCAGGAGCCGCTCAGGGCCTGCGCCTGCCGTCCTTCGCAACGACATACAAAGTGCGCAGGCCTCGGCCTACGCCCTCCATGTTGCTCCTCAGCTCCCAGCGAGGCGCTGATTTCCCCCAAAACAACCGAAGCGAGCGGCGGGGCAGCGTGAGATGCCGGGCGATGGGGCTCTCCCTTGCTAACAGAGACCAGACCCCATCGCCGAAACAGGCACGATAGCTGCCCTGAAGTTTTCCAGTGATCTCACCCAAATTAAAAAAAGCCGTCCCGTGGACACCAGCCTGCGGGGCTCCTGCTTTCACCTACGGTCCTAGGCTGGATTGTATCTCTTTTTTAACCTCATCTCCCCCCAGTCTGAAGGTAGTACACGCACAAAAAGCAACCACAGTAAAATGCAAGCCAACGGCCGGCAAGTTGCCTTGAAGTTGTGTCACAAAATATCAGCGGTGGGTTAGATACCGGGCCATTAATCAGGGACAGAAATACGCTCAAATAACGCAAAACACAAAATGTGCACTCCATTAGAGGCTGGAGTCACCCTCTCCAAATATTGCTGCAACTGCAGAAAAAAAAAACAAATATAAACACTCATTTACAAATTTGCCGGGTGAGTCAAAGCCTGTTACAAGCAACTGAGCATCAAGAGACTGAGGGAACGCGCCAAGGACACGCGATGGTACTGCAGCACACCCGAGTCTCCTCGCACACAAACCCCGACCGGGAAACAGCTCCAGAAACGTTCAACAATTTTAATGACTGGTTCAGAACAATCCTCGTCTTTATTTTCTGAAATTTGTTTAGATTATACAAGATAGCTCCTAACTGCGCGCTCATGTGACCAAAAAACCCCAAACGCAGCAATGCGAAACAAAAAAAGAGACTCCCTAATTTAAAGAAGCTGTGCCGGATTTTCACTACGTTTTAAACTGCTATTTTAAAACAGTATTTATCAGCACAACCTACGCTTACTCATTTTGATCGAGTGTGTTATAATCTGATTTTTCCAGTACTAACATTGCCCACTCCGGGCTCCAGCGACCCCGCCGCGCGCACACGTCCAGAGCCTGTTACCTTTGCTGCTACCTGCATGCGAGCAGCAAGGGAAGAACCAAACCCTCACACACGAGAGCTAAACCTAAGGCAAAGACCATTTTTGCACAACTTACTTGCCCATCTCCAAGCTGCCCCAAAATAACAATCTGCACCTCAGCAGCGCGCTCCGAAATGCAAGGACGCCATGAGTTCCCACTTAGAGGAATGCCTCGGGATACGCTCCCTCTTGAGCACGTATTACAAGTTCCAGGGTTTCCTGGGGTTTGATTTTGCAAAGGATGCAAAAAAAATTGAGAATGCAAATTACGCTTTGCAAACTCCAGTTTGGAAAATTTTACGCGGGAGTTAGGCCTGAGCAAGGAACCTAAGGAAGGGAGCAAATATCATACCCAACAGTGAGGACAGATATGTTTGTGCTCACAAACAATTAAAAAAACCAGCAAAGATTCTTGAATTTAAATGAAATCATAGATTAAAGAAAATATGCTCAATCTCCTATCTATTTAGCAGTATATTTACTTGCTTAAAGAAACAGGCAGCAAAGAACCTTATTTTGCTAACACGATTTCAGTCACAGTGTTTCTGATGATAACAGGTCCCGAATATAAATCAACTTGCCCTATCTTTACACTAAACAGTCTGCCGAGCTCAGGCATGGTAACAGCTCCTAAATATTGCAGCAAAAAAAAAACACACACCCCCCCCTCAAAAAACAACAACAAAAAAAGGATTCACTGGCTCACGGTGGCATGAAGTCAGAAGAATAACATTTAATTTTGAGGGTTTTAAACCCTATGTTATTGGGTCTCCTCAGAGCCCTACTTCACTGTAACTCTTTCATTATGCAGAAATGAAGTCTACCTTGCACTCTCTGTACTGCATCCGTTATTTGGATGCCTGTTCCTCCGATATGGGAGTACGTACACCAAAGGCAGTAAAATTCCTAGCTCTTCCCACCCCTTAAAGCCATACGTGGTTTGAAAATACCTGCGAAGAAGTCCCCAAGCAAAACAGTGTTTCTCAGTCTTTTCTATTCTTCCCCTATGACATTATTTTAGTATTGGCCACAGGGAATAGCTAATATATATTTGAAACATTTGGGAAAGTTATCCTAGTCCTAACTGGTAAATGCCCCGAACAACCCATCCGCCTTCAGACGCGCTGTATAATGCATTCCAGTTTACGACGCTTTGCAAAGAAGGCTGCATTTTAAGTAATCTTTCAATTTTTAAAAAAGCTGCTGTCTATCCGCATTTTGTTTAGAGAAACTCTGCAACTGCATGCATTAAAAAAATCTATTGCAACATAAATACAAGTGTTTGCTTTATTATATACATATATATATATGATATACTATCATCCAAGAAGGGCCATCTAAAATGCCACAGTTGCAAACATTTAAGACTGTAACAAAAATGACTGAGACTCTAGTATCAGTTTACTATCCTTCAACAATTTCCCTGACAGTGGAGTCAAATAATGTTGAATTATGGACCTTCTTACAGGAAGTCTTATTTCATGTTCATTTTTTGATCATTTCCCTCCGCGTCCCTATAGGAATTTGGCCGTTTGCCGATTTTCCTTTAAAAATTTCTGCACAAGTAATTGGCTTGCGCGTGATTAAATTATAATTTTGTCAAGAAATACTACGGCACATTCGCCCAACGAGTTTATTTCACCTAAGAAAATACCGTTTTGCCTCCATGAAAAGCCATCTCATGCTGCTAACGTACTTTGAGTGTGGTGGCTACTTCGTACCCTGCTTGCCTTAAAGGGCTTTGGGAAGGATTCCCGCAGACGCACTCTGGGAGGAAAGCGTCGCAGCCTCTTACAGCTTGGGCTCTAGCACCTAGGAGCCAAGGTGAAGCAAATTCAGGAAAAGAGCCCCACGGTGCCAGCTTAATCTATCTGGAGTCCCTCAGAAACCGAGTTTCTTCTGCGCGACTGCGGACGGTCTTTGAGGTTTTGTATAGGACGGAGTTTTCCCAGCCGCATCACGCAACAGCTGTGTTTTAAATCTTTCCGGACTGCGACAAACATTTGAAAATTTAAACATGCAAATGTTTGAAAAGCTAATGATTAAAAAAGGTTTATTTTGAAACTCTGGCCATGGGCGCAATCGTTCAAGCGACAGTTTTAAAGCCACGGGATCTCGAGCTCGATTAGCCCGAGCAAAACCCCAAACTCCTGCCTTGTCCTTCTGGACGCGCGACGGTAAACAAGAGCTCGGCAGGTCCCACCCTGGCAGGCAGCGGGGTCGCGCCTGTGGGAGAAGGATGCTATTTTAGTGACCTCTTGCCACCGAGCTAGTTAAATCACCGAACAATGGTTAGCGTTATGGGGCTTTCCTGCGCAAAATCTGGCATTAGTGTCATTGCTTTCCATTAAGCGGGGGACTTAAAGGCGCTGCCACGGAGGGGCCTATAAGGGAAGAATAAATAAGGGGAAACCAATAAATTAAAAAACCCTGTTAACTGTAACCTTTACTACCACGATATACGAAAATGTAATTAAATCCATAATAAAAGCTTTTACATACTTACTCTTTTATGACTCTCCATAGCACAAAGGCGCGCAGACCGGGCCCCCCCGCGCCCCCGGCCCGCCCGGCCGCGCACACCGCGCGCTTCCAGCCATAAACGCACCGCGGAGGGACATCTTAATTAGCCGCCCCAGCGCCAACCACTCAACACCTTATTAGCCACCCATTAGGGCCCAGGTCCTGCCGGACTTGGCACCGGCGGCGCCGGGCCGCGGGCGGCCGCGCATCCCCGGCACAACCCCGGCGGCTCTCGCCGCGCAGTTTTGCGCCTTTTTCCCCTAATCCGGGGCCGGGTTAGGGGGAGGAAAACGGGGGTTTCCTACAAGCCGGTCGCTCCCCCGGTGGCACCGGGGAGCAGCGGCGGCGGGGCTGCGCGCTTCTTGCGCGGGGTGCCCCGACGGAGCCGCCCGGCCCCGCGCAGCGCCCGCGCAACTCCCGCGCAGCGCCCGGCGCCGGCGCGCAAGGACCGCGCCGCCGGCGACGAGTCGGGGGGAAAACCGGGACGGGGACCCCCTCCCCGCGACAACCCCAAAACTGCAGCTTCGTTCTTTTAGCTTTCGCTTTAATAAAATAATGATTCGTTGGGAAAATGGGGTATAAATCTTCATTTTGGAGGCAATTAAAGTGTTGATTTCATTCGTGCCCCTAAGCGATTCTTGTAATTTGCTCAAATAGCTTTATGTACCCAGCACTCCAGAGCTTTTAGAAACCCATTTTCTAGTTAGACTTGTTGGATTACAATTTTTATTCACCAGCGGCGAGCCCGGCTTTCCTCAGCCCGACCCTGGCCGCCGGCCCCCCCCCCCCCGTAACCCCCCCCCCCGGTGCCGAGGGGGTCCCGGTGCCCCCCAGCAGCATCGCCCCGGGGCCCCCCGGCGCCTCCCCCCCGCCGTTTTCCCCCTTCGCAGAGAAAGTCGGGGGGGGGACACCCGAACTGGAAGCCCCCCCGAAGCCCCCAGCCCTGCGCCTTCGTGTCGCTAACCCAGAAAATAGCGCCCGGGAGCCTGGCACGGCGGCTAAAGGGAACTCCTGTCTGCTTGACTGCGCCTCGCTTTAACAAAAGGAAACCTCCAGAGTCGGGAGCTGATTACTCCTAAGACTGTATTTACGAAGCAGATCATACAGAAGAAATAACTTTGGTTTCCAGTGGCGGATTTGGGGTCGGGGTCCCCCCTCCCCTCCCGCAGCCCAAGCGCTGCTACCCTGCGGCTGAGCAAAAGAAAGGGGATGGAAAGGCGACCGTGCAAAGCCCGCAGTTTTCCACGACCCGAAAAAGCCAAATCGCGGCCGCTTCCATGATGCAGGAGCTTAATTTAGCTTTGGGAGCCTCCCGCCTGAGCCCCAAACGCTCCCATCAAAGGGAAGGGATCACAGCAGAAGCCCGCCGAGGGGACACGCACACCAAACAAGGGGAGGGGAGAAGGGGAAGAAAGCTTCCTAAAGTCATCTCTATTTCGCACATCGGGTACAGCAGGCATTAAGGTTTGAACCATCCCAGACAAAACCTGGACACCGTCAAAGCCACGCAACGCCTTGGTGGTTGGGGTTTCTACCTTTTCGTGGGGAGGGGAAGAGACGGGTTGAAAACTTGAAAGAGCAATGAAAATAATTTAAAACCTGGGTCCCGTTTTATTTTCTCCCCCCCCTCCTTTTTTTTTTTTTTTTTTACTTCTATTAAGTAAAATAAAATGGGCGCGTTTGCAGCAGGCAGGCGTGCACAAAGCAATGTTCACTGAAGTCTAAAAGCGTTCGGCCAAGGAAAACTGACAAGACAGACTAATGAACCGTAGAGACGGGAAGAAAATAGCCAGTATTTGCTAGATTTCAAACCCTCTCTGTCTTCCCCAGACCACCTATCTCGGATTTTATTATTATTTTTGTAACCGGCTCCAGCCATTCCTTTTCTAAGCCACCAGAAGCCAGCGATTCACAGATAACACTTCTATTATTGTAAAGGGTAAATAAAATAAAGACAAAAATTAAAAGCGACAAGAAACAGGTCGAGTTTGCAGGCAATGCTTTTACAAGCTCATCTCGCCAGGTCGAATCCGGGAGCAAGCCTTAATGAAGCAATAATAGCCACATTATTCAAAAATTTTCATTTCGATGGAAATTTATCTAAAAGGGACTTAATCATATGCAAATAATAAAAGGAGGCATAGTGACCCAGCGAGCGATCTGCATACAAATTTCAGCGTGTGCAGCATTGGCGAGATCATACCTGATCTGTTAGATTTGCTGATCTTGTTATGTCTTCACTGTCCGATTTTGATCCGCCCTCTCTATCGTCTATGACCAAATCGATAGGCATTTTTCCTTTCAAACAGCTAATATACCGGTGGCAGAAATTGTCACATAATTCGTGTACCTACATTATGACAGAGGTGAAAGGAGGAAAAAAAAAAAAAGAGAAAAAAACAGAGGAAAAGGGAAAAAGGGAGGAAAAAGGAAGAAAATATAATCAGGAATACATAAGTAAAATTGACAAGTGCAACCAGTCTCCCCCCTTCACCCCTGTGACATCAAAAGTCCTAAATAGGGGAAACACACTGCAATTATCCCCCCGAGACCTCTCGACGCATCCAGAATTAGGAATAACTTTCTTTTCTCGCAAAATAGAGATATCCCAGAAAATTGACAGTGACAAGATGATTCACAGGCTACAACATATTCAACACCCGTGTTAAATTCATCTGCTCCCGGAGCTGTGGCCATTAGAGAGGTGACCTGCATGGGTGACATTTAAGGTAAACTATTTAATTTCATCCAGTTATTTCATCATAAACCCTTTCCAAAGGGGTATGAGGACAGAAAAAAAGGATTTTAAAAAAAAATCCCGATGCACTGTGCTGAAATACATTATAGGCATCCATGCCCTGAAATCCCCAGCCGCTCTGACAGACTTGTACCTGAGCTGCCTCTATTAATGGGCAGATTTTAACACATTTCATGTAGAGCGAGAACAACCTGCCAGTTATGGTTAGATAAAGTGGCTGAGGCTCCCGAGAAACTTTTCAACTATTTAAAAACCTCTCAAAATGTTTATTTTTAGGAGAAAGGGAATTCTCTCCTAGGCCAGCTATCAATGACATGTAAAAAATCCGCAGGAAACCAGAGCGCGCTTCCAATTTAATGTTAGCTCGGGTGACACCGCGCTATTGCAAATTAGCATTCTCGCTGCTAGCATTTCCAAAATAGCGCCGAAAACTGCGTTTAGGCTTCAATCTCTTTCTTCTGCTCGGAGGTGTACAATATTCCCGGGAACGAGACACTGACACAACTATCAACTCTGCTTTGTCTCTGCAAAATGTTACAGGACAATCCGTGCCCTGAGCCTGACCTGCAGATGGCTCTTAAAAAAAAAAAAAAAAAAAAATCCCCATCCCAACTAACTGCAACCAAACAAAGCATCTTCCCCACCACCCAAAAGGGGGGAGGTGAAAAAAAAAATCATAAAAATAACAATATCACAATTTCGGGGGCTTGGCTGCAACAACAAACAAACACCGTTTGGAGCCTCATCTGCAGCACACAGAACTGCAACTATTTATACAAAGGCAGCAAAGTATTACAATGAACACAAGGCCTGGGCGTTTGAGAGCCCGGTTTTAGAGGCTGAAATTGTAATTAAACTGCGAAGAGAAATGGACGCCAAGATTGGTCTTGACACTAATTACCAGAAAGAAAGACATTTATGCAAATTTACCAGAAGCCTGAACTTCAGCAGTACTGAAACGTAGGAGGAAGAAAGAGAGAGACAAAAATTACCTTCTCTAATTCCAACAGATGAAACCTTAATACTTGTATGGCTTGAATCATCTGCAAAGATACAAACAACATGAGAATTTATCTCAGTCCCGGATTTCGGGATATTCCCCACAGCCGCCCCGGCCGTACTTTGCAGCTTGACTTTTCTTTAGTAGTAAATAAAAAGTTGTTTTGATTTATGGCAATAACACTAAAAGTTAATAGCGGTGGCTTTGTGCGCTGTTTAACGAGAAGCGATCTAGGGCTAAGCAAAAAAAAAAATCTCTGTTGCAACGAAGCAACTAAATTATACGGATCATAAACGTTTTTTTTAAATCCCTCTAAACACCGTCACTGGGTCCTCGCTCTACAAAAGCGGGAAAACGCCTCCTTGAGCGGAGGATAAAATATTTGTTTACCCTTAAGTAGGGGGGAAAGGGGAGAGAAAGGAGCGCGTTTGCAGTGGGCGAGCGAGATGGTGCATCTCCATCCCCTGCCCCTCCAGCTGCTTCCAAGGTGCGGGCAGGGGCTACCCTACAGACACCCCCAGGGGCCGGCCACAAAGCCCGCAAAGCCCCCATTTGGGTGCCACTCGCAGCCTTATGGGTTTTTACTTTTTAATTTTTTTTATTTTTTACTCACACGGAATTACCGCACTGGATTTACTCGCGATTAAAAAAAAAAATTAAAAAGGGAAAAAAAAAAGAAAAGAAGATCCACGTGAGAAATTTTCAATTTGGCACCACAAAAAGCTTGTCAAAGCTCGCAACCACCTCTCCAGAAGACATAAAGTTAAAAAAGAAAAAAAAAAAAAGAAAGGGAAGGGAAGGGAAGGGAAGGGAGGGTGGCAGGGTGGGGGTGGGGAGAGGAAGAAGTGTTGTTAACTCTTACCAAGTTATCCAGTTCAGGATTAGAGGAAAATAGGGGTTTCTCTGCTCGGATCTAAATATAAGAAAGAGGAGGAAAGGGAAAAAAAAAAAAAAAAAGAGAGATTTGAAATATGGAAGCAGAAAAAGCAGACGTTATTATTTCTTGCTTCATTACACTGTCGGGTCCATTATGTAACCTTTCGTGCAAAGCTCTGCCTGCTGGATTTAGTGCATCATCTGAACACTTTAACAAGTGAATCAAATACACCCCAAATACCTACGGAGCTGCCGAGGCTGAGCCCCGGCCCGGCTCGGCTCCCGCAGCAGAGCTCCGCGGCTGGGCAGGCTCGCTCCCAGGAGCTAATTCGGTTACGGGGGTGCAGATGCCGAGATTTCCCGATTTTATTTATTTATTTATTTAATTTCGGGGTGTTGTTTTTTCTTTTTGGGGGGGGGGGTGTTGTTTTGGTTTGCTTTTGCCTCTCTCGGTAAGAGAGGGGGGCGGGGGAAACGCGCATCTTTATCTCAGCAGAGACTTGTTTTTCTCGTTACGATTTTTTTTTTTTTTTACTGTTTCAACCCGTTTTTTTGCTGACCTGTTTGGCGAACACTGCTATGTCTTCATTGAAAGACTCAGAGGAGCAAACATCGCCTCCCGCTACCCCGGGCTCCCTGGGTGTGCATGTAGCTAATTCACATTTCTCAAAAATCAGTGCTAAAAGAGGGAACAGGGGGTGTCTGAAAGAAAATACAATAGTCACACACACACAAACAGAGGGAGAAGAAGAAGAGAAAAAAAAAAAAAAACAACAACGAAACAGAAAACAAACACAACAATAGTTAGTCCCGCAAGCAGCCTGCGTGCGGAGGGGGGGCACCGAGCGAGGGGCCCCATCCTGCTCCCGGCCGCGGCTCGGAGCCCTGGGAACCATGCATCGCCCCGGCCGTGGCCGCGCTGGGGACCCTTAGGACAGGCTAAGAATAAAAACCCAAGCGGTTTCCAGCAGCCATTTTGAATTAACTTTCCTTGTCTCTCTCTCTCTCTCTCTCCCTCTTTTTTTTTTCTTTTAAATAAATAAATAAGTGAAATAAATAAAAAAAAAAAAGAATCAGCATCTACAGACGTGCACTTCTGCCTCTCTCCTGCTTTTTTAATTCCCATTTTCTGCCAGACGACTTTCTGGGAGCGACTAAAAAAAATAAATCGTAACAAAAACAACAAAAGCCCACCAGGAGCACCCAGACCCCCTCGCCACCCCCTTGCACCACTACCTCAAAAAAAGGAAAAACAGAGCCCCATGCCCCCAAAAACCAGGGGCACAAACCCAGGCTCCCGGCTCCGCGCAGCGCCCGGCGTGCAGGAGGGAGCCAGGTGCTCGAAACCACTGCCCTGCACCTTCCTCTGCCTGCCCTCGGCCGCTTAATAATTTAAATAAAGCTTTAAGCGTGGGCACACACGCATCTATAAGTGTATTTACAACAGGGACTTGGGGTTTTGCTTTTTTATTTCCCTCTCCAGGGCTTCGTATTATTATCATTTTTTTTTACTTCTTATTTTTTTTTTCCTGGAGGGTACCCGTGCGGCACCGAGTTGAAAGCAGCCCTACAGATCCCTGATAACCCGATAAAGAAAGCGGACGGCGTGATTCCCCCCGTGTCCGCCCACCCCCTCGCTGCAGCACGCAACTGTTTTGAGAGCGATTTTAAGAGGCTCTCCGACTTCCCTTCGGCTCGACCCCGGGCAGATGCCTTGGGAAAGCAGCGGCCGCCCTACAAAACCCAGCGCACCGGCCTAGGACCCGCTCTGCGCCCCGCCGCGCACCGAGGGGCGGCCGGCGCCGGTGGCTGCGAAGTTCCCAAAAATCCCCCCGGCCGCAGTGACACCGAAAGCGGGTTATAAAAAGGGACAAGGGTCGAGGGAACCGGCCCGGGATTTCCCCCCTTCTTTGCTGCGGCCGAAAACGGCCCGAAAACGGCCCGAAAATCGGGCGCAGCGCTCCTGGGCGCAGCTTTCGCACCCGGCGCAGGTTGCGCACCGGGAACGCTTCCCTCCTCCTCTTCCCGGCTGCGGGAGGGGACGCCCCAAAACCCTCCGGGAGGGCGATCCCCGACCCTTTCTCTCTCCCCCTCTTTCCCCCCGGCTCGCCCCGAAAGCGCGCGGCGCTCGCCCCCCGCGCGGGGTGCGCGTCCCCCCGGGGGGGCTGCGCGGAGGTTGCGCGGGCGCGGCACCTACCCGTAGATGGCATCTTTGTCCCTTTTGAGGGCGTCGTTGACGGAGGCGCCCATGGCGGGGGGCATGGCGTTGGCGTGGGCGGCGTGCGGGTACTGGTGCGAGTGGAGCGGCGGCCCGTGGTTGAGGTGGTGCACGGGCTGCATGGGGCGGGCGCCGTGGGGGTCCCCGTACATGGTGGTGGGGATGCCCACCCCCTCCATGCCGCCGTAGTGGGGCAGCTCGTCGTACTGCGGGGCACACAGAGCGCAGAGCGGTCAGCACGGAGGAGAGGGGAGCAGCCCCCCGGGAGTCCCCATTACCGCCCCCCAGACCCCCCCCCCCCCCCTTTCCAACGCGCACCCGCCCTGAAATAAAAACCGAACGGCCCCGGGGGGAGATGGGGCCGAGCCCCGGCAGCCCGCATCCCCCAGATCCTTGAGGGTGGGGGGAAAAAGAAAAAAAAACACAACAATATAAAATTAAATACCCCCCCCCCCCTCCCGCTCAGCCTGCTGTTCATTCAGCCCGAGTTTCCCCGCCGCCAAACTTTTGGTGCCGGTAACGAGCCGGGTACCCAACCCGGCCAGGAGCAGCGAGGATGCAAAGTTCAGCAGCGGAGAGGAAGAACAGGGGAAACAACAAAAAAGAAATTTAAAAAATCGAGGAAAAAAAAAAAAGCGATTTTTCTTTTCTTATTTTTTTTTTTTTTTCTCCAGCGGCCGCACACACAACGCACTTCAACGCCGAAAGGCTGCAGGCGTCCGCACGGGCTGTCGGGCTCCCGGGATGGCTTTTTAAAGTTTTTCTTTTTCTTTTTCTTTTTCTTTGTTAAAGATTACGGAGAGCAGGCTACCGCGGTTCCCAGGCACCGGGGGAAACTGCCACTTTTCGTCTCTTAAAAGCGAAGGTGTGAATGACCAGGTTTAGAGAGCCCTGACACTTGCTTGGACCGAGCGAGTAAAAGGCAAGTTGTCAGCGGAGCAACTTTCTTTCCCGAGCAGCCCTCGGAGGGGCGGCAGGCGAAATTACGCACGGAAAACTTCTGCCGAGGGCTTTTCCCCTCGCCAAAGCCTGCCCGCAGGACCCCGGCTGCCCCCCCGCTCCATTTCTGCCCAAATTTCAATGGGGAGGTAGCTGGAGGGGGGGGGGGAGGAAAAAAAAATAGGGGATGGCATCCAAAATAACAAGGTATAACAATGCACATGGCAGCGCACGCTGCTAGCCCCTAATTCAGGTTAAAGCCAGGGATCAGTTTCTTTTTAAAGAGCTTTGCCCATCGCACTGCACCTTCATAACCGAAAAAAAAAAAAAATTAAGGGAAAAAAAAAAAAGAGGAAAAGAGAGAGGAAAAAAAAAAAAGTTCTGCTTACTCCCAGCTCTAAGTTATCCTCCGAAAGTGACGCGGTATATCATCAGTAACACAGCCCAACGCTCCGAGACATGCACACATTAAAATATTTCAAGCACTGGTGACTTTAAAAAAGACATCGGTAGGACTAGAGCTACAAAACCAACAGATACAGAGGCTCGGACATATTCACTTACATGCCTGCATGTCATTAATGTATAGAAAGCTTGCCTTTTCCGTGAGAGATCCGGGATGGGGATTGAAAGAATCAAGAAAACGTCAATATATACAGGTTTTTAAGTCTACAAGTACAACTGAGAAATCCTCCCGGGCCAGGACACCGCTTTGTGCCCCTGCTCCAAAGAGGAGGGGAAAAAGGAAAAAGAAAAAAAAAAAAAGGAAAAAAAAAAAGAAAACAAAAACTTTTTCGCAGCGTCTCTGTCAGCCACGTTTCAATATCATTTCACATTTGAAATCCATTTTTTTTAATACGTACCCTTTGCGCCATCGGCCTGCTCGCTCCCTTCCTACTTCAACTTCTAATATATCCTCTTTAAGGCCAGTGTGAAAAGAAAGGATCGCGAAGTTTCCCCCCCCCTCTCCCCCAAAAAAATGCAAAAATCCCTCAGCGTCGCCAGCAATGGAAGCAATCGGGTAAAATCTTCGGCTTGCTGGATCTCAGCGAAGCGATGCGGTAACTCAGCATTAAAAAAGGAGGAGAGAAAAAAAAAATCGGGAAAAAAAAATAATAAAAATTCAACTCTCCCTCCTTCCTTCCTTTTTTTTTTTTTTTTTCTTCCTTCCCTCTCTCCCTGTCTCCTCTCTCTCTGCCTCTGACTCTTCCCCCTCCGGTTTCCAAGACAGCAGCGGGACGGAGGCAAGTATCCTTTCCCCAAATCGCCTCTTTTTCTCCTCTCTTTTCTCTCCTTTTTTTACGGCGCCCCTCGGCCCCGGCTCGCGGCTCTCATGGCTGGCGGGCGGTCAGGTGCCGCCTGACGGCTGACGATCCGCTGCGGGCGCTCCCCTCCACGCCGCGCCTGGGAGACCTCGGGCGCTCACCAAAAAAAAAAAAAAAAAAAAAAAAAAAAAATTAAAAAATTAAAAAAAAAAAATTGAAAAAGGGGAGGAGGGAGAGCTGGGGGTGAAAAATTCTCAAAAATAAAAAAGCTCTCTAACGCGCCGGCTCCTTTTATTACGGTTATTATGATGTTGACGACGGGGGCTTTTTAAATTTTTTTTTTTTAATTTTTTGGGTTCTTTTTTTTTTGTTCTTTTTTTTTTAAAAAGGTTCTTTTTTTTTTTTTTTTTTTTTTTTTTGTGCTCCTCGCCCGGCTCGCTGCTGATTCCTGCCCGGCGCCGGCTCGCTCTGCCCCTGCGCGGCCGGCGGGCGAGGCTGGGCGGTAGGCGGGCGCGGTGCGGTGCGGTGCCGGGCCGGGCCGTGCCGTGCTAGCCCGCCTCCTCGCTGCTCTTCCTCCTCCTCCTCCTCCTCCTCCTCCTCCTCTTCCTCCTCCTCCTCCTCCTTCGCCGCCGCCGCCGCCGCAGCGCCGCGCCGAGCGGCGGGCAGGAGCCGACTGCGGGAACCCGGAAGTAGTGGTGGCCATAACAGGTCGCGCCTCACACAATGCGCCGGGCGCCCGCAACTCCCAGCGCAGCGCGGGGGGGGCGCTGCCCCCCCCCTCCCCGTTCCCCTATCTCCCTTTAGCCCTCCCCGTACAGACGCCCCCCCCCCCAACCCCCCCCCCCGTGGGTACGGCCCGGCCCCGCGTAGCCACGCCGGGGGGGCCCCCGGGAGGCCGCGGGGCTTTGTGTGCAGGAGGCTCCGCGCCCGCGCAGCGCCCCCCCCCCCATCCCCGTCCCCCCCTCCCTTCCCTCACGGCCGCGGCCCCGGCCCCGGCGGCGGCTCCCCCCGCGGCCGCCGCTCAGTGAGCTCACCCGGCCCCCGGCCGCCGCCGCCGCGCCGCCGCCGCCCAATCAGCGCCGCGCCGCCCCGAGCCGCGCCCCCATTGGTCCGCGCGGGGAGAGGGGCGCGGGGGGGCGGGGGCGCGCCGGGAGAGCCGAGGGGCGGCGGTGACCCCGCGCCGGGTCCGGCACCGGGACCCGGACCCGGTCCTGATCCTGGTCCCCCGGTCCGGGTCCCGATCCGGGTCGTGGTCCCGGTACCGGACCCGGTCCTGATCCTGATCCGGATCCCGGACCCGGTCCCAGCACCGCACCCGGTCCCCGCCACCGGACCCCTCTCCGCACCCGGTGCACCCCCAACCCCTCCCCGTACCTGCGGGCACCGGGCGATGCTCCCCGCATCCCCTCCCCGGACCCGTCCGAACCCCCCCGTAGCTCTCCGTAGCCCCCCGTACCCTCCCGTGCCCTCCCGTGCCCCCGTCCCGGTCGCCTCCCGCTCGGGGGAAACCCGCACCGAGCCCCCCGGCCCGCTCCCGACCCCCGTTACGCCGGCACCGGCCCTTTACCGGCGGGCGGCGGAACGCAGACCGGGCAGGTAAGCGCGCTCCCCCCCCCACCCCACCACGGCATCCCCCCCCCGGGCACCCCGGTGCTGTGCCAGCCCCTTGCTCCTTCCACCCCCTAAAAATTAAAAAATTAAAAATTAATAAAAATATATTTTTTTTAAAAAAAAAGGGAAAATCCCTCCTAATCCCGAGGCAGGCCTGCCCGCGATGCATCCCGCCCGCCGGAGCCCCGCACGCTTTTACGGCGTGATTAGGGCCGTGCGAAACTGTTTGCCCAGAGCCCGCTCCGGATAAGGCTTTTACAATTAGCAAACACGCAATTAGCAAACACGCAATTAGCAAACACCTCTTACCGGCGGCGCTCGCCGAGGCGCTGCGCCCGCCGCCGGCCCTCGCTGCCCGCTGCCCCCTCGGGCGACGCCGCTTTTGGGGCCGGAGTTTAATTTTGGGGGGGGGTTATTAATTTTTTTATTTTTTTTTTGGAGGGGCCGAACTCGGAGCCGGCGGCTTGCGGAACCCGCTGCCGTCGTACCGAGGAAAGTAATGCTAAAAAAATAAAAAAATAAAAGGGAAAGGGGGAAAAAAAAACAGAGGGGGGGGATAAAGCAAGAAGTGGGGGTCCCCTGCGCTCCCCCCCCCCGGACCCCCCCGGGTTGTGGCCGGGCTGAGGCAGGCCTTTGGCAGCGGGTTCAGCCCCGAAAAGCCGCCTCGGGAGCAGGGGAGCCTCCTCCACGAGGTGGAATCTGTGTCCCTTTGCTTATCGGGTAATAAATGAGGCTTTTAATCGGGCTGAATTTCCCAGCTTCGGGAAAGAATTAGTCATACCTAGGAACAATAAAAGACGGGGTTTCTAGCCGGCTTCCCTGCTCCGCTGCTGCCTTCCTAGAAGGGATTTGCGGCGAGGGGGGGAAAGGAGCATCCGAGGGGGCTCTTTCCCCATTGATATTGAAAATCTGTAAACCTGAAATAAGAAGGAGCAAACAAACGGGAAAGGGTTCGGGAGGCGGCGGGGAGCTCCGGGCGGAACGCCGCGGATCAGGGGGGAGGCGAGCCGTGCCGAGATACCCCAAAAGGCAGCGCCCGAAGAGACGGCAGGGGAAAAAATCCCCCCTTCAAGAGCTATTGAAGGCCGGACCCGAGGGAGAGGGGAGTAAAGGGGCGGGCGGGGGCAGCATTAGGGCGCTGACCCTGCGGCGTCCCCGCACTTTTGGGGTTTGTGCGGCGAACAAAGGGCGGCCCGGCACGGCCCGGCCCGGCCCGGCTCAGCCCCGATCCCGATCCCGGTCCCGTTCCCGGCCCCGTTCCCAGCCCCGGCATCCCCGGGCCCGGCCCCTGCTTGCGCTCCGGCGGCGGGGGCCTTTTCTTAATTAAACGGAGGGCTTGAATAAAAGATTCCCAATAAAATTTACGCCCGTCTTAAAACTTTCTAAACGCCGCTATAAAATCCTTTTCATAAAATTAACTGGGAAATGAGTTACCGGCCCGGGCTCCTCTCAGCCCGGCTCCGCCCGGGGCTGGCCGAGCACGATCGTGGCCTCCCCGAGAACCGGGCTGCGAGGCCGGCTTCGCCCCCGCCGTGCCACCGGGGCCGTGCCGAGCCGAGCCGTGCCCGGCTCCGCGCCCCCCGCCAGCTCCCACGGCCCCGGAGCAAGCCCCGAGAGCGGCACCGCTTTTAGGGCGATTTCCTTCGCTTTTACAATTTCTTATTTTGGGGGGAGCGCACCACCTAGCCTAGTTAGAGCACGAGGCGCCCCGAAGTTCATTAGTGCTAATTAACGTGGCGGAGGGGGAGCGCTGCCCCGTGCTCCCCCCGGCTGCCCTGCGCCCCCTGCCCGTGCCGAGCCCTCTCCGCGCCTCTCGTTGAACGATAATAATAAATAATAATAATAATAGTAAAAAAAAAAAAAAAGCACCGAAACGTTGGGTGAAACTCTGGCCGCTTAATTAAAAAATCAAATCAAATAAATAAATCCGCTCGGCTGCTTTGCATTTGAAGGATTGAGCTGTTGTGCCGTCTACTGGGCGCTGCGAAAAGTGCAGCCGGGGCTGCGCCAAACCCCGCCGCGGGCTGCCCGGGGGGGGCCGGGCTGGGGGGCAGCGGGACGAGGGGCTGAGCACCTTTTGGGGGGGGTGTAAAAAAATAAATAAGAAGAAGAAAGAGGGTAGATAGCGCACCCGCCTTTAAAACGCCCTCCTGAGCATCCGTCCGTGCGGAAAGCGCCGCAGCGGCCCGGTGCGGGCCCGCTTGGTGCAGGGGGCCCGGGGTGCGGGGGGGTCCGGGGGGGTCCCGGCTGCAGCCTCGCACGGAGCCCGGCCGGGAGCATCGCGCAGGGGTGGCCGGGTGGGGGGGCATCGCCCCGGCCTTGAGCGGCGGGGGAGATGTTGGGAATAAAAGTTCGGGGCGAGGTGTAAAAAAAGTGTGTGCTTTTCTTTTTTTCCCTTTCTTTTTCCTTCTTTCTTTTCCTTTCCTTTATTTTCCTTTTTTTTTTCTTTTCATTTCTTTCTTTTTCTAGCGTTCATTTTTCTTTTTTTTTTCCTTTTTTTTTTCTTTTTTCTTTTTCTTTCCGAGAAGTTTGCCGGGCGGTAGGAGCCGGTCTGCAAAGCCCTGCTCGCCTTTGTAGGGTGCCGGCAGCCCGTGCGCCTTCAGACAAAAAGCTGGCCCCCTCCGTGAGCCCCAGGGAGCTGTGAAAGCCCAGAGCTCCGCTCCCCTCTGGGGAAACCCCAGGGACCCCCCCAAAAAACCCGAGGCACCCCCGCAGAAGGGCTCGCAGCCCGGCCAGCCGTGGGGGGAGCGCAGCCCCGGCCGCTCGGTGCAGAGCCAGCGCTGCGGCTCCCTCCCTTCGGAGTCACTTGGGAAAGTTCAACAGAGGGTGACATTAGCCTAAAATATTCGATACCTTTTCCCGGAGACTTTCCCCGCTCCTGCTGCGCTAAAGTCCAGCTCCGAGTTCGCGCCTGCTGCCTCCGGAGGAAAAATTTAAAATAATAATAATAAAAAATAAAAAATAAAACCCAACAAAACCCAGCGACCTGGCCGATTTCTGCCAGCCAGGACCACGGGAGCTTCCCCCCGAGCAGACAAAGCAGCGAGGACACGCCGCCGTGCCCCCGGTGCAAGCAGCCCAACGAAGCCCGTTCCCCTCTAACCGGGTCGCAAAGCTCCCTCTCGGGGTGCAGCGTGGCGGGGACCGGACTCAACCCCCCGATTTCAGACTGGACACGGAGAGCCGGGACCTCGGGGCGCCCCGGTGAGCCGCAGCACGGCGGAGCGGTGCCGGAGCCCCGGCCACTTGCTGCTTTTTGCCGACCAACTCCTTCTGGGCACCGCTCCCTCCCCGCTACCTGCCGCGTCCCCGCCAGCACCGGGGCAGAAATCACGCACACGCTGTAAATAATAAATTAAAAAATAGCAATAATCCGCCCCCGGGATGGTAACAGAGAAGGGAAGCGCTCTGCCGGGCGGCAGCCGGCTGCACGGCCGCAGCTCCGGTGCCACCCGCTCCCGGTCGCACTCCCGGTGTCACTCCCGGTCCCGGTCCCGGATCCGGTCCCGGTCCCAGCCCCACGCCTTGCCCCCCGTTCTCCCCCCAGAATCACGATCCGCCGCCGCCGCGCTGCTCTCCGCACCCCTGGGTGCGTTATCACCGCCCTGTGCGTAGTTGCCTACTGACTTTGCTACATGGAGCCGCGGAGCTGTTTGAACACCCAGCCTTCCCCCCGCAAACAATTATCCCGGCAATGAATTTACAAAAAAAAATGTAAATAAATTAAAATAATAATACAAAAGGCTGCGGAATGGCTTAAACTTGCTCTTGCTCCTCCGTTTTCCAACGGCTTGCACCGGTACCGGCGCACAAAGTGCTCGTCTCGAAGCGCTTTGCATCCGACTTTGTTTGCCAGTGCGGGCAAAAGGAGAGCAAACGGGGGCAGAAAGAGCGCAAATGGGGGTGAAAAGAGAGTAGATTGTGGCAGCGGGTGGCGGCCGGGTGGGGGACCCCCCCCCGCTGTGCTCACGGCGGGGTCTCGCAGGTGTCCCCGCACACACCTGGCTCTGCACCTCTGCACTGCCCTGCGGAATCTGTGGCCAGCAAGGACACCTGTGAGAAAAGCCTGCGTGGCTCCGCGTGGGTGTGAGCACGAAGGTCTGTTTTAAGGACAATATGGGGAAAATCCCTCCTCGTTAATCAGTTTTGAGCCCCCTGCTTTGCAGGAGAGGCGTCCAAACTCATGCGGCCCCTCTCCCCGCGGCACAAGCAGTGCCACGCAAGCCACGCCGTCCCCAAAACCATCTGGGCTGGGGTTTGTCCCCCGGGACAAGAGCGCTTGCCTACGGGGCCCCCTCTTTGCCATCCCCTCTCCATCCTCCTCACTCGCTGGATGGAGCAGAGGCAGCTGCCGTCGCCCTTGAGCCTTGCAGGGGAAGGCGGCCTCCTCCTGCACCGAGGCCGGCTTCCCGAGGCAGCAGCTGCGAGAGGCGGGCAGGGAGGGGGGGAAAAAATTAAAAGAAGCGAGGGAAAGAAGAAGGGGGGTCGGGGAAGAGAGGCGGTGAAAGCTGCACTTTCCTCCGAGCGGAGAGAGAGCGTCCCCTCGGAGGGGCCCCAGCCCCAGGAGCTGCCTCCCGAGCCCTGGGCCTCCCACACGGCAGTGGTTCCTCTGTCTGGGCCCCTGCTGCCCCACGCCGCCTCTGCCCGCGTGGGGACGGCGAGGTGAGTGGGGACAGGGACATGGGGATGGCGAGACCTATGGGGACCACGCCAGGCCCACAGGCTGGCTTCGGAATGGGGAGCTCCGAAGGTCGAGGGTTTTGGAGCATCCCGCGTGAGGACGTGATGCCAATGGCCAGTTTCTAGGACTCTTTTAGAGAGCTCGGTAAAAGACCTGCAGCCAGGGATGCCAAAGGGAAACGCGGGTCAGGAGAACCTGTCGAGGTGGGTGCATCAAAAGCGCTTGCTTCCAGATCACCCCACTGGGCACTTTTTGTACCTCCAGCACATTAGCTTCAGTTAAACAGCTCTAATTGCACTTTAAAGACAACGCTCTCCTTCTGTTATCCCCAACTGAGTCATGGGAACAAGATGAGGACTCACACGGGCACCCCAACACCCCAAACTCTGCAAAGGGAGCATTTCTTATGCAGAACCAGAGAAACAGCTCCTGGAGCAACCAGCTCAGCTCACCCCACCTGCAACACCATTTCCACGCATTTAGTACACTTCAGATCAATCTCATCGTCTGTATTTTGGCTAAGAGGGCTTTCAGCACGCTTTGAAGGGCGACTATCCCGAAATTCATCCTTTCAGTTCAAATTTCCAAAGGTATTTTGGTTCTTCTCTCCACGTGGCAGGGACCGCAGTCCACCCTTAGAGAAAATTTGGCACCTAATTCCTGACAGAGGTCTAAACCTTCTCGAACAAGCATGGGCAGCAAGCTGCGCTTCAGGAGCTGCCTACAAACACAAGGCTCATTGACAGTCAGTAGGATTAAGTGCCTAAACCACCTTTTGAAAAGGGACGTACCTTTCTGAAGGTACACAGACCTCGTTGCACGTGTAGACATGACCAAAGTCACTCCAAGCCTCTCAGCTGGGGAGCCAATAAAAGCACATCAGTGGGCTCTACCCACCCAACAGCTCCCCAGGGGTTTGGGGGACGCCGAATCCTTTGCCCCAGTGAAAACAGGAGGTTTTCAAGGGATTTAACCAAGCGGCTATGTGGTGGCACACGGTGAAACGCTGCCCCTCAGGCCTCCACTTGAGGACCAGCTGTTCCCACCCCTCTCTTCACTAATTCCTAAAAAGCATCCCTGGACCTTGCCCAGACCTACCCCCCCTGGAATATCTTGCTTTAAACCATTTTTCCCATACTATCTTAGATCATATTCCTCCTTTTACATTTCCGAGTTGAAGTTTGTTATAGTTTATTACAGTCATCTGCGCTGCTGATTATTTGTATCCCTATTACATCCCTGTCCTTGCTAGTATTGGAAACGCTTCTTACTTCAGGACTCTTTTCAGATTTCATTCCTATGCTGCTCACCCCATTTTCCCACCGAGCCCAATCTGCCTTGCCTTTATTCTTGCCAAACTCTTGCTCCTTTTCCTTCGCTGTACATCACGGCCAGGCTTTTCCTTCGCTCTTTTCTATGCATGCTGCACCTCTCTCCTGATGAAGAGACCCTCACCGGGTTTCAGCTCCGTTGTCGTTGCCATTAGTGTTACATTTCTAGTTATTTTTGCCTCTTCCCAAAGCCTTTGAAGTTGTGTAGAGACAATTTGATTCATTAGTACACTCAGCCTCGCAGTAACCCTAGCTCCTGCTTTATTTTCTGTATTGGAAGCACATGTCAGAGCCTCTACATGAGGGGAAAGCTCCGCTGTCTGCCTTCCCTACATGGGTCAAACTCTGCTTAAAAATCTTTGCCTTGCTGAACTCAAGTGGCCGGTGGCTTTCTCCTGCTGTGCTGCACATCCCTCGGGTGCCTCCCTCTGCCTCGTGGGGCTGGGAGGCAGTGTACAGCCCCCCTTCTTCTGGCAGCCGGGATCTGGGCCGGGCTCTTCCAAGAAGGACCACGAGCGGACCACTCGCCTCCTCACTCAGGCGGCTCCTCCCAAGCCCCATCTCAACAAGGCAGGGTGAGCATCACAGGTGTAAAATGTGGCTCCACGTGTGTTCCTTGCTCAGCCTTCCCAGGCTGTCCCGCTGCTGGGCTTTGTTTCCAGCCCCTGCCTTCCCTGCTCCGAGCTCCACAAAGCTCCTCGGTCTTCACCATCTTTGCAGTCTCCTTCACTGCCCGGGGTGCTTGTGTGATCCTGAGCTCCTGCAGACACGGCACGAGACCGTCACCAACAGCCAGGGGCTCTCAGAGGAGCTTTACCTCACGAGTGCCTTCCAAAATCAGTGTTAAAAGGAAGAGACCTCCTAAGAAAACTCCGCCGCGGGACCACTTGTTGCTGCGGGTGTGTAGTTTATTCCATTCCCTCTTTCCGCTTTCCAGTGCTTTTCCTACAGCTTTTCTTACCTGCCTGCCTCTTAATATAGATTTTGTTTGGGAAGCCAAGCCCGCCTGCCTCATGTTTTCCCTTGGATCTGTTCCCTTCTCCTCGCACAGGTTGCCCACTGCTCTCAGCAGCTCTTCTCTCGGCTGACGTCGCCGCCGGAGTCCCTCTCCGTCTACCTTGCCTCTGCTCACTTTGATCAAAAAGAAATCCATTTACAAGCGTCGGCACAAACAGGCCCATGGGTTTCTAGCCAAAACCAGCTGATGTCAAAATATCCCGGCTTTCACTTCGGCTTGGTGCTTAAACTGGCTAGGACGAGGAGAGCCCAAAAGAAAAAGCACTTCGTTACGATTTATGAGCGGTTTCTGTTTGTTTAGCCCAAATGAGTCAGTCATCAATTTAAGAAAATCAATATAAGATTGGTTTAAATCAAATTAAGTGTTCATACAGGGGCTTTACCCCCATATTTTAACAAGTTAATTTAAAATTACACTTCGGATTGCTTCCCTGCTTGGAAGAGGCCCATTTCCAGGGACCAGACTGCAAATGGTGGTCGGCCCAGCAGGTCTGGAAGAAGGTGGTGGGAGCAGCTGGATCCCAGTGGCTCTGGAAAACTGACCGGTGCTCAGTGACCCAGCCCGAGTGTCCTTCAAACCTTGGTCTCAGTGACTTTTCCAACGAGCTGAAGCAGGCGACCTGGGTTAGAAAAGCTCATTTTCGCCGTGACTCTATGGGTTTTGCCCAAAAGGTTGCCACCCGCTCTACCAAGTTTTCAAGAATTTGTAACTATCAAGGGCCAAGTTCAGCCAAATCCTGTTGAAGGACGGGAGGAGGAGGCTGCTTGCAGCCAGGTGGCTTTGCACAATGCATCTTCCCTTCAAAACCCCAAGCTGACGACCAGAAGAGCAGGTCCAGCCTTGGTCCTCTGCTCGTCACCCATCCACAAACCCGTTTGCTCTGGCATCCCAAATGCATGCTGGCCCCGTCTCACCAAGCCAGCGGTTCCTTTCTTTAATTCTTTCTTTCATTCTTTCTTTCTGTCTTGCCCAATTCGTGTGGGTTTTAGCGTTGCACATTTTCCTGTTATTTTTGCTGCTGCACTCGGAGCCCTTCGCTGCTCTGGCCCTGTGCCAAGGAGCCTTCCTCCGCCACGTTTTTAGCTTCTTACCCCCAGGAGGGGAGAGCTTGAATTTGTTTCAACATTTTCTTCTTTTTATTTGTTTTCTTCTTTTCTGTCGAGCCCGTAATTTAGTTCTGCTGACACAAATGGTTAACCCCGTAGTGGGAATCTACTTAGAAACCCTCTCCAAAGATATCTGCTCGTATCACCGCAGCCTCTGGTTTTGACGCTCAGATTTATTTTTTCCCATAAGACCCCCAGAAATGACGGGCTCTAAAATACCCCTCAGAACTGTTACAGTGCCAAAAAGAGGGCACGGGGCTTCGTAACCTGAATAAAGGAGTGGAATATGGAGAATTTGCATTCAGACTCACGCGAGGCATCAGAGCATCACCTGTTCCCTTTATTTTCTCACCGAGTGGTGTCTTATTCCTGGGCTCGTTTTATGTCTGCACGGGGACACGCAGGCAGAATTTACGTGTGCTGGTGTGCATTAACTCCTGTCCTGACCAGTGCTAATTACCGCTAATTATGTGGGACAGTGTTAATTCTCTTAGCAGCGTTACTGCTGGCCTTACACTTCTGAAAGTGCCTTTGGGTGAGGCAGCTTACTTTGAAAAGATATTTATGTGGGGAATAAATACAGAGTGGCTCATACACTGTAAATTTACACCGCCGGATCGCGGGCCCTGAAGTCTCTATAACTCTGAGGTCTCTGGGCACCAAGATAGAGAAACCCTCCAGGAAGAACCACTCAATAGAAAGGGTGTCAGGATCACCCCGTGTGATCTCGGGAAAGTAATTTTGATCTGGCATTTCTCTTCTGTGAAATTGGAAAAATAATATGTCCCTCACCGTCTCAGGGGCGTTGTATTTATATTCTCTGCCTTGCCAATCATTCTCCTCGCTTTTAGAAAATATCCTCCAAACCCTAATTGTTTTTATGTGTTTGCAGTATAAGACATAAAAGACATAAACCCATCATATTTTTCTATACTGTGTTTTCCCCGTTGTGCTGTACCACTACCGCAAGCGCCGTGTTTGTGGAGAGGATGAATGAAGACATCTTCAGCAGCATGGCTGAGTGGCACCGCAGGGCCGGGAGGTGTCATCAGGCCACATGGCTCTTCCCTGTCCCAGCCTGAGTGGGAGGCCCACGTCTGTTGGTGGGATAAGGAAAACTGATGGTGTTCCTCCGTGTCCCCAGCCAGGGCAGCAGGCCGTTCCCTCGAGCCACCGAATTCCCCTCTCTGGACGTTTCTCTCCTGACCGGGACGACAGGGCCCAGCCTGGGGAGCTGGGAGATGTCTGGCAGCCTTGGTTCATGCTGGTGTCAGGGTCTCTGCACTTCAGCTCAGTCCTTCTCCTTCCGAAGGTTGTGCAGAGGGTCCCGGCCTCAGGGCTCGGTGGTCCTGGCTCTGACATTGCCATCTCTCCCAGCGACAGCACTGTGAGTCGGGAGGCTTTGCTCTCAGACCCTGTATCAGCTGGGTGTATCAAAATACCAGCCAAGAGGCTGCTGCCTACCAGTCTTCGGGCAAAAATAAATAAAGGAAAAATAAAACAAAGCAGCAGACTCATCTCCTCATCGGTTCACTCATCCCTTACGCAGGCAGGGGGTCGGTGAGGAGTCCCAGCTCGCGCCAGCACTTCGTAGTGGCGGGTCCTGGTGTGTCGGTGCCGGGGCTGAGCTGGTGCTGGCACCGAGCGATGGACATAGCCCTGGTGCCCCACTGCTCCCTGCACCTGGGGCAAGCTCCGAGTGGGGCTGTGTCTGCCCCCCGGGGTTCCCACCGCAGCCCGCCTTTGTCCCTGGGTCCCTCCTGCGCTGTCACCGGCAGTTGGTGACATTTGTCTGCTTCCACCACCTGGCGCCTCGGCTACCTCGGGAGCTTGTGAAGCTGGGCGTTTCTGCACGAAGCAGAAACCCGCGATGGTCGCTGCCCTGACCACTCAGCTCTTTGCAAGCATTCTTCTGAGGTTAGATGCGTTCCTCTCAGCAATCTGTTGTCCAGTAAGCTGGAATCGGATGGCTTTTTAACTAAGTCATCTTTTATATCTGCAGATGGATGCCAAGGTTCTTGACTTTGCGTAAAGCAATTATCCATCTGCTTTTTGTTTTTTAGGTGAAAGAACAGGAGTCTTGTTTGTCCGATGACAGAACCGTACAAACATCTACCAGTGCTTTCCGTGGCCTGGACCTTTGGCTGTTCCCCCTGCTGGCCTCTCCTCCTACTTCTTCAAATAAGAGGCAACATTTGGCCATCGCATTCAGACTGAACTTTTGCACTCGCTTCCCTCCTTTCTCAATTCCTAAAATTTTAGGCATTTAAAAAAAAAAAAAAAAAAAAGACTGTATTTTTCTCGTCCTCTTTTCCCTTCTTCCCTTTTCCCTACCTGTCTGGAACACTTCCTTGCAGCAGCTCCCCACGAACCAGCACTTGCAAAGGCTCAGCTGAGGGGGACGGGGCACCTTCTTCTCCCTCATCCCCCGTTTTTAACTCACAATTGCACTGACTTCGGCAGTGCTGCTCTGATTTATGGGGCTGTACGTGGTGGGACCGCTGTCTGTCCCTGCCTCCTCCCTGCTGGAGAGCCAGGCAGCTTCAGACAGGCTCCTTGCCTCACGTTCATTAACAGCAGCTGTCAGAGCAGCTCTTGCCGAAGCTCCACATCCTTTCAAAATCATCACGGGTTTCTACTTCGTGGAGAAATAGGAAGCAGTTTCGTTTGTGTAAAACCCGCATGAATAAAAATTTAATCTAAGGCTATTGCTGCTCTAACAGCAATAATTTCTCTTCGAGACCGAATACAAAGAATACTAAAAACTGTCTATAAATAAGACTGCATTTAATACAGGAGAGACATGATTTAATAGGCTTACTGGTAAAACCCTCTCTGCCACTTTCGAGTCCAAATCTAGGATTTTTTCCTGAACAAAACTGGCTTCCTGCAAGAAGAACTCGGGCCCCAGTAAACTGTGATTTTTAGGGTGAAATCATTCAGCTCAAGCCTTCCTCTACAAAAGGAAGAGGAAAAATATCTACTAAAAGGAAATATTAGTTAATCAGAGGACATCCCTTTCATACTAGAAGCTACTAGGGGATTTAAAAGTACATTCTAATTATAATAGTTCCCTAATTATCTGCCTAACATCTCATTTTTCTGTCTAATCCCCCTTTTAATTACAGTGCCTTTTTTTTTTTTTTTTTGCCCATCACGCAACCGAAGCACTCTATTTTACTGAAAATAAATCCTTTTAACTGGTGATGTCGGGGAATAAATACTGCCGCTGCCCCCCAGAACGTGCACGCTGCCTGGTAGGGAAATGTCTCGCCAGAGTTTTGGGTAAAGCGCTCCGATGTTCCCTTCAGAGCCAGCCTCATTTAAAGGCTTGCAGGTTTTCTCAAGCGAGAAAAAAATGCTCTAAACTGCACGTTTTTTTTTTTTTGCAAAAGTGCCCGGCTGTGAAAGTTTTCCAGCGTGCAGCTTTGTTTTTCAGGCTCCCGCAGCTCGGTCTGCCTTCCACCGCCACTCGATGGGATCCCCGCCACTGGCCGACACTGGAATAGGATTTGGCCTTTGAACCAAGGCAGCGTGTAATTTGTGGAGCGGAAGCAATATTGTATCATTTGAGCTACGTTATCTACGAGCATCTGGTCATCAAGATCTTGCCTGGCGATTACGGAGCAGAGAGGAAACGCTGTCGGGGGGTTGGAGGGGAGGGGGGGGAAGGAAGCGGCGCGCGCGGGGTTCCCGTTTCCAGCCCCGCCGCTGGTTTCCTGCACGGTCCTCGAGCAAATCACAGCTCTCCACTTCCTGAGAACAAAAAAAGAATCGCCCTTCGGGGATGTTGTCAGGCTTAATGGATGTTTATAAATCGCTCTAACAAAAGGTGCTATGTCAGTGAAAAGTACTCTTCCCGATGATTATTCAAATGCTCATTAAAATGCATTTTGTTCCATCCTTTCCCTCAGCTTGTGTGGGAGGAAATTGAAAGATTCAGGGCTTTGTGGGAAAGGGGGGGAGTTCGCTCCTTCCTTTGGGTGTGGGAGCGGCAAGTTTACAGAGCTAAACACCTTTGGCATGCAGGTAGGTTTGCACCCAAGGCTCCGAGCCAGGCTGCAAGCTCCGACAGACCCATGGCTGGCAAGTTCCCTCCAGAAAGACAAGCCACGGATTAATGGTACCTTCCCCTGCTCAAATTTGCATGTATCATTTACTTAGCCTTGCTCCTGACGGAATTAGGTATCATCCTTTATTGAAAATTATTCTTAATGTGTATTTAAGCATTAAAAATGAATGTGCGTCTGCGATAAAACTTAGGGAATAATTTATAAACAGCCAACGTAACGCGAGATATGGAGCACTTGGCTGCCCTGCCAACCTGCGCGGATGTCTGCGCCACGCCAGGACACTTCTCCCTTTGTGGATGCTTCATTACGTCTGACCGACCCCCAAATGGCTGCCTGGCCCCAGCCTGCCCGGGTCTGCTGGCATTTCCAGGCACCGAAAGCTGAAGGAGACGTCATATATCTTCGGAGCTTCAGCTGCACCGGACTGCAGCTTGGCATCTGCACCGGCAGTCCAGACGCAATGTTCTTGGCCCTCTGCGGCGACCCAAACCCACGCGTATGGCTGCCTGGCCTCAAGTAGCACCCACAATGAATGGTAAAGGTTTTTTTTAATGCCAGCCAAAGAATCTGAAACGTTAGTTGTGGGTAGGAAAAATACAGATTTTTCCCGGTAAGGAGTTTCTGTACGAAATGTATGGCAGCCAACAGCCCAAAGAATTTTATGATTTACGGCAAAAAGCCACTGCAAGTAATAATTATCATCGTTTCTAACTAGATTGCACCAACTTGCTCCTATCAGCATTTTTAGGGGATGGGAGGGAGCCGAATGCTTTTGTGGGGTGCAACATCTCCTCCCAAATGCAGTCCTTTCAGCTCCCCCTTGCTGCGGTCAGGCAGTGCATCAGGGCACCCCTCCACCACCACTCGGACTTCAACTCCTTCCTCCCCTGGGGGAGACCTTTCCTGTCGTGCCCTTCCTTTATAGCAGGCAAATCGTCACCACCATCAAAGACAGCTGCCGGGCTGACTTCAGCTTCCTGTAACTCTCGGGGCGCTCGTGCTGTGGCACATTGCACAACCAGGTGGACTGGCACTGCTCCCTTCTTGCCTGCAAGGGCTGAACCAACTCTGCAAAGCATGAAGCTGGGGTGAGTCAGGCTCCCTGAATTTCTCCCCATGCAAGCCCGGTCGGATCCTGACCGTATCCCGGTCTTTGCTCTGTACCCATCAGCAGTGAGAACCAGGCCTGGCATCACCTCGTGCCCTATGCTCAGCCAACAAACTGCCAGCTTTCAAGTCACCCTTTGTCTTTTTTTCTTTAGACTTTTGCAGCCGATGCCTTTTTCCCTCGGGTACCTTTGTGCCTTCCCAGTCTTGCAAGCTCGTGTATCGTCCGCCCTGTGCTCCTGGGGTGCCCCAGAGGTGGTTTGGCAGTGGGGGCTGTGCTGTGAGCTGCTCCCAAGGTCCTTCAGTGCCTGCCCCTCTCTCCTGGGTGCAGGACTTGGACGTGACACATCCCAAGGAGCTGGAGGAAGAGGCAGCACCGGCCATTGGAGCTTTCTAGCCCTCTTCTTCTCCTTCCAGACTTGTCTTTGTCCACTGACCGCTGTGCCACATGCTGACTCCACCTTCTGGCACGTGGAAAGGTCTCCTGGGATTTAGTGAGGACATTACACAAAGTTTTCTGGAAATGACCACCAAAATCTGCCCAGTGTGGCAGAAAAGAGCACCTTCTCCTTAGCTTAAAAATCAACCCCAAATCCAAGCTTTGGGGTTGAGCAGACTCCTCAGACCTCATTACTGGTCCCATAGAAATACTATTCTGCAGAAAATTCGGCATTTCTCCTTAAAGTTGCTGGCAGTGTGGCCAAACAAACTGTTTAACATCTCCCCTCTGGAGTGGGGGAAACATCCTGTCTCGATATCAGGGGTGACAGCATGAGTCCTTTCACCCTTCATTTTTACTTAAGACCACTGGAGTTTGTCCATGTATGTGCCAGGAATTAAAGACCAGGGACACACTGGGGATGTGGTGAGGGGCATCTGGTCCTCCTCCTCCTCCTCCACCTTCTCTCCCATCCTCCTCCTCCTCCTCCTCCTCCTCCTTCTCCTCCTCCATGGAGCTGAGTTTTGCCAGAGAGAGGCATCCAAATGCAAAGGCGTACAAGGAATAAACTTCAGCAGCACCTAGCCAATTTTTTTTTTTTTTAGCATGCTTTTCTCTCCCTCTGCTTTCACTCAGATATTGTCTGGCCCCGTTCTTCTTTAATAAATGGGTTGCTTAGTTTCATTTTTCAACACTCCGTTTCTTAGCTAATTCAAATAGCCTCTGCTGGGTGTACCAGTGGTGAAACTGGCTGCCCTTTTAACAAAATTTAGCTTGTTTGGCCAACTATTCCAGCAGGCAAACTTCTTCTGCATGCTAAACCATCCCATGCAGAGGGCTGAGGCTCCTTAACCCCAGAACAGGGGCACCATGTTCTGGTGGGACCAGAAGACTGCTAATAGCAGTGTAAGGGGATGGACCCGGTCTCCTTGATGTCCCCGGGCTGTGCAGCCCTGCATGCAGAACCACGGAAAGAATGAGTTTGCTTAGGAAAAGGCTAGAGCCAGCTGTGCTTCACATCCCATGTCCGAGTCCCAGAAAGCTGGTCCTCAGCCGTCTGCATGCCTCACCTCTGTGCCATGCCCACCACCCCCGACACTCATCATGACAGCTTTAAATGAAAGACGCTTTCTTTGTACAAAAAGGTATTGCTGAAATTAATCCAGCTGGTTCATAAAATGAAGGAGGACTTCAGTGTTGGAAGGACAGCAGGGTATAGGTGGCGTACTGACAACTAAGCAAGAGAAACAACATCTTCCTCCTATAGCTACCTTGCTATGGTCAAGTAAGGACCTTGTAAGAACTGATGCAGGCTCATCTGCTGCTTGATGCACTGGAAATCAAGTCCATGGATAACGCTTGTTTGTGCACTGCTTGCTCACCCCCACAGCTCCCATCCCAAAAGGACAGGGAAGGAGGGAGCCCCCGGGCTCCTCCTTTTCGTCTACATCCTCTCGTCCCTTCCCTGCCAAGACTCTCAAAGTGGTTTGAGGTCATTTCCCCATCTGAAAAATGACTCCTAGAGACCAGCCCTCCAGTTTGTTCCAGGACTTGGGGAGCGAGATGGGTTTCTTCCTTGCCAAAAAGATATTCAGGCAGAAACTCTCTTGGCAGAAATGTATGGGTTTTCTGGCCCTATCTGTGTATTTGGATACATTCTGTTATGCAAAATGATGCAATCCTTGTATATCTCAATAGAAGCACACATTAAGACAGTCCTCATTTCTTTCTGATGGCCAGATGTGCTTCTCTGTCACGCTGCAGTTTACTGTAGACATGTTGGTTGTTATTTTATCTTAGAACAAAACCCAAAGAATCTATTAATGAGGATAAATATATGTCATAATTTCTTCTCTTTAACAAATACTTGGCATTAATTCCTCTTATCAGTCCTACTAGTTTCCCAGCCTGGAAGCTGCTGAAGTCCGCTCCCTTGCAGAAATCCCAGCAGAGAGTTTCCTACAGCAAATCCCCATAACTAATCCTCTCTGGAATCATCTGCGAGTTTCACAGCACAAAACAGCTCCATGTTAATTTTTCCACTACATTCAACAGTTTGCCAAATGCCTTGAGAGCTCGTATGGAGCTGATGGCCACTGGTCATTCTGCAGCTTTTGGAGCAGCCTCTTTCCTTGCAAGCTCCCAGGTTTGGACCCATGCCCTCCATCTATGCATTGACCTCGCAGGTGGCCTCGTGGCCAGGGGCAGGGAGTCACATTTCTGCCCAGAATCATGTCTGCTTTGCTCAGTTTTTTGGGAGTTACACGTCACATAAGCAAGATGCTTCAGAAAAGTTGCAAATAGCTAAACTTTGGTAGCAGACAATTTCAAGACAGTCTTCCGAAACTATTTCACAGTAGAAGGCAGTCATTTCATCTCTGTCTCCGTACCTACGCCCCATATTTTGCAGAAAACCCTGTCTTTACCGCTGCTCGGCACAAATCACTCCTCGTATTTACCCGGGGTGTCTGCAGAGCCGACTGCAAACTCCTGCTGCTTTTGCAGAATGGGGGTCAGCCCCCCCCATCTCTGGATGGACAAACTTTGCCCAGGGGAGTACATGCAGGATCATCCTGCACCATCCCAGAAACTACCCCCACTTTGCAAAAAGGGACACTGTTTCTTGAAAGCCCGCCAAAGCAGCCCCTCTCTGAAGACTGAATGTCAAGGGGGACTTTCCCCCTGAGCGTGTACTCGAGAAGGAAACCTGTCCCTCACTGCTCAGCACAAGGGGAAGGCTGCAGATGATGGGCAGACAATCAAACAAATCCATCAACTCTCCCAGTGCCAACCTCACGTACGTTGTAGATACTGCTGCATGGGGCACTATAGAAATATTTGACAGTGAGTCACACCTAATCCATTTATCATTGCTTTTAATAATTAATTTGTCCTTCTGAAGCCCTTTTCACCCAAGGATATCAAAGGACTTCTCAGCGAGGCGTTACCACGTCCCTCGTACCGTAGGCAGCAGGCAGGGCTGGAGCCAGAGATATTAACCTCAGCAATCGGTGCCAGGAGCAGAAGCCAAACAAAGCCTGCACTGGAATCAATTTTCAGGCTTTTTTGGATGGTTCTGTTTCACTTCTTTTTAAAAATAAATATGCATTGGAGGAGCCGGGCTCGCTCCGGACGTTTACTTCCAGGAGGCAAAGCTCTGTCCGTGGACAAGGTCTTTTTCTGTGGCCGTTTTTATTTTTTTGAGAACGGCTTCTGACCGAGACGGAAAATGCTCTCCAATCACCCCAAGGGCCAAGAGCCCCCCTTTTTTTTTCCACGCCGGCCCCTGCTCCAGCCCCCCCCAGTGCAACTCAGCTAATGCGCCTATTTTTCACCATACGGCCAGCCGCTGTACAAAAAGCCAATGAATTATTCTTGTTTTTAGTGCAACCGCTGAAAATATTTCAAAGTGAGAAGGAATTGACCCAACCTACTGTGCACATTATTTATTCAGAGGTAGTACAAAAACGAGTCCCTGATGTTACTAAAACAAATCCTAATAAGTACAGAGAGCATCAATTACAGGCTTCCCTTTATAGTCCTATATATCTCTTTCCCTTTCTAGAGATAGTATCACATGCAAGGGGGCACTGTGTTGGCTTTCAAATCTATTGAGCTTTCATAATTGTAACCTCTGTTTTAACCTCTTTTATAGGACACACTATACCGTTTCATGTTATGTTCCTTGAATCCCAACTAACCCTATGAGAAAGTGTCTTTAAAGCTTGCTTCTTATAAGACATGCATAAAGTGGGAAATATTAAGCATTCATAACACCGTGCATACATTACAACTGGGTGCAGAGCACAAGGAAGACTGAAGCAAAATATATCTCGGGAACCTCGCTTGGAATCTCGCTTTAAGCACAGTAAATATTCAGCGTGCACAAATTCTGACATAATTAAACCAGAAAAATATGAATTGCAGTAGAATAGTTGGATTCCCCCCCCCCCCTTTTTTTTTTTTCCTTTTCCAGTCTGTATGGAATGTCCTTCTATTTAATCAAAAAGCTTGGAATGACTCCTAATCTATCATAAAAATTTTTAAGGACATGATTAATTCCATTGTTTAAATTCTGGTTTATTGCCATAAGAAACTCTCATAAATGATCCTGCACCTTTCTCTGTGATCATTTCCTTCTAAAGTAATACACTAATTAATTTCAATTAAATATATGTAAAAGAAGATATATTTTGAAAAATGCTTCTCCCTTGCCATTTGTTAATATATTGAAAAAGTGTAAACCTTGGAACATTTAGCATAGAAAATATTCATTTTTGGTAATTTCTCAAGGGGGCAATTTATTAAATGAAAAGCTTTTAACATTAGCTAAAAGCAGCCCTGTAAATCATGGGTGTCATCAAACTGCTTCATCACTTCATTAATTTAAAAGATTATTATATGCGTAACTGACATAATTTTGAACAATGTTACATGGTTAATTTATTAATGTAGAAAAGCAGAAATGACATGCTGAATTGATTTATTATTATAATTGTATAATTTTAGGACTTTTCTCTGTGACTTTCACCAACAGAGCGAATGATTCAGGGTGAAATCGTGCCATTGATTTCCTTCTTAAGGCAGGACTTCTCCTGGATGTCTGTAAGGACTTCAGCTGCAAACAAGAGCTTCTCCAGCCTGTCTGCCCTGCGTTTCAGCAGGAAGACTTCCTCCCCAACCCATGCTCACCTTGTGCTTGTATTCATATCCAAGAGCTTTTTTTTTCCCTTCACAGTAGCTGAATATATTTAAAAAGTCAATGTAGTTATGCTAAAAACCCGATTCTGGGTAACCATGCTTAAACATGCCTGTACCCTATGCTCTCCACATGCACACAAAGAGGTTTTAGGGTCATTTTTCACTCAGCCCCACTTGAGGAACCCAGAGTTGCTGTGGCTCTCGCAGACCGGCCCACAGTATTTTCGGCCATAATTCTATTAGCTAGCAGTTAGTGCTGGCTTCCTGCCCGAGCTGAAAATATAATGCAGCATCATTTCTTTTCTAGGCGCTGCTTGGAAGCACAGTTAAAGTTGGATTCAATAATATCATGCATACCACAGTTGGGATTATTTTGAGACTGAAACGATGCGTGACTCCGAAACCCTGCAAAGCCCGCGCAGCATTCCTGGGCTCAGCCCGAAGACGGGTGTGCAAGGTGCGGTGGAGCAGAGCATATATATAACCTTGCATATAACCTTGCCTCAAAAACCCGCAAGGGGATACAGCCTGGATTTAACCAAACAGGGCCCCAGTTCAGCAAAACGTTGGGGGACATGCTTGGCTTCTGGAACGCGCTGACATGCTGCGCCCTGCTGCCTGCAGAGCATCTGTGAGCCCAGCAATTCCCCATGGCAGCTGGACCCAGTCCTGTAGGGCCATCGGTGGTGCCTCAGCTGCACCTCCAGCACCCCCTGCTGCAGGCCACGCGTCCCCAAGGGTCCCCAAATCACCACCAGCATGGCACAGACATCCCTGCAACCTCAAGTCATTCCGGCCCCACTTAATGCCAATGCTATGACAGCACACACAAAAGCTCAGGAGCCGAATTCTCAAGGTGCTGGCAGTGGGGAAAGGCGGACGGCACACTGAGCAATGCCCCATTGGGGTGAAAGACGGGACGTGTCCCCAAACCTCTCTTTCTTGTGCCTTTTATTTAGAGCTGTCTTTAGATGACCAGACACAAAGGGTCTGGGCTCCAGGAGGGGCATCTGAGATGCCAATAATAAGGATACAGAAATCAAAGGATTTCACAGTGGATAAAATTTAAAATGCAAATTAAAAACTATACTGTTTCAGAGCAGCGGTTAAGGATCCTGCATCATAAACTGGTGTCACAAGAGCATTCTGGGCAATTACTGACAATTTTTAAGAGAGTATTTTTCTTTCCCTGTAATCTTACATAATGCCTTTCATATGTAATACCTTGAGCGTATGCAGTATGCAAAACACTCTACCAACTGTATACATACAGAAATCATTTCACCATTAAACGCAGCCATGCCCAGGGTGCAGGATGGTGACCAGATGGGCTGAGCGCAGCACACACTGCCAGACGAAAGAGCAGGGAAAATTTTAGCCAGGACCACTGGGGCAAACCTAGACTCTTAGAAAAAGCACCACGTGGTTTTCAATGTGCACAGAGTGAAGACAGCACCTCTGATTTTAAGATAATACCCCCCAAGATGTACCTTTTTGAGAAAGGCATCCTTCATGCCATGAAGTTTCAGCCCGTCACTTGCGTATATTATTTCAATGCTCCCAAGTTACCCAGGGCATATTATCAAACCCCAATTACCTCTGGCATGTACAAGGTTCACTTTCATTTTTAATGATTTTTTTTTTTTTTTTTTGCTAAGGGTGTCACTAAGGACATGGGGAAACAATTTAGGAGATAAAAAAAAAGAGAGAGAGAGAGAGAAAAGATTTGAGCCAAATGCTTTCTTACAGGAAACATTTATTTGCACTAGAGTGTCTCATCTAACAAAGTTCCACCATATTTTCCCACAACAGACAGGAACTTGCCTGCATTAGCATTTTAAGGAACGAATCCTAAAGACCAGCAAGTGTCAATAAGCTGTCACAAGCAGGATTGATGGCTCTTAACAGATCTCTTCTCACATGAGTGCAAATGACTGTCTCTGAGTTCATCACAGGCATTTTGGTCAAAACAAACTTTTTCTGATTTTCACATGGCCTTTAGAATCCTGACGAAAGCAAAACAGAGGGGCTGATCCTGTCCCACTGCGATCAATGGCAAAACCGTTCGCCTGAATGAAAGCAAAATCAGAACTCTGGTTCAAGCAAATGGACTATTACCATTTTCTGCAACCTGATCTTTCACATCTCAAATATGGACCTTAAAAGGTGAGAGAGAGACAATTGATGGAAAATAACTTGTTCTAAAAACAAAACACACATCCTACGTGATCTGGAGTGTATACGTACTTGGCATAAAGAGCTGGTTTTGATCTGACTTTTGTTTTATATTTAGTGCTGCAAACATCTGCTAGCCTTATTACAAATTGCACTTTGGTAGTCATAATTAGTAACCACATGATTCTGTTCTACATGTGACATTCACAAAATCAGAAAAATATGGGACAGTGGAAGTACTCTATTAATGTAGTTTCTGGATGTTATATACAACCACTGTATGATTCTCTTAGCTTCCCCGTTCTGTCCTGACGCAGAGAGATGCCTTTTTTTTTTTTGGTTTGTTTGGTTTTTTTTAAGAAAGATATTTCACTCTAAGTTACAGCTTAGTCACAGATTTCCTTTTGGTGAAGATTGTCTCCAATGATGTCTATCAGTTTGACAATGAGGAGCGCTGCCTCCTGATGCCTGAAGGACCTCTGAAAGCCTCACCCAACCCAAACCTTAGGTGGACAAATCTGGAGACGCAGAGAAGACGACAACAGCAAGGTTCAACTACAACTGTAAAGCTGCAAGCTTCTTCAGGGTAGTCCTGTCTGTGCTTGACCCTTGGAACAGAAGTCTCTGGGGTTACAGTCCCTGGCAGTAACTTAATCCAGGTAATTGAACATCCATAAACCTCCCAACGAGAACCAGTGCAGTCAAGCATGGGGGTAAGGAGAGCTGACTGTAGGGACCTGTCATCCCCTTGCTGCCTTCAGCGAAGCAGCTTGCTCCCAGCCCCTCCGGACCCCCGGGGAAGACCCGGGGAAGGGCTGGGCCCCTGGGGCAAGCAGAGGACCGGCAAGGAAAGGAGGGTCTTTGCTCTCCAGATGTCACTCTCTGCGGCTGGCAAATACGTTAACGCTGTATTCATTCCTTCTGCTTCGTTCCTTCTGCCTTTGCCCAACTTCTCTTCTTTCTTCCGCTATCATATTGCCTCTTCCACTTCCCCATGACCACTTGCTTTTCCTAAGCCAAAAAACAAACCTGAAAAGCTACCAGAAACAAGCCAACCAGGTGAGCTGCTTGGACTTGGCTTTACCAGACAACATATCTGGCTAGAGAAGTCAAGTCCCCAAGTGCAAAACTGGCAGCGCATGACATAATTTGGCGGAAGCATCCTTGCATGCCTCTCGCACGCTTACACAGCTTTCAGGTGTTGTGGGTCCCTGTGGCAGACAACAGAGCAAGTTAGATCTTTAGTTTTGAATAAGTATGGCTTTTCTTATGTTCTTTTTGAATGTAGGAGCCAGACATCAGCCTCTCTATAGCAGGGAGCCTCTCGTTAGTCAACCACACAAACCAGAGTTGAGTATTGTCCCTGAGGAGTCTTCCATGTCTTCTTTTGGAGTCAGGATCATGTTTCCTTACAGCCTTTACAGATATGTTTCCTAAAGTGGCAACTCCATGTAGTTACTGAATAGTTTGCTCCAGAGCTTAACCATTTCTCGTACAAGGAAGTTTTCTCAAGTATCTAATCTAAATCTCCCTTGCTGCATATTAAGCTGATTATTTCTATTCCTTCCCTCAACAGACATGGATTAAAACCTGGTTGCCCTCTGCTTTCTACTAACCTTGCAGATAGTGGAAGGCTGTCACCGCTCTCTAGCTTAAAAGAATCCCATCCTGTCAACCTTTACAATCATTTCATCGCAATATTATAGAAAACTTAAATCTTCTCTCTGGAGCAAGCCATGCTTTTTGTGCCTCTGCAAGAGGCAACAGAGCAGGCTCTGAATTGTCTGAGAGAAAATGGCAGAGTCCATAAAGCAGGCAGGGTTCCCAAAGAAGATTTATGGCTGAGGCACTCAAGAGCTGTGTTGTCAGAGTGTTTCTCTTGGAAAGCCCAATGTGCGGGTGCCGCCAGCCCTTACCCCTGCTCTGCCAGCAGCAGAGCTGCGGTATCGTCGCCACTTCTCCATCGGGGAAGGAGGGGGTATATATGGGTAATTAGCATTTTTCAAGAGTGGTGCTGGAGGCTGCTAGAGGGAGAAGTAAAAACAAACACAAAATAAAATCCAGGCAAGAGGGTAATATTTCCATCATCAAAGCTGACATACTGCACTGTGAGTCCTTTGAGCAGCAGAAACTTGATGTGCAAACCCCGTTGAAAGAGAAATCTTTGTATGAGCTTTTCTCATAGGATAATTTTAGGCTTCGGCACTTCTTTTGACACGGACAATTTTAAATCTGGAATCATTCACAGACGTCTAAGGCCATTAGGTCATGGAATATGACTTCTTCTGGAAGAGGGGCCAATGAATTTCACCTACGTACCCCCGTAAACTTTTGTGCAGGGAAAATGTGTTCACAAATTGGGGTTTCCACGGTGAAAACTGTATGCTTGGAAGGGCAGGCAGGACATCCACAAGGAAAACCAGCTCTTTGAACTGGTGGACTTTGACACCAATGGAAGGGTGCTCAAAACTGAGCCCTCCCCTTCCCGCTGCACCTGGTACCATCCTCCCGGACAAAGCCACCAGTTCTCACCTCTCCAAGTGAGACATTCCCCTGAGACCTTCCAACAGCCTAAGACTCCTCAGACCCAGTGCTGGCAACATGGCAAGTGTTGCTAGATGGGCACTGGAGCACGTTTTATGGCTTTGGTTGGAAGAGGGAAGGATTTTAGTACTGATGGAAGAAGACAAATGGAAGAGGATGAAGCTGACACAATCCTTTGATAAATTTATTAAGGACCTCTCTTCCCGCCCCCTCCTCAACAAGGACTAACAAAAGCTAGCCTTTGTTTCCCATGAAAATTCACAGCAAAATGTTTACTCCTTAAACACACAGATTGAAAGAAGGGAACAGAAGATCCTGAACGTATTCTGAGTGCTCCAGCGTCTTTAGATTTTCATAGCTTTACCAACTCTTCTTTACCATAAAACTACCTTTCTCATGTCTTTTCTGTTCAGCACCCCAAGCAAGCATCCTAGGGATGCCCACAGTTCTAGTGCCACTGCTTTATGGAGGAGACAAGGGTTGAAGAGGGAGTTTTCTTGTATTAAATCCCTTTTCTCAGGGCATTTCTTTTCCATGCTTCCCAAGGATGTTAGAAGTGCTAACAAGGCAGGGGGCAGTGCTACCAGAGGGGCAGGGTGTCAAAGCAGGAGCATACAAACAGCAGAAGCTATATATCCTTCTTATGCAGCTCTGCGCCTTCCCATTTCCCTCAGGTTAAGGAAGTTTCTCCCAGCTCATCTCCTTCACTGCCCTATTCCCCGTCTTGCTCTCCATGTTCAACTCTACCGTTCAACTGAAACTCTCTTTGGAGGCCATCAGTTTTGTGGCTCCTTCGTCAGATGCACTGACTTTGACCATTGATAGCACTGCTTGGGAAGCTACTGGGGAAAGTGGGGATGTGGGGCTGGTCTACAGAGCTTTGCAGCCCATCCTGAGGGTAGTGGGTTGGTTTTCCTGCCACAACTAGTTAGTGTTATCATGCAAACTTGTCACTGGAGTATTTCATTGACAGTCACTACAGCATCAAAGTGAAAATGTACAATGAAACAGGCCAAAGCAATACACTTGAGTATCTTCATGCTTGAAAAGTGATGCTTCTAGAGAGGTAAATAAATGTGCAAGTATAATCGCAGTTCACATATGTGTTGATGAAAAAGAAGATATCGCAGAACTCAAAACAAACCAGAGGAACAATAAAACCCAGCAAAAACTTTAATTCTGCCTCCCTCCCCCCAAGGTTAACAAAACCTCTTCAAATCAAGAGAGACCGCACCGGCAGACAACTATAGAAGGCTTTACATTGATGTTTTCTTTCTTTGAAAAGGTTTTAAATGCTTTTCTCGTGTTTTTACAAAAGCTTTTACATTTTCGAGGGGTTCTCTTTCTGTTTGAATGCCACTGCTAGCAAAGGAAAGGAAATTCTTCATGTCCTTTTGTTGGAGCTACGGCAAGGGCTTCATGAGAAAATTCCGCCTGCGTGGAGTCCTGCATGGGCTCTTGCAGACAGGAGGGAGGGAAAATCAACCCAGGCCCAGGAAACAAACAGATGTTTCATTCATGGCCGCGTCAACAAATCAATATTAATCAATAGTAAGATCTGTTCATTACCCCCCAGAGGTGACCACCTGACTGCATTTTCCAAGACCCAGTTGGGCTGAAATCCAATGGGATTCTGCCATTTGTGCAAATGGGAATGAAAGCTCATCCCAAAACGGTTGCCAGCCAAGTCAAGCATGGTCCCTACCAGCCCGTGCTGAAGACAGCATCCAGCCTTGACCCAGACGGCTGTGACTAGTTGAAGACCTATTTTTTACCCTTAGTGTTATATCCACTTTACGGAAAGCTCTTCACCACTGTTAGCCATTACTCCTTGTTTTGATGCCAGTCCCCAACACGCTTTTTTAATGATTATCAAACCATTATGGGCCATCCCCCGCCAAAGACATTGCCCAGAAATCACTTGACCCGCCCAACGCTACTACTATGTCCAAGCTGCAGTTGGTGAGTGCAGAGAAAGAGAGAAGTAGTTGGGAAATGGAAAGGAAGGGAAGGATTAAACAAAAAGCTCTGCCAGGATGTAGCCCCGGGGAGCTAATTCACCATGGGCAGAGCAACTTGAGGGAGGACTGAGTTTAAAGGGTCAGAGTCTAGAAGACAGCTGGTACTCAGCTGGTGATGTTGCTGGTTTATGTTGCTCCTGCATAGCCTATAAATGACACCAGGATGTGTTCTTGATATACATATATACATATATACACACACACACACACATATATATTTTTAAGTGACTTGTACAGGAAATTTTTCCTCGTTGCATATAAAAGCTGTTCCAATTCCCCAAAGTAAGAGACTTGGCAAGTCAATTACGAGGAAAGTAGAAGTGCTGAAGCATACGAACAAATTTTAACAACATGCAAGCATAACTTTTATTGCCAACAGTAGATGTACATTGGAATTTGGGGGGGGGGGGGAAGAAACCCTGATGAAGTGGCAAAATGCAGTTGTTTTTCTTTATCTACAGAGAACACTGTGGTTTCGTTCGCAGACGAATCACTTTGTTGTCATTTATTCAGTTTGTAAATGGATCTGATTTATTTTCCCAGGGGATTTGAGAGATTTTTAGTAAAGCAAGTTACCAAGCTGGCTAAAATGAGAGGAAACATAATTGCACTGAAATGTTTGAAGAAGATCAAGTTAGGGTTTCACCTGCCAGAACATTTTGGCAAGAAAACAGAACAAAATCCAAGAATTTAAGGACGTAAACAAAAAAAGGCTAAGAAACCCCAAAAAAACTGGTATCAAAAATGAGGGAAAACTATGATCTGGACTAACCAAACACAGCTCGGCCAGCAGTTAAAAGACGAACTCTGTAAAGGAATATCCTGCTTTGGTGCACTCTGTTCTAGGGCACTGTAATGTCAACTTTGCCAGAGCAATTAAACTGTTTAATAATCAAACCTGGATCTCATTTATATGGCATATGAATGTAGTAAAATAGAGCGTATGGAAAGTGTGCTGTACAATGAGATGTGGTTTATTTCATATCGCAAGTTTGCTGGTAATTAGATAGTTCATATCACAGGGAAAACGTTAACGCCTATTGAATATAATATATACAGCCAGCAGATTTGCCAGCTTCAATAGCTTTCCTGCACTGACAGTCTTTATTTTGTTATTTTGTGTCCCACTGAGAACATGGAAGTCAAAGATTCAATCCAAATCTCAAGAGCTAGCGGAAAGATCCTCTGGTTAACTCAGGGACATGTGTATCTAGCCGCAGAATAAAGCCTTCCAAAGATGAAATCGTTACACTTAAACCTATGTACAGAATCCCTCATTCTGGCAATATTTTTAAACCAACTGTGGTGAGCCTGCTTCAGACACAAGCAACTTTTCCCAGAGCTTCTACCCAAGGATTTTTTTTTCTCCTCTTCTTCCACGTGTAGCAAACGAACCAGATGCCAACAGTTTTCAGCATCACTGCCGTAAGAAAGAACACAAAGTTTTCTCAATCATATTCTAGCCTGACAAGTACTCTTCAAAACATCAGCCACATCAGATAAAACCTCTGCAACCAAAGGAGACTGAACACACAACTGCCCCTTGTTAGAAACGATTTCATCACCAAGTTTTGGTTTGCGGCGCGGAGGAGCAGCCCGATGCTCGACTTTCTGCCGCTGAGGGATTTATTTGGATAACTTGGCCACGTCCCCTGGCAGAAGAGGACTCAAAGTCTATTTTACCAGCAAGCGGAACACCTACCACTTCCAAAGTTAGCATTTCTGCGGCAGGTTGGAAAGAGTTTACAATGGGCTTTGATGCCTTTGCTCAGCCACATTTCCTCTTCTCGGATTTGTTGGGAAGAGGGGGAGGGAGAAAAGGGAATAGGTCCCAAACCCTTTACTATCTCTTCTGAGCTTGTTGTCTTTTGTAAGCCACAAAGAACAGATTTTCTTTTGTAAATCCTTAGTAATTAAATGAGTACTTCAGTGGCTATATTCTTCAATGGTCTTGTTTCCTAGGTTTTGCCTTTGACAGTCATATTTTGCAAAGGCTGCTAAGATGACTAGGCACCTTACCCTACTTAACGCTAAACCAATTGATGCCCGTGCACACTGCATGAAGGAGGAAAAGTTTCATTAATGGCACTTCATTAAAGAACTGCACTGGAAAGCCCTAAATGTGACTGAACCAACCGAAATCCAGAGCAAGCTGTCTATTAGGAAAGCAACAAAGACAGTTTCGGAAACTGAACTCTGGCTCCACTGCAGCGGATTAGGAAGAGTGATGGGATTAGTGTTTAATGACTTGGGGCAAGAGACAAAAGGAATTTCGACAAAGAGGCTTAGATATGGAAGAATTAACACTCTCTATCCCAACCATGCCTCTGATGACTTCCAGCATTCTTTACTGGCTCTGCTGAAGTTTGGGGGGGGGGGGGGGAACAAAACAAAAAAAGACTAGCGGCGCTTTAATACCTCCTTAGCCTTTTCTTATCACAGCTCTTTCTCTTTGTAAAGAATGAAAAGATCTTTTAATTTTTCTTAATCAATGCAATAAGCAAAGTTGCTAAGGGCTCGTGCTTCAGCACACTGCAGATGATCACATTCCCAGCCATGCATTCATGGGCGATGCTTGCTGATGCTACACATCTTTCTCTCTCTCTCTCTCTCTCTCCGTATATACATTTATACAGAGAAAGCACATACTTTTAAAATGACTTCAGAGGGAGTGGAATTTGCTCGCAATTACATGGACTTGAGAAATCCTCCTTGATTTGCGCTTGTCTTCTATAATGGGGAGCAGGGTGACATGGGCAAGGGAGGATGTAATTCATGTGCTCAGCCCATACAGTTAACCATGGATTTTCCCAGAGTGACTCGATTCAGGGCAGAATGCGTACAACCAACAGAGCCCAGGACTTGGGGTACAGGAGGTGTAAGTCCATTGCAGTGGCTCACGATTTACTTCAGCCTAAGAGCCAAAGAGAAGGAAGACTTAGCAGTAGCTGTGTAACAGGGAAAATATCTTCAAGCTAAAAGCAATTATTATTATTATTAATAATAATAAAAAAAAAAAAACCATAAGGAAGCCAATCCCCTAAGTTGTGACATGGAGACATTAACATATTTGAGCTCTAAGTGGCACTCCAGTCGCTGACCCTTTGGGTGCTAATGTCAAGGAAACATTGATTAAATAAATACACTGCGAGCACCAACCACCTGGGAGGAATGAGCGTGGGGCACCTCTCCTGAGATGTGCTCCAGGAGCCTTGCCAGCCCGCAGAACCGAGAGGAGCTCCTTCATGTCCCTGAATTGGGGCTCTTTCGAGCCACTGGCCTGCCTGGCACAGAGGCAGACAGCATCCTGCAACTGTGCAAAATTTGCCTGCCCTGTAAACCAACTCAACATGTAGTTATTGTTATTATTATTTTTTTTAAACCAACCCGAAGCACTCGCAGAAAAGCTAGGTATTCATTTCACGTTAGCCAATATGAAATGCTCCCAGAGCAGCTTTAGACTCCAAAGTATTATTTAACCAGTGTGGTTTAGTAGGACAATGGCAGCCCCCTGCCGTAATCCATTCAGGGGCAATACCATCAGTCAGTGTGAAATTAAATACATTACAGGGTAAGAGCTTAATGCGTTTTATAGGCAGTTGTTCATCCACATCAAACTTTAGCTTTTAAAATCCTAACATTTGATCCCACAACAGGAACCATGCCTTGAGAATAAGATTGGCACATTTGCACTGCCAGCAGGGCAGAAAAAGCAGAGCGCAGCCTTTAGTGGGAAATGCAATTGCCTGAGAGGGAAAAACATTCACATCAAGAGAGCTCTGCAGAGCCACAATCACTTGTAATATGTAAGGCAGGACTGGAAACATAGTAAATACAATGCCAGGCTGTGGGTTATTAGAATCACTGTTTCCTGCCGCAGTGCATACAGATACCACTTACAAACCTTCACATATAAAAATAATATATATTTTTTTTGTGTTCATTCACACAAAGTCAGGTTCTGCAAGCTGTTGTATGAGCAATCCTCGTGTCCCCTGGCTCGGGCAGGATGTATTCCCCTATCGGAGTGCAGACTCTTGCCTTTAAGCTAGCTGGGTGCTCCTACTTGCCAGCGGTTGTGCCCGCGTGGGCTCTAAAACCAAAATGCTCCGGCTTCCCTTTGCCACAGAAACAGCCCGAGCTGTGAAAATACTTCAGTCCATAAAAGAGACGTGCAGAAAGTGCCAAGCAGAGGAGGCTGTTAAATCCTGCTCTCAGTTACACTTGCTTAATGCAGGAGTAAATTCCATTTGCTTCAGCCGAGTTACTCCGGATATAAATAGGTGTAAGTGAGATCAGAACTTGGTCCTTAGAGAGCCTCTGCCTTCTGTGATGCTGCTTCTTAACATGAAGTGCTGATAAGCCCCAGTGGTAAAAAATTATTATTTAAAATATCTTCAGAGCTATCTGTTGCCCAAAATGGCTTTTAACTGTTGAAAGAACATCAAACATTAAAAAATGCATAATCTGCTCTCAGCACCGGCACACAGTGCCAGGAATATTCGTCAGCCTTATGTTTTTGGATCGTATGTCACAGTGGATTATCTGACACTCCATGAACATTGACTGCTTCCTCCAGTTGCGGCTACAAAACTTGTTCTCAGGCATGTCACTGGATGCTCCGAGCACCACGAAGTGGACCTTGCGTTCACAGCGAGGGTATTGTATCTCCCCAGCCTCTGAGCAAAGCTACGCCTTATATCCTGATAATGCCTCCCCCTTTGAACAGAAAGAGCCAAAAGCAACTTTGATGAGTTTTCTTTAGCGATGAACATTTGGATAACTCTTTAAAATATTCCAGGGCTCCAGATGCTATTTATCCAGTGGCGTGATTTGAGAGCCGTAAGCCCCACACCTAAAGAAAGGCTTTATTGCCTGGGGTGAGTGGGTGGGAAACTCTTTAGGCTCAAATGGGGTCAGTGAAGCTATAGGCAAGCACTGCAGCTGACTCTGAACACAAAGGGGGAAGGGCACAGAAAGAGGATGCAGCCAAGTCAAAGGAAGAGCTGAATTTATTTGCGGGCTTGCATTGTCTAGCTAAATGGGGGCAAGAAAGGGGAGTCCAGGAGCCTCCTTTGCAAAATGTTTCAACTAGACAGAAATATTTTAATTCATAAAAAAGTCGTTTTTTTTTTTTTTATATATATATTTTTACTTCCCCCCCAATGGCCAAATCAGTCCTTTAAAAGATGCTCCTTTGGTCTCTTTTTCTTCCTTCTGTCCTTTTGCCTTATGTGTTTTTCTAGGACAAGTGGAAATCTGCTTGGGGAGATAAGAGAAGGAAAAGTTCTCTTCCCTAAAGACACCTGCCTCTTGCTCTGCTCCTCTCCATCTATTCTTTCCTGCCCACCTATAAAACCTCCCCAGGTTCAGCCCCTTCCCCACGCTGCAGCTCTGGAGGCAGGAGAAACATTTCTATGTCCCATATACTCCTCCAGGATGCACCCTGCTTCTCCAATGCCCTGCAGCTCCTGCATGGACATCACACTGCTTGTCAGCGACGTGCAACTCTGAGGGCATCGGACAGGTGCCTGAATTCAACCGTTTTAAATCTTCCCCTCTTCCCATCTTTTTCTTGCAGTGGGAGACTGCAGGGTTAAATCTGCCCCTACATGTCACCAGCTCCCCTCACGCACACCCTTCCCCACAGCATGTTCTCAAAGACGGCGCCACTCAACACGACGGTGCCACTCAACATGACGGCATTGCAGCCCTTCACTCAGCGGTCCGCAGAAAGCTCTTAGAAAGCTGTGGTATGAGGAGAGCCCAGGAAGAATTACTGCGAGAGAAGCCAAACCTCCTAACCCGGCGAACTCGCCACGCCATGTGGCCAAGGACCACAAGATGTGCGCTGCTGCCAAGAAGAGCCAGAGGGATCGGCCGCCCCTTGAATGGCTTGCGGTCACAAAAAGCCCGGCTGTTCTTGGGTCCTCTGCTCAGCCGCAGACTGGGGTGAGCCGGAGACACCAGTAGGGAATCCCCCGCCTCCACGTCAGGTTTGGCTCTCCCAGCAGCTCCTGGCCACAGCCAGCCCCAGCTAAGACATAGATTTCATGTCAGCCCAAGAGCCAGCCCTTGGCCAACCCTACATTACTGCACAGCAGGGAGGAAGTGATGTCCTGACACAGTAAACCTATTTTTTCAGGATGGAGGAAAACTCTCTTAATTTTTTTCCCCTTAAACTGTGTTCTGTCAACCACCAAGGGATGGGAAAGGAAAGTTTTGGTAGCTGGACACCCAACAGGATGGAGCAGCACTGGCTGCTGTTCATGAGCCACCCCAGAGGCTCAGGGGCACCAGCTCTCAGACTCTGCAAATGCAGATTGTCTACCTTTTTTCCAGTGAAACGTGTTAATTAAAAGAAAAAGGAAAAAAGGATGCAACAGTAATTTTGGTGGAAAATGCTCAGTTACCACCCTCCCCCTCCCTGCTCACATGGGTCAAAATTCAGAAGGACCAACCACCAAGGCAGATATTTCACTTTTTTTTTTTTTTTTCCCCGGGAAGACAAAAAAGAAACCTCTTCTAAACTTATCTACTGACAAAAGTTCCAAACATGGAAAATATATAAAATATATATGGGAAAAAAGCTTTACAATAAACTAACCAACAATTTTTCCTGTTGCCCTACCATATCACTCTCTTTCGTGTCAGGCTATTGCGACCACCCGGCACGACTTCTAGTGGAAGGGAAATCCACACGTGTGGTTCACGGCAGCGTTTTTCTCAGCTCCAGGCTGGAGCACTGAGCAGTTCCTGGGAGGACCGACTTGGCCTCAGGCTCCCACACACATTCTCCTGCTCCCCCAAATTGCCACCCCGCTCTTAACCTTGTCCCCTCAGCATTTCTGGGTGGGTCGGTCCCGAAAACATCTGCATACCTTTTGCCACTCCTCGTCTCAGCTGAAACCCATGCCTGTCTGCCATTACCTCACCCCAAGGTGCAGGTGCACCTCAGGGCTTTTTGGGAAAGCCGATATTTCTCACAAAACAGGTGTGGGTGAGTGCAGAAGGGTAAGGGGAAATGCACTATGAAGCGATCCAAGTTTTCCAAACCCGGCGCCGTTTGCTTAATTTCTTCATTCGTGTTTGATGTTTTTACCAGCTGATGCTCTGAAGGTGCCTGTGCAATGAAGGGACTGTTTAGAGCTCTGCAGTAACCACTTCCAAACCATCAGAAGGTGTTTTCTCTCCCGTTCCCAAGCCCGTTATTGCCTGGTCCACGTTGAAAATGAATGCCACGGCCAGGATGTTCTCCCAGGCATGTAACGATGGCATTTATAGTTCAATTTGGTTTTCACCAGCAGTCCTGTATGGCTGCTCTGAAGTGGGAAGCAAGCTCGGAGACCCGTACCCTGACTGTGCCGCCTGCTTCCAATACTCACCCCGAGCCTTGAGATATTTGATAGTTTCATTAGAATTTCAGGCTTGACTTCACCCCACCCCACACCCACAGTAGGTTTCAATCCCTTCTGGTTTTGGATGCGAGCCTGCAAACATAGCCCAGAGTCAGAAATAGGAAGGCAAACAAACCCAACGTTTCTATCACACGGTTGTAGCACGATGCTAGGGACTGCAGCTCCTGATTGTAGACCCTGACTTGTTATATACCTTACAGACACTTTACCCTGGAACTGCGTCAGCAGCGGTAAGTTCCTGCCTGACTCGGCTTAAAGGAGACCAGACTCATGTCTCTTAAACAAATAAAATACAAAATTATTCTGGCTTCCCACTAGGGAAACTGAGAAGGCGATAGAGCCCTGAATTAAACCTGGCAAAAATCCCCGAAGCTTGGTTAACTAGCTTTTCTCTATCATTTTCATCATCAGATGTACAACAAAAAGAAAATGGAGGAAGGGAAGCGTCCCCATATCCGTACACCTCTTAAAAAAAAAAGAGCCAACAAAACCCAGAAATACCAGGAAGTAGATCTAAATTCAAGATGTTTCTGACCAATTTTTGCTATCTCCTTATACGTGGATATCCCAACTATGGGGCTCAACTGTTTATTATCCAGACAAAACTCTCAAATTTCACTTACCGCTGGAAAATGCAGCTTCTACTGTTCTTTTCTCTATCCCACAAGTTACTTGATTTCACCAAGCCAGAACACAGTTCGTAAACTGTCTCCGTGACCATTGTATTTGGATGTTTTCTTTACATCAGACTGCTTTTGGCAAATAGATACACAGGCTAGCCAATGCATTAGACTGTTAAAATAAATAAATACCCTAAAAATACGGAAATCTTTGTCTATAAAACCCATAAAAACACACAATTCTTTGTCTAGAAAAGCTGAAACCACACAATGTTGTTGACCAGCTCTCCCCGTACCCCTGCAAACACAGCAGCTCGGGTGTGCAAACACCTCCTGCACTCCTGTAGGAGAAGCATTGCCTTGCGGGGCCGGGAGCCAGCCGTAGGGGCAAACACAGAGTGCCAAAGCCTCCCAACGAGACTTAAGTGTTGTGTGCACCTCGTGTGGCCCTTAGGAAGAAGTTTTGCAAAGCTGGAGGTTGGGCTCAGCCTCTTCTAAACTCCTCTCCTGCCTTCCTCCATGTTTCCCCAGCTGACGGATGCCCAAAGCCTTGGTGGCTGAGCGAACCACCAGCGTGAGCCTGTCTCTGCAGAAGCACTTATCTGGAAAGCAAAGCAGCGGCTCGCAGGACACTTTTGTCAATGCCTTGAGGTGGGCTCTGCAGCAGGAAGTCACCGAGTGCTGTGCTCTGCTGCTTGGGGCATTCCCCTCTATTGCTGTATTTGCCTTGCCCCACGGTGCAATATTTGCACACGGCTGCTGGCGAGGGTGAGCGCGTTGGCTTAGGCGCGAGACGGGCCGATAGGCCACGCGGAAGGGGGGGGTTTGTTTTTTTTCCCCCTTATGAACTGCTATCTTTGATCCATTTTTCATATGTTTCCCCGTGCAAGTGCACAAAGACAAATATTCATTGTAATATTTATGAACACAGACTGATAGTTACTATGGTTTCAAAGAAAACAGTAAAAATGGATACGAAAGTGGATGCGCCACACATTAGGCGGCTATAGGTACAGCACATGTTATAAATTCTGCTCAAACTGACTCACTTCTTTCGATGAGGTAAGTGTTGACATTAGACAATTTGGTGGGGAGCATTTATTTCTGCATTTATTAAAACGTCAGTAACAGCAGGAGTAACACCTCCTAAAAGGCTTGCAGGTGCTTGTCTTCCAAAAATCCAACGTTTGAAGAGGATAAAACGCACAAATTACATTTAAAATGATTCACCATTGTCAGAAAGAGAATAGATATATTCAGGTGCTTAATTAATGCGTGTAATACATAATTAATACCACTCAAATCCAGGGGACCGGCCAAACTGCCAGATTTCAGCATGTTCAAAATGCTCCACAGAATCAAAGCAGAAAAGAAGTGCTTGAGCCGATTTAGACACATTGCCGAAACAACATGCTTAATTTATTCAAGGGCTGTGCTTTATACATACCCAAATGCAGGTGAACGCTACCTCTGAAATGTAAAGTACTCAGCTGCAAGGGAAGTGAATGAAAAATATATTGGGAAAAACGCATTCAATATGTAAAAATAGCTCTGCAGAGGTCAGGGTGCTCGGCAGCTGAAGCAACGCGTAATGACTACAGCCGAAGCATCGAGCTGGTAGGACAGTGAAAAGTTTCCTGATTTTCTCTCCCAAAATGTTTCAGGAGGCTGCTTATGTCCTCCTTTGCTCAGCTCTCCAAAGCAATGGGTAAGGACGGAATAAGACGTCGGCTTGTTCACATCACAGGGAAATACAAACTGAGGTCAAGAAAACCACAACATCTGGAACGTGAGAAAAGGATTTACTGTTAAGGGCTTAATGAACTCTGAAAATAAAGTTCTCAACATTGCTAATTTGTTTGGGCTTCAAAGGGGAATAAAATGCAAAGCTGGAAGAAGGTTTTATTGCTCTCCCGAAGAAATAAAAAGTACATCTGAGCTAAAATTAGCAAGGCACAATGACAGTAGAGATAGCGTCACTATTATTTAGCTGATGCTAGGAGAAAATGCTAAATGGTAACTTTATGTGCACATTATTGTGGGAAGAGAGGAATGGTAGGTTCTCGGGTTTTGCAGCACAGGGACAGGCAGCAGCCCTGAACTGGTGGGGGTCAGGATGTGCAGATGCCCGCAGGCAACAAGGATCTGCCTGCTGACATTCACCTTGGACTGGGCGAGTGAAAGGATGGACACAGAGGCTGGGTGGCAGGGTCTCAGCACCGACTGCTTTACTCTTGCGCTCCGAAGTAAGCCGTACCAAAGCTTAGCAAATGTTTCTTCAGGCTATTTCTGAGCAGTCTCATACCCACAGGCATTGATTCTTTCCTTCACTCCTCCCAAATAACATCTTAGCCTGCCCTCGGGTTGGGGGCAAAAAGCCGGCTGTGGGTACAGATTGCTCCCTGGGCAGCCATGTGCCTGACAAACAAGGATTAAAACCCATTTGAGATTAAGACCTTGAATGACCACGCTGGTCTTGCTACCACTGACTGGGAGAGCAAATGTTTCTCTGCAAAGACACCACAGAGTCGATCCCAAGCCTCCTTAAAATGAAAATCATTCGCAATTCCACCGAAATCAAGGGAGTTTCAACTGGGAAGGGACTGGAAATGAGAGACTCGGGTCCTCGGGATCAGATCTAATTAGGATCCACGTCTCTGCTTTCAGCAAGGGGTCATCTATTGCCTGATAGTTGAAGCTGTAATCATTTCAGGGTTCTGGGCTCGGAGGTTACAGGAAGGAGAGCACGTGGAGCAGCAGCTGGGTGACTTCCCTAACACAATACTTGGTCAACACTGTGGTAGCATCGATGACCCTCTCACACCCTCAGCCATCCGTACAGCTGCCTATAGCTGAGGTTCCTTGATGACACAGAGCTACAAACAGTCTCTGTTAGATATCAAAAGGGGCCTGAGACTTTGTAGCCTCCCCACCTTTGCCTCCTTGGCTGTGGGTCAAGGCCTGTGAGACAGGCCTGGGTGAGGCGAGCAACAGCGGCTGCTCTCCACAGGAAGATGAGCCCTGGAGGATTTTCACCAAAATTACAATTCTGCAGACCGGGGTTCACAGCAGTGGGAGGACGGATGTTTTGGAGCAGTTTTTGTCACAAAACAGACAGCTTCTCCCCTGCCCTCACCTGATGTCAGCTTGCGTACTGTTGCCTCGGCCATTACAGAGCTACGTGCTTCCACAAAGCTGCTTCCCCCTGCATACATGTGTGCGCGCGCTCAGCTTTGAGGACACTGTGGGACAGAAAGCTCTGTTTTCCTTCCAAAAAGTCACACTGGGGATTGGCTTCACAAAACTGCACTGGAAGACACTGATTTCCCTCAAGCGCAGCACACCAGGTGACAGTCACCTACAAAACCCCACCATGGCCTTTGAGTCTTTTTCTACAGCAGAAAAACAAAAATTTCCCTGTACGTCTGCTGTGTTCTGGATTTCCACGCTGTATGGAAAATACATTCAACTTAACACACTAAAAAAATCTCTTACAGCATCGTGGTGCATGCTGGAGGTATGGGTTTGGGGTGCACGTGTCCACCCTGTCACTTTGCCACCATAGATGGCAGTAAATGCCCTTCATCTCCATGGCTGCCCAAGAGGTAAAAACCTCACTGGTACCCTTATTTTCTCTTTTTTGAATCACAAACCCAGTTACACAGTGTCCTACCAGCGAGGATCTCTAAGGACATTACTGATATCAACAAGGTAAGGCTCTGGGCACCCCCAGGCGAGAGCATTATTTCCACTTTTTCAAGGACAAACCATCTCACTAACCTCACATGCCCAGGATGGAAAAGGGAAACATGAGGCAGGGCTGAGGGAACAACCCAAACCTCTGGGCAACTGGCTTGTGCCTTCGCCTTGGTGGTAGGTGGCACTTGGGATGGGGACCGTGGGGGCAGCCCTGACTCCAAGCAGCAGCGTCAACGGCAAATTTCACTCGGAGCGATCCAAGGGCTTCCTCTAATACCAGGCATACAGGCTGGCCTCCTCCCCTTTCACAATTATTAATTGTAAAATAATGATTTCCCCGAGAAAGAAATTTAATTCTTCGAGTATACTCACATCTGTTTGCAGTAAATATTTCAAAGTGACTTCGGGGAGGAAGGAAAAAAAAAACCAACAACCCTTACATGAGTTTAATACAACTATTTCCAAGCATATGCTCATAAAATATTATTTGGGGAAGATTAATTGAAGCGCTGATTAAAACACAGTATTTGTTCGCAATGCCAAGAATGTTACTAGGAGCACTGAAACTTGCGCTTTTAACGCGTCCCTTTTGTTCCTGCTCCGATGGGGCTCTGGGCCGAATGGGAGCAGGTTCCCCACCCTCGGCTCCATTCTCCCTCCTCCCCGCTTTGAAAAATGGCAGAAACTGACCATTAGCTGCGGATTAGCTCATACATTAAATAACGCTGTAAAATATTTTTATGGCGCTACTTCTAGCGGTTTTAAAGATGACTGTTCAGGACAGCTAAAACTCAGGGTAAAAGATATATCTGCACTTTTTTTTTTTTTTTTTTTAACAGTAACACTATCTTTGAGCAACAAAGATCACAACTGATTTCAGAACGGCAAAACACTGGCACTTACAGTGAAATCATTCTCCCCTACTAAATATAAAATATCCTAAGTATGATCACCTCATAATAATTACCTAATCCTTATTATTTTGCTTTTAGAATATTTATCTAGGCTTGGGTTACTAAAATTTCAAATAATACGGGCCCTGCTGTCATGGCTCTTTATCCAAATGAATCGTAGTCTCTTGTAAACAGTTCTGTGATCTGATTTCCATTGGGACAGAAGTTGTAAAAGGCTGGGGATTTGCGATGGATTTACACGTATACTGTTTCAGTTAAGTTACCAAGGTCGACTTAACAGCCCTTTTCCTCCGAGTCTTAAATACATTTGCCACCCAGCCTCTTTCTGCAACATTCAAGGAAATGGGTGATGTGATTGTAAGGGGTGCTTGAACTCCACTGCAAGCTCCAATTTACGTTCTTTCAACCAGCGGTGGGATTTGATTTTATTTTTCTTTTTTTAAACGAGCTCTGTTGAGTTGCTAGAAAACCAATTCTTGCTAATGCGCACACGGGCAAGACACAGGTTTCTTTGAGTTTTGAAAAGGTCACTCAGCTTCCCTGCCTTCAGAAAGCAGCAGAGAATAGCACTCACCGCTAAATTGTACCACAGATATTAGCGCGGCCCTCTGAAGGCCAGGTTTTGCTCTCAGGAAAAACGTATCAGATTACTGACCCACGATAATAGGCAGGTCTTGCTAAGAGCAAAGCTCCTCCAGACTAAATACAAAACAAACAAACATCAACGCCCTTCGATTACTCATGACGTTCTCGGTAAAGTTCAAATAGTTGGGCTTGCGGTGATTGTGCAGAAACGTACCGATAAAAAAGGTAAATGAAACACACGGTTAATTCTCAGGTCTAAATGACTGGTTTGATTGTCTCATTCACTTGGCAAACAATTTCTTTTCTAAACGTTACTTCAGCCACAGATATAATTTCTCTAACGCTGCAGAAGGAATCAGATTAAAATATGATACAGAAGCAGCACTTACCTTGGACTGATTAATATGCTTAAGCTGTTACCATGCCACCATGCTTAAAAGCATAAAGATACGCTTTTCTACACTAGTCTATATATATTGATACCTCCTGCGTGCCAGAAAAACCTCTTTGATTAGTCACACTAAACCACTGCTTAAGTGGTACGAATTTCTCAGGCCTGCACTTTCCATAATCAAGTAATAAATTCTGGGACTAATCATAAGCGGCGCTGTCTCTTCCACGCGACGCGCAAAGAAATTCATCAGGAGTTTCTTTAACCGCAGGAAAAGTGAAACACCTAAGGAATTAAAAATACAGATGACAACTCTGAGCAAAATTCATCTCACCGGTCGGAATGCCGAACGGCAGCTACACACCACCGTGAGCGCTCGGCTCTGTGTTTGGGGAGGGATTTTTGTTTGGGCACGAACTTCTGCTCAGTGCTGTTCTCATCAGCCTATGCTGCTTTGTCAAGGGAGAAAAACTGTTTGGTGGGTTTAAAAAAAAAAAAAAAAAAAAGCTATTGAAATAAAGATAGCTGGGATTTTCTTCTTCCCCTTTTCAGCCCGTCTGCCCGAGGAGGTGCATACATTGCGGTCTTGTACGAGCCAGCTTCCCTTTATCCACGAGCCATCTTTCAGAGCTCGAACAATCAGCTTTGAGCAAGTGTGACGTCCGAGCCAGGCTTTTGAACTTGCAGTGAATATATGAAACCGTAAGATCTGCAGAATACTCCTCAGCCCTAAATGACAACATTCTTCAAAACCGTGCATGAAATTTAATCTAATTCTTTTGTACTCATGTTACCGTACACTTGGCTTAAATGTTGCGTTTTTAAGCCAAAATGCAAAGTTAATCTATCATAATGCCCCTCCAGGTGAGATTTATTATAGATCACTTTCTAAAACCAGTGTGCTCGATGTGCATGTGCATACCATATTCATCTTATTATTATCCAGTTGAAAAATTCCCAGTGTGTGCAACGCCTCAGATATAATAGCAGGCATGCCAACAGAATATGACACTTATGCTAATCTGCACCCCGCTGTGGAAAAACATACACAAGGCTTCCATTACCACATTCATTAGGCTGCAGTGCACTTCATCTTGAATAGGGATTATGAACTATAATAGAGTGAAAACAGTTGATTGAATCCACTTAGCCAAATCTCTATGACATTAGCCAAATATTTCAGCGTGAGGAAGAGGAGGAGCTGAGCCTTCGCCTGGCGGGATGCGCTGCCTTTGCCCCATCTTTCCACGGTGCTTTTTGGTTTGGAAGAAGAGTGTTTGGAGAAAGCCAAGGTCCCGATGACACTCAGAGCTGGCAAATATTCAGAGCACTGCCAGAGAATGTCGTGAGCAACGTGAAATGCCTGCAGACACTTGCACTGGTCCTGGTTTTGCATGGATTCTTCAAAGACCATTACCAAATTCTGTGTGCACCTGTTAGAAGCTGTCTTGGCACTGAGGGAAAAGATTTCCAGGTTGCCCATACGTGCAGCGAAAAGCCCCAGTGACATCATTATGCCACTTACATAGTAATCACATTCAGATGAAAAAAGATGTTGTCCAGTTCTGTGTTCAAGTTTCTCAAGTATGCTTTGAGTGTATATTCAATTTTTGCTTCTACACAATACAGTTGCTGCCTGACAGCCTGCCTTTCGTGGCAGAAAATTGAACTCGAACTATTTAAAATATTGTCAGAAATAATAAAGAATAGAATACAAGTTACCACTCAAGAAATGTTTTGGAATTCAGTTGTGCCCAGAAGAAAAAAAAAAAGAGAAAAAAAAAGGAATGAAGCCTTCCCCATGTACAAGACTCAAAAGATGATAATAAAAACCTTCTGTGCTTAGTATTTAGTCATTTCTGGGACTCTCTTGTTTATATACTTCCTTTTAATGTAGCAACTAAACAGGAAGTTCCTGTTAGCAGCAGTGTAATGTAACTAAAGGGGAGAATCGCTGAAACTTGTGAGAGGCGCTGTTTGCTGTGCTCTTTTTTTTTTTCCAGTTAAAAAGCAAAGAAAAATGAAAAGAAGAGAAAAACACGGAAAGCGTCATCGAGCAACTAAATATATTCAGTATGTCTCAACTTTGTTTTGCTTGCATGCATCCAACCCGCGTTGCACAGTGCTTACTGGGGGGCATTTGCTGAGCTCACTTATCCCCCGAGCAGTCCCTGCTGCTGCTGGACCAGCAGTTCTTTTTCCACCCAAATTTTGGCAAAGCTGGAGGCAACCCCGGCCGCGACAGATGACTCCGGCACCAGCCTGGAGAAGGGGTATCCCCTGCTGCATGCCAGCCGCATGGGGTGATGCTGTCACGGGGCAGCACAGACAACTGCTGAGCTCTCTGCACCTTCCCTGACTGACGCTGCTGAAGAAGCCAAGGAGTACAGATAACGTTAGGAGCAGGAAAAGCAAAAGGTGGCTGAAGTAGACGGGAGGGTTGGGCAGGAGGATTTGAAGGCAGAGATTTGTGACAGAGATGAGATGGGACTTGGCAGGGGGACAGCTGAGAGGGAGCATCTGGCAGTGGTGCGGGATGAAAGACTGAACCAGTTCTGAAGTTTGATAAGGAAGAACAAACTTCTGGACAAAAAGCAGCTTAGACAAAGGCGAGGCACCAAGAGTAAAATCCAGCATCACATTACTTGATGTGTGTGGGAGGCTGGGCAACTAACCATCACACGGCAGTGGGTACGGGCTGCAGGGGTTCAGGAACAGAAACACGCATCATGGCTCGGGCTTGCTGCTTCTGTTTGCTTGGTTTCTTAAATACACCTCCCGTATGGAATTTCTAAGCCTAGACAGTCAGCAACACTACCAGTGCAAATGGCACCGGGGTCCAGCCTCCACCACAAATCCCTGTTGGATCCTGGATTTGGCATTAACCCATGCAGGATAAATCTGTTTCACTGGCACTACTTCTTATATTTTCAAAGTCTTGCTCAAAAAAAAAAAAAAACAAAAAACAAAACAAAAAAACCCCTGGGTTTCTGCATACATGCAGGTACTTACTTGGGAAGATGCTGAGTGCTATCTGAAAGGGTGACTTCAGTAAAAGCTGAGGTAGGTCGGTATTTTACGGTGCCAAAACTTTTGACTATATGCCTGGTCTTCCTGGAGAAAGTTTAACTGCTGATTTCAGAAGGAGCAGGTCCGCAGCCAGCATGAAATAGCCGGCAGAAGAACGAGCCCTGTATAAACTCCTGAAGGAAACGCGTCTGTGAGGAACGGCATGAGGAAAAAAGAAGTTTTACTAAATACATAAAACACTTAATTTAGCAGAAAGAAGGAACAAACTCTGGGGATGATTTTTTTTTTCCTTTAGTTGAAGTCCAGCTTCTATTTCTCAACTTTGAAAGATAAGTGGAAGCATCAAACAGGTTGAACGAGGCACTGTTTTCTTGCTACAGGAACATGGCCCTTTGCACCGAGATTGTAATACAATCCATCCTCTCTGGGACTGCAAATGCTACAGTGCAAAACTGTGTTTGAAAACCTCTTTTATCATTCATCGTCTCCAGACTGAAATCATTTTTGACAACCTCTGCAGAAAACAAGCAGCTTTCTGGCTACTGGCGAGCCGATTAAAGGGAGGAAACACATGTTCACTGTCAGACAGAGCCCCTGGAGAAAGCATTGACAACCTTTTAACCTCCTTTCCCAGTGAAAGTGCCCAAATGTTTCTCTGGAACAAAACCCCAGCATTGTTTTAAGCATCTTTTCATTTAATGCACTATATTTTTCAAGATAAGTTAAAAGTCAGAGGAATTCCATTTTAATGTGGAGGTTTCAAAATCCATTCAATTCCCATGCAAATGGTAATGCAAAGAGTTGTTAATGGGGAATATCTTTTATGAACTTTTTTCCTACTCTTTCTTCTTCCTTTTTTTTTTCCTCTCTTTTTTTTTTTTATACTGTCCAACCACAGTTTAAATACCAACACATTGAAAAGTTCACTAACCTCTACGGTGATTTCTCAAAACAAGCCAAAAAGCCACAGGAGTGAAATTTTCTGAACAGTAGGAAGGCTGACTAGCAGACATTATTAGCACTTTGAGCATTCAAATCTGGCTATGGAAACTTTTGTGAGTTACAAGATGCTGGGGCAGGAAGCACCACACATTACTGATGTATTTGTTATCAAGGGAACCAGTTTCCACTGTATTTAATCATCAGCAATAGGGGAAAATAAATTTTCTTCTCAGAAGTAAAACAAGGATTTTTTAAAATACTATTATTATTTTAAAGAAAGGGCTTTCAGAGCAATTGGTCTGGTTTTCTTTGTAGTTATAAAGGTCCACTCAGAGGTTGTTTAACATTTAACCTTGCTATTTTTACCTTAATATCAGCAGCTGGAATAGTTCTGTCTGTTTTGATAAAAAGGAGACTTTTTTCCATGTTGCATATTTGCTTTTACAGCTGAAAGGAACTGTTCCAGCTGAAGTAGGTAACTATAAAACTGCAGTGGTCTGAGCCGCCTGGGAGAGGAGTAGATTATTTGATTAAATGTTCCTGTAAGTAACTGCACACGGCACTGTCCAATAACGCACAATATTTGCTAATGAAAGATAAAAGGCTGCGAGCTCTGCAGGTACGATGTCCCAGGGGGATTTGCTATTCCTTTTCCAAAAGCCCTCGTGCTGGCCGTGCTCAATAGCTCTGCTACGGTTTCCCTCGTCTGGGCTTTCACCGGGATTACGACTTGGCTAACAAAAGCCGTGGCGGGGGCAATTTGCAGAGCCGAAGCTTGGCTTCTCCCAACGTCGGCCCAAAAAGACTTATTGCATTTTGGCTTTTTATTTCATTTTAATTTCTTCTAAAATAGTTTTCACGCCAATAACCGTGTTCAAAACACGGCCACGGCACAGACGGCAGCTTCCTTGGCTTTCTTCAGGTGTTGGCGCACTGGCCCCAGCCACGCGTCACTCCTCATCTCACGGGCAGCGCTGGGGGCTGACTCGCTGGGACAAGTGGCACAGGAGATGTCCCCTGCACCCTCGTTCCTCCCGGACCCCCGGCTGGTTGAATCTGCCTTTGGTGATCTGAAGAGGAGGACGCGAGCCCTGCTTTGCAGTGGTGTTCTGGGCAGGATGAAGTCGGCGGGGCTCGTGCTTGGAGCCATTTAAATGCCTTTGGAAAAGGCCACCCATGGAGGGAAGGTATGTTGGAGCTGAGCACCTTGAATCAGCCGGGAAGTCAAACAATCACGGCTTTCTTCTAACCCACTTGTGTCTTGCTCCGGCAAACATTCCTATCTAACGCATCTCCCACAGTTACAGGAAGCAGTCTCATTCTTATTTTATGTAACCCAACAGCTTTAAAGGAGGAAATTTCCCTGAGAACAGAGTTATAAAAGCAAAAGAAGCAATTCCTCAATGTTTCTCCTTTCCAGGAGACGCCTATTGCACAATTTTGACTGTTCTCCTATACCCAAGAGATCCCCAGCAGGACCTGACCATTAAAAAAAAAATTGTATTTTTTACCTTCTTGGATCCAAAAGGGCTCTCCCCCCCTCCCCGGTTTTGTACTAGAGAATAAGCAAATCAGCTGCTGTCCACAAACTTGTGAAATCCTTCAGAACAGAAGCCAGGAGGATTTGCAAAAGTGCCAAGAAAGAATTCTGAGCAAATTCCACCAAAAAAAAAAATACAACAAAACAATCAATACTAATAACCCTTGAAATTTTTCGCTGAAGATCATGACACGCTTCCTAAACGAGGTAAATGTCGTTATGCCAATTTTAGAAATAGGAAAGCTGGGACCCGGCAGCCAAGGAATAGCCTGAAGACAGCCAGTTGGTGGCAGGGCTGGAAATGGATCCCAGACCCTCCCCGTCTCAGTCCCATGCTCCACACCTCCTGCAACACACACTGCTTGCACGCAACAGCTCCGTGCAATTTAGGTTTGGAGGAAACACTGCTTTATCCAGGCTGAACTGTTTATCGCAGGCCATGAAATGCCGTGGCTGGAGTTACGCTTGTAGTAAACTCTGCTAATTGCGTTCAGCCCAAGTCACATGCACGGCTACAGATAAATACAAAAAATAAATAAAAAATCCCAAACCAGAGTTTATCTGCTGCTCATTTAGGCATACATAGCTGACCCTTTCCTCTGCAGAAAACTCCAAGCAGGTGGGTTTAATTTCCATTCTACTTATCCACTGTCCAAAGCTTATTTTCTAGAAAATGGCCTTGTTTTGAAGAAGCCCCAAAACCCTGCCTCTCTTATTGACAGTTTGTTTGAGCACTTATTTATTCCAGGCATGCTTACACTTCTAATTTACATTTGTCTCATTTCAGCTTCCTGATACTGGTTTTGCTTTGCATGATTTATCCACCAGATTAAACAATTTTCTATTCCTTGGTACTTCCTTCCCCTGATTCTTCAAACCAAGCCACCTGTCTTCCTTTCTGCAAAGCTAAGCAGGGGATGTTCTTCATCTCTACCCCTTTCAAGGGTTTTCTACAGCTGCTTGTTGGACTCTCACTTATGTCTCAACATCCTTCAAAAAAGTGGAAACCCAAACCATATGTCCTGGTATGAATCTCAGCAACACCAAGCATTGGTAAAAACTCATCCTGTCTTCCACCTCTGCATACGTACGTGTCCAAGGACGGAAGCACGATGCTGGGACTTTGCTTGAGTCTTATAACCTCCAAATGCTTTTTGGAGCCTAACAACTCAACAATGCAGTGCCATTTCGTTGGCATGAAAATACACTTGCAAATATCTTTTAATTGGTGTAAGCTAGCAAGGGACTGAGCTCGACTCTAAATGATTTCTCCTCCTCCTCATTATTTACTGGTGTAAACACAGATGTAATTCATTGTTATTACCTTATCATTATTTACCAACATAAGTGTATAAATAATTCAGCGATATTCATATTATTATGTACAATACGATGAATTATAGGAATAAAAAAAATTCATAGTGGGTACCATTAAAAAGTCAACATTAATCAGTGTTTGCCTCAAAGTTATTAGGAGATACCATAGTCTGCTCTACCCTCAGAATAGGAAATAAATGTGGTACCTCAGATACCACAGTATGGTAACAGTTGGCAGATGCTGCTTCTGAAATGGTAACCACTGGAACTAGAAATTTAATTGGAAAGTGTATTGTAGTATTGTATTTGCTAAATAACTGTGGCTTTCCATTTTTCCAAACACTCACCTAAATTATCAAACCGCAACATCTTCAGAGAAACCTGTCCATAGAAATTGCTCAAAGAGCAACCAAATATTTCTGCAGACTTTCTGCAGAACTGATTGAAATGCTTCTGTCAAAAACTTCTGTTTAGGTGTTAAATGGCTTTGCGGGGTGGGAGGGTTGGGGAATAGACTTTTTTTTTTTTAATTAGAATATTTATAGTTTCAGAGGCAGAGCTAGAAAGAAGGCCAGGAAGATGGCCTGCTTTTCTTCATGGTAATTTTGTAAAGATTAATCATTTTGCAAATAACTGCCATGTTTTGTCTCAACATTTAGTCTGCTACTTCATTACCATGATTCCCAGTGAGCCAAGATGCAAAATGGTGTTTCCTTACTGTCTGGTACTGGGATGACAAGCCCAATGCTTGCAGGGGATTCTGCAGGAATCCCCCCAGGGGAACACGGTCTGTCCCCAGGCAACGCCATGAAGAGGGACTCTCTCATGCCAACTGCATGATCAGACTGTTGCAGCTGTATCTGCCTTATCGTTGTATTCATTTGCCTTGCTATTGACTTGTTACCTTTTTAAAGTTAGTCTACTTCCAGGGATCTATGAAAGAAGAATCATAAAAGAAGAATCACCACATTCACCCAGTGAAATTGTTAAGCAAAACTGAAGCTAGAGAATCTTCTCATGTATTTATCAGTTCCGCCCATGGAAAGTCCATAAGCAACGTGACCCCCTGCCAGGAAGAACTCAGTTCTCTAACTCATACAAGTCATGGTTGTATCACAATTTTTCTAAACTCTATCTTGTGAGAGAGATCAAACCACTGTCCTGCAAGGATACTAAACTCAAGTCAAGGGAGGGGATATTGAACGTCAGCGACTAATTCATCTCTTTTCAGCACTAAGTCTAGATTTTAAAGGCAGCATTTCCTCTATTTGTTATGGTCAGACCATTTTGTCTCCCCCAAAGTAACTGAGCATCTTCCAAACTAATGCAGTTCCCAACTATGTTGCTGGTAGCACATATCTGACGTAGAGTGTGGTCACTCCTGACCAAAATTGTATGATTATAGGTCCATCACTAGGGATCTAACTGCCATCACTCCCGAAACTAATGGTCACATGCGCACACACACAGATTTATATAAGCTCTTTACCTGGCAGAAGAGAAGAAACACGGAATTGTTTGAATGTCACAGAGACATTCTGATAGTTAATGGAGGACTAAATAGCAAACTCAATCTTTTTCTCCCTTCAAGCCATACTTTGATTCAAAATTCAAACTTTATCAACAAGAAAATCACTCTCAAAATGACCTCATGCTACTCATGAAGTCGTACAATGACGAGTTACGGTTCCCTAAATATTGTGAGGTTCACCAAGTTCCTCTAACTCGCTTGTCTGTCACTTTAGAGAAAGGAAAGTGAAAGAAGAAAAGTTTAAACCTGCAGTGCCACAAGATGATTAAGATTAAAAAGGGAAAAGCTGTTAAAATTTTCAACAGCAAATTAGCTAGGCCTGCTCAAACTGTAGATTTAAGTTTCCATTAAGGGAGGAAAAAAAGCCATCACTGGCGGGAAGAAAACAACAAAACCCATCAGAGGCTGTCAATGGATTAGGAGATGTTTCCACCAAGAGTGAAGACAATCAGTAAATTAAGAAACAATTGGGAAAAAAAATGGTGTCACAAGATGTAGAAATGCCTAAGACTCTTCTAGCAAATTTTGGTGTAAGAAGGAAAAGTAAGAAAAAACTTACATTAAACTAGGGAATATTCTATTCCTTCTATTCCCCAGGACTTAAAAAAAAAAAAAAAAAAAAAAAAAGGGAACCACATCTCTCTGCTTAATTATCCCTCTTCCATAGCCCATCACCGTTCTCCTTATCATAGAGAATAAGAAAACTCCCAAAGTTGATGTGAAATTATTCTTTCTACAACAAACTATTAATGGTCTGCAGGGACTGAGACCCTCACAGAAAGGCTGATGAACTCTTCCATTTCTTGAAGGCTTCCTAAATTCATGAGAGGTTACAAAACCTTTCATCATCATCCCATCCACATCTGGTCATGACATTTTTTTGCTGTGGAAAGAGTGTGGGAGCAAAAGCCTTTCATTGCCTGTGCCACTTCAAAATTTCTGCACAGTCATGCAATGGGTTTTGAAAACAATAATTCTCACTTTCTTTGATGCAGTTCCTCAGAGAATATGCAACAGCTCAACATGGGCATATTATTATTTATTAGATAAATCACATATGTTTCCATACATAAAGCTCATGCTCATGTGGAGAGAGACAGCTATCAGGTATAATCCAAACAGCTCATGGCAGGAATGAGCCAATGTATTGAGGGTTTGAGTCAAAATGTAACAGTTATATTTATTTCACTGGGTTGGGATCAAGCCCTTTGTAAATGGCACGCGTGTATTTGTGTTTGTATACATTTTGTGCAATACAACTCTTGTGTTTGTTTTTTGAAATGTTAAACCCAAAGTCGGAAAAGAAAAAGACATTCTGCTCAGACTGCCATTTACAGAGTTTCATGGTCCTCATGGAGGCACAAGCCACCTTACAATTCTTCCTTGCACATAAATTAATATAAGGGAGTTGTCCAATACCTAAAAATGCCAACTTAATTACTTTGGGGTTGTTTCTCACAGCCTATACATACAGCCTTCTTGTTCTTCCCTGACTTGAAACTTGCAGAACAAGATACAGAGCTTGGATTATTCCTCAGGCTCTAACTGAGCCTTGATACCAGTCACTTCTCCCACACCCCAGTCAAACATGTTTTTTTAAATATGAAGTTTCATACAAATATGCATCTTAAAAGAAACCGAACACTGACTAAAGTTTGCCTGATGAAAGTGGCTGTCAAAAGTCTTGATAACATTAGCAATAGCAAGGAATTCTTTTATTGTATTTCAGTTAATTATACTGACCTATTTAGGAAAGCAAGAAAAAAAAAAGCAAATTAAGCAAGAACCATCTAAAAGCTCAGAGAAACCTTTTAGTGGCTTGGAAGAAATTCAGTTAATGTCTCTCCACATTTACATAGCTCCAACACTTCCTGGCTTTCACTGTCTTCTCTCTCTCAAGTTTTCATACAACGTGTACCCCAATGGCATCTAATACGCAAGCAAGAAGCACCAAAAACCCCAAGTGAAAGCCTGTCTACAAACTTTCCACACTCATCTTGCAGGCAATAGAAATTCAGATAGTTGGGAGAAGCCACAGAAATTAACTACATTTTTTTTTTTTTTTTGCAGTTCACCTCCCCATAAGCAAAACCAAAACCATGCAACAAAACCAAAACCATGCAACAAGCCCAAGAGCACGTTGCTCCAAGTCATACCTCCAATTTAATGCACTCAGTAACGTTTGGGTCACATACATGGAAAGGCTCCATTTAGGCTTCGAGGGCAACTGGATCCGATTAGACGTGCTGCTCTACCTTGGCGCAAAGGGATGAGTGAAATACAGACTGTCGGCCCCAGGCTGGAATTCACTTTGTTATATCACAAGCCTTACCTGAAACGCACAGCTTTATGCGTTAATAATATATTTGTTACAGCTATCCTGTGGAACGCTTAATTAAAGTGATATTTTCTTTCAGTTGAAAAATCTCCGACTGTTTTATTGTCATTTGACATTAAATTGCAATTTGCCATGCCACATACGTTTCTGCACACGTTGTCAATATGATCATAAAGGCAACATTATTGACCAAGAACATAATACTTACTGAGTGCCTTGAGAAAACACCGCGATTTTTAAAGTTCTACTTTCTCTTTTCTGTTGTTAAAATTCAATCGCTTTGGTTTCTTTAAAGCTCTTTGCTGCCCAATAACTCCAAGTGCTAACAGAATTTAATATTCAGTTGTCATGCACAGCTCAGCTCTCACCCCAGCACTCCGTGAACTGTGCTCAAGCCCAGGTCAGCTTTTCCCTCGCGTGCATCTTGCGGCTCAGGTCACCACATGCACATGGGGAAGCAGCGGTGTCCCCTCCGTGCCTTCGATGCCCCTTTTGCAAAGGTCCAGCAGAGGAAGAGCCAGCTCTGGGGGCACCCACCAGCACCAGCCCCCGCTCTCCTCTTGGGTCTCACGGATTGAATTTAGGCTCCCTCCTTCAGGCTACATGAATCATTTCTGCCATGAACTTGTGACCCTGGCTCTGTAACGCGGCACGTTGCTCTACCAGGACCATACGGCAGCTAATGCGCAGCTACTTTGGTCTGTACGAGACCTGACGTCCGAAAAGCTGCACTGAATTAGCACAAGACAGTGCATATCGCAGTGAGTTCAGTGTGCGCTGGGAATAAAATGCTTGGGTAGTGTTTCCTAAACTCGGAGGAAAAAGCTAAATCCATGCCCTCTCCTATTTCACTCTGATTGAAGAGGTAAATAAAATAAAATAGGCTTACATGAAAATGTTGTCTGTATTAGTGCCGTGTTATTTCTGCTTTACCAGCAAGCTGAAAAAGTTGTTGTATATTTTCTTTGTATTTCCTTACTTGCTCTTGAATATCTGGAATTGAGCTGGTGTGTTTTCTTTAAAAAAAAAAAAAGTCTGAGTACTACATTCAGTTGGGGTTAAGTTCAATTTCAGCTGGATTTTTCCAAGTTTTAAACATGGTATTGCATAAGAAGACTTCCTAAAAAAAATTTTAGTTCAGAATTAGCAGGTTACCATTGCCCAGTCACAAACCCTACTGCAATGGCAAATAAGAACATCCCAACGATGCACAGGAAAACTCGGAAGCCTCAAGGTCTGGTATATCAGTTACAGTGAGGTCATCACTAGTCACTCTTTTAATGGCTCATCTCATTAAATACTAAGATATTGCCTTACCATTACATGCCTTAAGTGAAAAAAATACTCAAGTTCAAATAGGGATGCATCTTTTACTGCAACAGACTTAATAAAGTTGCTAGTTGCTGCATTACCACAAGTAACTAATAATAAATATACTTTTGTTTTGTTTTGTTTTGAAAATGGCAAAATAACTATTGCCATAGAAGTGGCTGGCATGTGTAATTTGATGAGCTCACTTAAATAGTTCGACTGTGGATCAAAAAAGCAAATTATACTCACTTGAATAGTTCAACTGTGGATCAAAAAAGTAAATTATATAAGTGGATACTGCAACGCAGAAACATGTGGACACAGCTGTAGTGTCATGTGTCACAGCTTCGCTCCTTGCCAGCTGGCATCGGCACAAAGGCAGGCCAAGCCAAACAATTCCTGTTATTCATAACAGCAAATGTGCATTCAAAACACACAGTGCAGGCTTTATAAAATAACTTGGTATTCAAATGGATCCACACTGTGGAATTGTTTTTTAATCACACATTGCTGTGCGCCAGGCCAATACGCCAAATTGTCCTCGTGGTCCAGAAGTTCTCGTCTTTACCCAAAGCAGTGTAAATGCAGGTCTTGGCCTGCCTATCTATGGGCTATTTGTGCTCATGGTTTGCGGCGCTCCTTGTGCACTCGATAAATAGATGCGCACCCTCGGTGCATTAAATATTCAGGCTTTCAATTAACAAGGGTGCCCAACATGCACATTTACGCTATATTATAATCAGAATTTCCCTAGCATAGAAAATCGCGTCATTAAGAAGTCTAGTTAGTGAGAAAGCAAGCAGTTAGCATAGTTTTGCAGACAAACTCCTTCTAGACTGTATTTATATTTAGAACTTAAATATGAAATGCCAGAGGTATTCACTGCACTCCTCTGTAAGGGGACCTCTTCCAAGTATGCAAATAGGCTCTGCGTACCTAACCTCAGTGGGGACTTCATGAAATATGCCCCTACTGATGGAGAAGAAGAAAAAAAGGGGGAAGGGGGGGAGTGTAATTCAGCTCTTTTCATTGCTGTTGCGACAAGGCTTATATGAAAATCTCCCTGCCACTCACCCCCAGCCTCTTCCTCCGTCCCAGCAATCCAAATCAATATTTTATTATTGCAGGATCCAGCCTTCCTCGAGCATATCTTCAGTTTCGTCACACCAGTGAATGAGCACTGACCACACGAGGTTATGGCTGAAGTCACGCAAAATGGGGATTTTTAATAACACAAAGCCCAGCTCCTCGGAAGAGGTGTATGTCAACATTGCCACTCCGAAGTCCCTGGCAACATGCTAACGTACACCAGGTAACAATCTGGTAAGAATCTGTAGGTTTAAATAGAGCCAGGCTTAAAATAATACTGTGTCGCTTCCAGATTTCCCCTCCTTAAAAAAAAAAAAAAGGCCCAAACCCCACATTCACCTCCTCAGTTCCTTCTATGAGAGCCAGCACGTGCTTCGTGGCAGCAGTGCCAGAAGCGGGCGAGCACGTTTCCCTCCGAGGAAGCCACCTAAGCTGCGTCGCAAGGAAAACCAAGTCATGGCCCCCCGGCCTAGCGCCGCCGCGCAGCCTGCTGCCGCTCACGGCCTACTCCTGGCTGCAGGCGTTGTGCGCCTGCGTGCTACAGGCCGTCTCTCCAAAGCTGCTTATCTCGGCCAGGAAAGGAACCGCGAGCTTTCCGAGTAAACAGATGGAAAAGGCTGAGCCATAAAACCCCCTTTTTTCGCTTTCTCTGGAGCACGCAGCGGGGCTGGCTGACCTCCACCCAGCGAGGTCTACGGCACTGTCCCTCTCTCTACCTTGGGTTTTTCACCCCAGGCCAACAGCGAGACCCCTTTTTCCTAGGAAGCATAAATAAAGGGCTGCACACGGAGGCAACGGGGAGGGATGACAGCTTCTATCACCTTGTTTACAGTAGCCACTCTTTAATGTCTGGTGCCTAAGATCTGCCAAGCAGCATTTCAGTTTTTTCCCCTCTGGAAAGAGAGACGAGGAAAATTACACTAACACATTTTTTTTTTTTTTCGGTGCATCGTTTACAGCCTGCGTTCTTGAAAAGTAGCCTCTTTCCCATCCTCGGAGTGTAATTGGTATACGGGTTAATAGGTACCAGACATCTCCTATCAGGCAACATGGTTTAAATAGGCACGTCATTAACATGGATTACTTAGGCCATGTCTCCTATTGAATTAGTGGTCTACAGGCCAGTGCCAGGGAAGGGTTTGGGGGCCTGTAGGCTTGGTATTGAAACATCTATACTTTGGCCCCAACCTCAAAAGAAAGTGTGAAAAGCCTTGGAAAAAGTCCCAGCTCTTAGGCTTTCACTGAGGTTAAAAGCAAAGCTCCTGCAGACATCCACAGAGCTATTCCATCCCAAACTGGAACAGCAATAGGGTGGATTCAGTGGGAGGTTTTAAAAGGACTTTGGGAATCCAGTTAACCCTTCCTCAGCTAACACTGCTGCTGGCTTTGCTACCGCCAGCTTCACCAGAAAGCAGGAGAGTTGAGCATCCACACCTTTGGAAACTCTATTCTCTGTTTGAGTTTGCACATCTTCCACGGGGTGCTTTGAAAAATGGATCTGAAACGTCTAGCAGAGGATGAGAGCAGACAGACAGACCAAGCACGCCTGACGGATGCCTACAGATGGCCCTGAAGCATCTAGCGGAGGCTGACACAAGCCCGTACAGTTGTACAGGCAAAGCACCAGCATTATTTGCCATCTCCTCCTTTTGCAAGAAGAGGGAAAGGATATGGTACCAGCAGAGAAGGCGGCCATCACAAGAAACAAGTAATCCTTCCTTTCCCAATGTTGATGACTTAAGATATTAACAAAATAGGAAAGAGTATTCATTTGTTGCTTTCTTTAAATAGCTTTTTTTTTTTTTTTTGCACATAACATCCCTCTTAAACTTGTATTATGCTCAATAATAAAATTAATTGAGTTCCATGTAAACCAACAGATGCTTCAGCAACAAAAGTTCGGGTTTTTTTCAGGCCAGATTCAATTGCTCGCAGATGTTACCTGCCATATCCGAGTGATTCTGTCAGGCTTGCTGTTTCGTATGTAAATTCAGAGATGAGCACATTAAAAAGCAGACTATCAGGCAGGGAACATCCAGTTACTCACAGCTAATCTGTCAGATCCACAAAAGCTGGGACACTTGTCCCATGTAAAGAAACCAGAAGTAGACATTTCAAACATATCACACATCAAACCCTCTTGAAACTCCTGCTGAGTTTTATGACAGCATAATCCTCTCTAAAAATGGTTAATATAAAATGCTATTTTTTATTTGGCCATGATGTAGTTATCTGATGGCAGAATTAGATTGACTGCACTGATAGCAATACCTACTTAACTGAGGAACACATAAGAAAAGGCAATAAAATCTTGAAAATTCCCTGCGATTCCTTTTTTTCCTCCACATTCAACTGTAATAGATTTACTGAGCTGTGAAAAAAAGCATCTCTGGAATACAGACATATTATCACAGCCTCTGTACTGGCAAACAAATGTTTATACAGTGTGCTTAACATGATGCAAAGCGCTGGCAGGGCTGGAGCCACCACCCTGAGCTGGCTACGTGCTGTGACAAGGCTTGCTCGGCAGCACAGCCTATGGACTGGGCTGCAGTGAGTGCAAGCCTACTGCCTGGCCACAGCCACCAAAACCTGCTCTGGATACAGCTTGTGACACAGGGTGTGCATAACAGGGAAAGGAGAGATGAGAGCAGCAGAAACTTTGATTCCTTCCCTCTTCACAGTAGACTTTTTCTTTCCCCCACTGACTACACGAACAAGAAGTCTTGAGTTGAGGTTCCTGGCTTAGAAGTCACCAGTCTGCTTTGGGACAATGTCAGCTTAGACCCCACCAAGACATCTCACTGAAGAAAATGAGATACTTTATATTTTAGTTTCTGAAGTTTTCTGATTATTCACTTCCAGTTATTTTCTGGTTATATCAATAACGGTCTGCTCATTTTCTGATTACTTTAAGTTCACTCAGCCTCATGCAGAGAAAAATACCCATTGGTACAACAGGCTCATCATCAAATGTCTGACTTACACAGGTGAGACAAAGCAGGAAGCCAAGTGAGATGCATTTTGTTGGCCTCAAATGGTTGCAAAGGTGCAAGGTGCCTGAATTTGGCTGCCCTGACATCCCAAGGGAGGATGCTGTATTCAGTTTGGATTTAGACCCTGTAGCCCTGGGTATTTAGAGGGCTAAGCTGGGAAAGGCCTTGACGAAGACAATTGTTTTTTAATTGCATAACATTCTAGAGGCTTTTGAAATGTCTTTTTTGTTTCTTTGGATTTGTTTCAGTGAAAACAGAGCACAGCTAGTACAGAACATTTCTGAGTAATACAGAAGATGTAGCAGGCATGGGCACACAGCTGTGATGACCACAAAGGAAAGCAAGACCATCAAAGTACCTGCTAGCTACCTCTGGACATTTATTTCCTTTGCTTTGGAGGCATTCCTCCTCTAGATTATTTGCCTGGCCTTTGAAGAAGCCAGCCGTGGGCTGTAGCCATCAGAACATCAGGAATGGCTGCAGGAGTGATGGAGAGGGGTCGTAACTTCAGCAGCCCCTCACTGTGGCTGCTCCCCTTCCAACCAGCCTGGCAGCTCCAATTAAGCAGCACCTTGTTGACTCAGATCCCTTCTTGCAACATCACCCACCACCCTGGCTAGCTCCCATAGCCCCAGAGTCTAAAAAGCATCATGAAAACACAAAGGAAAAAAAAAAAACAAAACACCAACAATTAGTACAAAAATCAATTAGTACAAAAAAAATCAACGTAATGCTTGCAGCCATGGTCCTGGTATATTCAACCCTGTCTCCTTTGTCAGTCTTATCAGTTTGGACTGAAAACCGGAGATGGCTGACAAAGCTGTACTTGCACAGAGCTTTAGATCACACAAATTTGGCTATTGTTTTCTCCTAAGCAGTAATACAAGATAAATCTAGTCTATATCCATATAAAGCTATCTCCTGCTGCAGTTTGTTCTGTCTTCCTTAGTTGCAAAATATTCCCTCTTCTGCTCAAAATACTTCCAGGAGGAGGCTGAGCTCTTTTTCATAACTCAAAAATGTGTTCTAATAAGACTAAAAATAACCCCTAAAAACCAACTTGGCAAGCATTTTCTGCAGCAGCTAATGATTTGGGGCATCCAAGATGATACATGTGTTGATTTTAATGAGGACAGATGCCCTGGCATTTTAGGGAAAAGTTTGCCGGACGTTGAGAGCCTAAAATCACTAGCCAACATTCAGCAGAATTTTGTTTTGCAGACACGGACTCATGAAAGCACTTACTCGAGATGGAGATGGAAGCATCAGCAATGAGAAGCTCTAGGTAAGCAATTGAAAGAACGAAGGAAAATTCAGTTTGGAAACAGAACAACAAAAAAACTCTCAAAACCCCATTGCCAGGTATAATACGAATCCAACCCAACAGCCTCCTACTTTTACAGATGTTACAGACAAATAGCCCGCAGGGTCCCTCTCCGTTACCTGGGTTTGCTCATTCCTCATTCCCTACCGAGCGGGCATCCCGTCCCGCACGCTGCTTCCCCGAGCAACTCGAGGTCTGACAGCCAGTGAGGTCACCCCCAGTCTCGCCAAGGCCTGTATGCCATTACAATGAAGTAATAATGTATTTATAACACACCTAACCACTGATGGCTTCTATTCCTGTTGGGGCTTTTTTTTTTTTTTCCCCCTGCATTTGCACAGATGTTTTTTGAGAGCTGGTCTCCAGAAAGAGCCTTGCAGAAAACAAGCTATGTCTGTTGATTCTGGCTGGCTTTTATAACGATAGTTGTTAGCACACAGGATTTATGTTTCAAATATCATTTTAATTTCTTGGGCTGCATTTTTAACCACAAAATGTTAATTCAATGGTGTACTATAAATGCTACAGCTCCTTTATAAAAATGTAGGACAAGCTGTTTCTAAGGAAATATTCCGAGAGTCTGATTCATAGAAATACGACTCACATACATTTTCCATGGAATTTGCTCTGAAATATGTGTGGAATACATTCTACAATAAATTATGTACTTTTGTGATTCATTAAATCCTCTCCCTGCTCACAAGTAGCAAGCTCTTCATTATACACAAAAAAGTGCAATCAGCCAAAACCAGCGACATTCTCTCTCGTACATTCAGTGGGTGCTCTCGTTTCTGATCTTCAAAAAAAAAAAATCAAAAAAAAAATCTATAAAAGCATTTAGAGAAAGACAGCACATAACTTAAGCTGGCATCCAGCTTTAATTTACACGAAGGCAAATTAAGGATATCTACACACGTAATTACTTCCGTGTTCAATTTAAGGAGCTAGGGCTCGGAATGACTCTCATAAAAATCACAGTGATTATTAGGAATGGATGACTACTGAAAAAGACATTTCCAGGAATATTCACTCACTTGCTATTTTTCTTTTTATCGCTTCATCCCAGCGACGCTAAGGCTTTTTTTGCGCTGCCTACGAACGCACACATACCTGCGATGAGGTTTTGCTGGCAGGAATCTCCACGAAAAGAAAGTTTTAAGGTGCCGCCCGTGATGTTATTCATGTTCCATTTTAGCTCGCACGTGTTCACATTAGGAGCACTTACCTGACAGCCAATTAGGCAACGGAAAAAAAATATCATGTGGCTTACTCGGCTGATGACATCTGAACCACTTGAACCAAGGAGCTTGGCTAGCAGAAAGCCACGTACCAGCCCGCTCGCAACCACTTCAATGGTGTAAGCTCTCCACTTGGCCCTTGTCAGAGTTAAGGGTATGCTGAAAGCACAGATATTGCCCTACTCATACGGACTTCAGCTTTCACCTGTCCCGTACCGCTTTTTCATGAAACAATTTCTCCCAAATGCCTGCATCACCAGAGCTCAGTTTAACCAACGTTGGCTCTTGCTGGAAGTAACACCTCCGAAATACCTCTTGTCGGCCTTTCCACACACTGCTGCCAGTCGTCTCCACGCCTGTCAGAGGCAGGAGCCCCACGGTGGCTGGCTCGAAGGGGAGGCAGTCGGCCAGGGTGAGATCAGGATCTGGCCCTCCGACTCAGTTGTGCACTGTCTGCACAGCCTGTGGCTGTGAGGGGAAGGGGAAGAGGGAGAGGTGACAGCACGGCTGCTATTTTGAAGGCCAGACCCCGACTGGAAGCACCCTACAATCTCTCACTTTGTACTGAGAGCCAAGATGCTTTCTCTCTGCACAAAGGAAAATAAGAAATATAATTTCACCATTCTTTTCAAATGTCATGTCCCAGCGTATCAGACTCATTTCATCTTCAGATCATCCCACCATGCTCCATTAGCCACCAGAAGACGTGAGCCAGTGTTACCACCACAACAAACTCCCGGTACAACCATATCATTTCAATTCTTCACACATTTTCTTCCCGCGCGCACAATGCATTCTCCAGCTCTGTAAAAGTCTCCTCTCTCCAGCCCACTGCCACGGGCTACCAGGCTGAAACAAAGCTCGGTTTCAAAGCCGGAGCAAAATGACAAAGCAGGAGGGGAAGCACAAAAGAAAGAATCGGCTGTAGCCGAGCCTGTGTCTCCAGAGGTTCTCCTAGCCGAGGACTCTGCCCAGGGTGGGCCATCAGCTCTGCTTCTGGGGCGCACGGCATTGAAATGCCACCTCTTGAAGAGCGGCATGGTGAAGCAGGGCAGGCTGTCAGCCCGAAAAATGTCACCATGTGAAAGCCCCAAGGCCCCCGCAGCCAAGTTTTCTTTTGTCCCAGCTTCGCCTCTGCTAGCGCAGGTCGGGAAACGAGCCAGCCATTTGGGGCAGGAGCTTCTTCGGTGGTGGTTTCAGACCGTGCCCGGTGTGTTGGAATCCTGGGATGTGACTGCTGCAGCACGAGGCTTTGGGGCAAAATTAACGGGGGTTACAAAAATAGCAAGCGGCACAAAACAAGACATTTCTGGCAGGGGAAGGAGGAAGAGGCTAGCAGTGTCCCTAGCAGGCCAAAAAGAGGCCAGCAGCTAGCTGCCTGTATGGGCAGGAATGAAAGGGCAGACAGCGGCTGGATGAAGAAGTGGTTCAGAAGTCAAAGCATCTCCGAGGAGCTCTCTACCAGAATGAAAGGTACAGAAGGAGGGTAGCTAAAGGAACATTTTTTCCCCACTTCGGAGAATTTCAATCCAAATTGCATGTCAGCCAGTTCCACTTTCCCTGGTGAGTCTAGACCTGACTTTTCACTCTCCACACCTTGCCTAGTCATTTCAGTCGTACAAAGCCGAGCCAGAAATAAACACAAACTCCTTCAAATTTGGCAGCATTTTACACCTCTTCAGTTAATGCAAAACAGAGTTACAAGGTTGGCCAATTTTTTTTTCTCTTGTGAGAAAAAACACATATCGTACCAATGTAACCATCTGTTGTGTATTTCACTTGGAAAAAAAGGAGGGCTACCGAGGAACGGCACTGTTCTGAAACGCCATTTAAAGGGGGAACATGGTCTCAAAGAGCACAGGGACAGAGCACAAGGGGGTACCATCAATACGGCAGTGGGTGCCTGCACGATTTCTCCAGTTCCCTTACTGTCCTGTCCCAAGACACGATTCTTAGAGGCCAGACCTCAAGGAGCATCAGCCTGAGACGCACCCTGGGTGTCTGCCATGCTCTTATGGCTGACCCTGACCAGCAGCCCTGGGCAGTGGCAGCAATGGGGCGATGACTGTGAGGGCTTCCCAAAGGAGCTGCTTTTCGCTGCCCTGAGGCTGCTCCTCAAATGTGGGTAGACAAAACTACCCAACTAGAAAGAGAGCAGGTTCTGGACATTCAGAGCGCAGCGTCTGTGCGAGGAGACATAGCTTCATGCTCCCTCGGGACTGTGGCATCTGTTAAACGGATCTTATTTTTTTTTAAGAATTGAAAGAATAGAAAGAGCTCTTAATTAAAAGTGCCTGAAAATATTTCTGGCCATGGACCGTCATTTCCATATTCCTCTTTGAGCAGTGGGTCCAAACAAGGTCACACAAGCTCTTTTTCCTGTCTCCTTTCGCCACCCATCACTTTATCCCTCTCACAATTCTGCAACAGAAACACAACAAAGCTAAAACTTTTTCTTTTTCTTTTTATAATGCTAAACTGAACAGACTGGTTTGAGTTTTTACATTTCCCAAGTACTTACAGGCACCTGCAGAGGAGCATAAGGACTGGCAGAACATGGAACAAGCTATCCCAAAGTAAATGCATCACAACAGAACAGATTTTGAAATTGCAGCTTTCAAAAGTAATAACATAAAGTACTTTGCAAGGAGAAGTAACCAGAAGTTTAAAAGGCAAAGAAGGTTTGAGGGCAAAGTTTTAAGAGAACGACAGACTCAACAGCACACTCCCAAAATACAAAAAGTTGGTGGGAACAGGAAAGGGAAAAAAAAAGTTCCCAGATCAACCTGACCCAAATTTAAATGTTTATTTCTTGCAAAACCAAAAGAAACAGACACAACTTTGTTTAACTCGCAAAGGAAATGTTCCGTTAGACCTGAAACAAAACATTTTGCTATAGACACTTGCAAGCAAAGGACCTAGAGGCTTCTTCACACCCCTGCTGCTGCCTGTTCACTAGTTCAGTGTGCACAGTGATGCTGCTCAACCTTGCTTTGATCCCAGGTCCATGCAGCCTTTCACATAAACCCAAGTAAAAGTAAACCCAAATTTTCTAACCCTTGTTTCTTCCATTTGCCACTTCCTTGCAGATTTTAACGTCTTTCCTGTTGTTATAACCAACATTATTGGAAGTGCAGAACTTTTGTAAAGGCCTAGAAGTGAGGTGTCTTAGCACCCAAGCTAGTCCTAGGCACCTGGGAGGGAAAAATCAACCTGCTGTGCTCATTCCTTCCCTGATAAAGCACAATTTTGTTCCTGAAGAGTCTCCCACAGCTTTGCAAGATATCTTAATGGATGAAGCTTTAGGCAGGGTTGCCATCAGTTTCTGTTGGTGGGTTTGTCCCTTTGTCACATATAGTTAAACATTCACGAAAAAGAGAGACGTTTATGGTGGGGTCAGTCATACGCATTCAGCTTCCTTAAAAAAAAAAAAAAAAGAGCATTGAGAAAAAAGGTGGAAGAGGTTCACTTCTGGGTGAGCACAAAATTAGAGAGGTGAGAAGATGAAGTGGAAAGCTTTACAGCAAGCCAACTTGACTTGGGTGGAGAAGTCAGGGAGAGCAGGGCAAGAGTCAGTGTTGGGCCATCATGGGGCCAGGGACTAGCACTGTTGTCATAGACAGACCTGTGAGCATCTCCCAACAGGCTGCCCTTGGTCTAGCGTAGAGATGCGGGAGCAAAAGCTCCCAAATGTTTACAAGAAGCAGGAAGGCTTCCCCAAGATGGGTGAGCAGATGCAGCTGGGGCCAGGCCTGGGAGCATTGGCACCATCTCTTGGGACAGTGTGCTTTACGAGCCCCCTCTGCGACCCACACAGAACTCCTTGAGATCTCTCCAGGATTTCTGTGTTGACAGAGAAGCGAGCATCCCATGGTGGCTTGGGGGGACGCGGCCATGGCCCCATCAGCCCTGCCATCAATCCATCCGTGGGATGAAGTAAAACAGACTCAGCGCAATGCAAAAACTCCATTTGCTGGATGTACCAGTAAGTGGATTTCATCCTATGGATGGGATGCTTAGGCAGGGCTGCTTTTTCTTCTCCTAGTACAAGGCTCTGCTTACAGTCGGGGAATTCCCTTCAAAATACAAAAAAAAAAAAAAAAAAAAAGAAAAAAAAGGAATGTTATGATAGATGTCATGTTAAATTTTATGCAAGCTGACTAATGAAACACCAAACACTGTGCACAGAAAGGTCCTTTCTATGGGCACAGGCTAAGAAGGGGTTGAAATGGTTTCAAAAAACCAAACTAAAACAAACAAAAAAAAACAACAACAAAACAAAAACCAATGAGAGTCCTCTGCCTTCTGACAGCAAGCACTGGTCGGGAATGCTCAAGGATCTTGGATTTTTATCAGATGGACAGGGTAGGATGGAAATCTCATGAAGGCAGCCAAATGATATGTTACCACAACACTGACGTGACCTGAAATCTATCACTAGTCCAATCTGAAAACGAACGGAAAACTGTTGTGCATAAGGAGGAAAGGAAAAGAAACAGAAATTTTGTGAGATGCAATGAGAAGTTGTTCTGGCTTCAGCAAGCATTTTGATTTCCTAACACCAACAGGGAACTGAGTAGTTCTGTGCTGATCTTGCGGATGTACAATATGTCTGACATCCCTGGAAGGAGAATTTTCTTGTGTGATGTTGAGCTGGGCTTTGGTGAACATGAATTTAGTGGGAGAAGGATGTCGTACCGTCAAAGGATTTTGCAGGCTAGGCTTTCCTGGGTAATTAACTGAGCAGCTCAGGTTCACATGCTTTCACTTGAACATTTTTCTTCCCAGTTCTGCAGTTCTTCCTTGTTTCACCTGATATCTTTCCCCTGTACCAAAGACTAGAGCAACCAAATAAACGTAGATGAATAAAAAGGTACTTTCCACAGAATTACTGCATCAAGATTGCACGTCATCTCTCGTGTTCACTGGAGGGGAAAAGACTGATGCACTCTGCATGATTATAAGTGCATACCAGGTTCTTGCGGAACAGCAAACATTGCAATGTTACTAGACCAAAATGCAAAGACACCAGGATTCTCCAGATTGTATGGCTCTACTTCTCCTTTTCTAAGTGTACAGCCAATAACCATCGTTGCAAAATTCACCGTGCTTTTCTTCATAAAGTTCTCTGCCCAAACCACAGATTGTATATACTATAAATTGTGCAGAATTAAATTTTAAGTATTTGGCTTAATTAATTTATGGAACTGCCCCAATGCATATACTTTGCACAAGTGACTGCAAGCAGTTAAGAGCTGTATAACATGAGCCTAAGCAATGCAAAGTATCTTACCATCGGGATGGCAGCTCTTAAATAAAGCCAAAATGATAAAAATAACAGCCTACTTTTATCAGAAAATTAAATTAAAAAAAAAGAAGTTAGTAACAAAGAATGAGTTAACATCTTTTCAAAGTTGTTCTCTGAGAACAAACCCCAGTATTATTTCTTTCCAGAAACCTTTGTTTACTGCCACCTGTGCTGTGCTAGCAACTCGCAGTACAAACACTCTTTTTTCCCCCCTTAAATCCAACCTGGTTTCCAGGGCCGGCAGGACACTCTGGGCACAAACACGGACCAGGGGGAGCTCTGGAGCTGGCCCACCCAGTGTTTCTGCCACCAAGTGACTAGGCACTGTGGATCCAGCAGCTGCCACACCAGCCAGGGCGTAAGGGCAGAGCTGGCTGACAGTGCCCACACCAGGCACTGAGACACGTCAGACACATTTGATGTTTTTTGGACTCATCCAAAGCCCCCTGACAAACTGCAGGCACTAGTTAGTGTGCGCATGGGGGTGAAACCAAGCAAAGCCACATTTCCTTCAATACCTCTCAAAGAGCCTGGTCTGAACCTTGGTAAGATCACACACCACTGCCTGGTCCTCAACAGGACCACAGACCTGAATCCCATCTTGAACCACAGCCGGCTCCTAGGGTCTTTTTACACCACAAAATCATCATTATGCTACTTCTAACAGACATTCAGTGAAAGCACAACGCACCCAAGCGAGGGAACTGCTTGCAGATATATATTAAAATTCCTTACTTTCCAAAGGACGTTGTTTCATGGCAGAATTTTCTTGATGAATCTATCCAGACATAGTAATGATCAGATTAGTATAGCAGCAGCAATAATCTATAAAGTTAATTCACGGGATGCTTTTACACCGCATGATTGCGTAATAAACAGCAAACATTTAAGTGTTGATTCTTCACCTGGAACAAATTTCTATGGTTTCATGAAGCTGTACCCATCTCCTAGCATGGGACCAGGCACCTAGGTTTCAAAGCAAGAACTTACTGAAGACTACTATTAATCTAAAAAAAAAGGTTATCTGAAAAAAAGACGGCCTTTGTATTAGCTGTTAGAGTTTACATTCATTGCATACAATTCCCCATTAGTATTTTTCAGCTTAAAGCAGCCCAACAGCATTTAAACACTGTCCTGATTTGAGGTGAAGGAGATAACGCAGCCTGTAGTTCAATACTTGCTGAATCTATTTTCTATGTCTATAGATTTTGCTTAACTACCATTACTTTATCTCAAGTAGTCAAAAGTAACACTTATAAATGAATGGGATATTTGCTGAAGTTCGTTTCCTTTCTTCTTTTCTTTTATTGAAAAAAGGCACAGGGGGACAAGCAGAGAAGAGCTGAAGACACGCGTATTCCATTTGAAATCCATGATTAAAAAGCTTAAAAATTCAAATCAACGTAAAAAACTGTTTTATTTTAATACTGTGGAAGGTTTCAGTGAACTCCATTATTTTCACTCACTATTTGCTTGAATAATTTAGGCAAGAAAGCTAAATTATACATAAAGTGTACAGTTAGAAGAAAAAGTTCATGCACAGCCTCGGGCTATAGCCATCCCCTAATGATGTCTGTAGTCAGTGGAAAAGAACTCGTTAGACTGAGAGTAATTTCTCAGGGTTTAAATTTTTTTCTTAAAGCAATAATGTTCTTATAAAAATCTGACAAATAATACGCTAAACCGAAAGCCACAAAAGAAAGGCCATTCCTAAAACCACAGCCTTAACTTTTCATTTCATTTAACTGGAAAGCTGGCTTTTCACATGCTCTGTGTTCTTGTTGGCTGTCTTCAGTGATTCGATTAAACTGATTAAATCGGGGGAATGCATGTCTCGATATCACACAGTTCCTACTTCGTTTAATCAGAGCCCTAAAGTTTGCAGGGAGTTAAAACAGAGCTATACAGCTCTCTGAGCAAAACTGGAATCTGCTGTGAAGAAAGTTACTTTTACACTCAGCACACAGTCATTTTTGCTAGCGGTTGCAACTTGCTCCGTTATTGTATTTAAGGAGCAGCTCATATCATTAAACATTTACAGCCTGAGTCGCTGAAGTTTTACGTGCCCTTTCAACTTGACTAGAAAAAAAACGGGCATGCCAAAACGGACCAGGTTACAGGTTACCAGAATCCAGTAAGTGGCGTCCCCTCTGATCTCGTGTCTCTCCCTGTACCATCGGACGCTGCAGAGGGGAGTTCCTGATGGCACTGAGCTGGCTTTGAGCTGTGCCACGAGCGGTGCTAAGAACGAGCAATCATTGTATGGAAATTAGCTAATAGTAAGTTTGTTCATCAGACTTATCATCTTTTGATCAAAGTAGCTCAAGTAGATCAGAGAAAGAGACAAGGAATTTTATTCAAATTATTCCTCAGAATCCTTTGCATGAAATGAATAACTTTCTATAATATTAATGGTTTTACATCACTTTATACTTGTATTATTCTGTCACATTAGTTTAACATTACTACCATGTACAGTGGTTTAGCATTAATGTGATCAGAAGAGAAATTACACGTGCACTTTCATATTGTTATATTGAAATCAAGGTCTTCTATGACACTAATACGCAGCAAACCTCAATAAAATATATACTTTTTAATATAAAGACATTTTAATATCATGTTGGAGCAAGAACATGTATTATTTCTTCTCAAAATCACTTGCAGCATGGCATCCAAGTGCGTGGAGGGGGAGATGGTGCCACCAACCCTAGACAGAAATCAGAGCAGCCACGGGGGAAACCCTTCCCTGGAGGAGCCCCACGCTGCAGCCCAGGCTCTGTGGGCTGCATGTGCTCCCCCCTCAGTGCCAGGGGGTGCAGGATCACCCCCCTCCCACTGAAATCTGTTCCCCAAAAGCCATGTTCAATGGGGCATGAGTTCTGTGGGGCAGCGACTCACTGCTTCCCAAATTTCAGTGGTAGTTGGGGCCACGGTATGGCTGTGGTGTTTCTGTGGCTCTCCAGCAATCCTCTCCCATTCAATAGCAGGGATGGAAGGAGAGCTGAGCAATAGGTGCCATAGACCTGCCTCTGCCCTCCATGCCATGTGGACACCCGAGAGAAGGGCTTTTGGTCCTCTTGGGACTTCACTGCCAGCAGGTTCATAAGGTGTCTCACTATGAGCACGGAGCTGCCACTCAAAACGACCCTCCTAGCTTATCTACCTTTCCAGAAGATGAGGGTATTCCAAATATGATACAGAGCAGATGAGTTCATAGAAAACAAAACAAGAAAACCAACATGGATGACTCCAAGTCCCAGCCGTTCCCTTCCCGCCGAGCACCCAGGGATGTCCTCACCAGCTCTGCTCCTGGACCTCGCAGATGCAAAGAGCTCTCTCTGACAACACAGTGCCAAGTACTCCCCTAACACCAAGCTCCAAAAACAGCTCATCACCCACCGACTCTGGCACTGGGTGCATCTCCCAGAGCAGCCCTGGGCGAGCACAGCCGGTGCTGGACCTCCAGACCTGCCGTGCAGCACAGCAGCCTCCCTGCAACCGCTCCGTTCTGTAGGCATTGACCTTCATTGAGCTTCATTCTCTGCATAGCTGAGACAAACACCGTATCGCTTCTTCTGCCTTAATCCCACAACACCATCCTAAAACCAAAGCTCTCACTGATGTATTTTTTCCTCTTTAGTAAAACAGAAAAAAAGAATCATTACAGCTATCACCATGTTTAATATTTTATCTTCTCTTAGCCTAAAAAAGAGTGACACCATCGCAAACCCTCCTAAGTTTCTCTGGCAGGAGTCCTTGCAGCACTAAAAGCAATGGGGCTGGAGCCCACTGTGGGAACGCCACCACTTCCATATCCTCCAACCCATTCCTGTAGTCTTTTTTGGTCCTCAAGCCAAACCAGCCTCTCGGTTTGGGCTGCTTTCATGCTCTCCTGGCTACACATGCTTTGTTCTCCCAAGTGATTTTGGGAGATTTTGTCAGATAGCAGCAGCTGCCCAGTACGAGACGTTACTGGACACCAGCTTTGCTGGAAGCAAGCACCTCGTTAGGCCTAAAGGTGACACTCAGCAATCAAACAGCTGGGTGTTGAGCACGTTGGGCATAGGAAGAGTTCAGCTCTGGAAGATGCTTCTGACATACTTGGTGCCGTTTCTGCATCCACCGAGCAGCATCACAGCATCTCTTGCCCTTGCACTGCGGCAGCGGTGGTACAAGGAGCCAGGACTGACCAGCCACAGTCTGTCAGGGCCAAATCTGATTTTACCTCAAAACAGAGGGGTTTTGTTTGTCTTCTTGGAAATCATGTTTAGCCCAAGTAGCACTTTGAGTACATACATGGGAAGGGAATATTGTCCAAAAGGAAATGTGAATTTATTGTATTTTTAAACCTCCAGGGCTCTGTTTTGGTATCAAAAAGCATGACCAGATTTTCTGAGCAATGGAAGTCTTGCTACCGAGGATGCTTTGGACTTCTGACTGCTGCCATTTAAAAGCCTTTAGAGTTTTCTCCCAAACTATGACTGAACATTAAAAAAAAAAGTCTTCTGAAATTTTTTAAAACATGCTCTTAATTATGTAAGTCTTTAAATTGCTCTCCTCTGTCATAAAATTAACAGCTCATCTTGAAAAGAGAAAAAAAAAATGTATTCATCTTTATTTAGATGCTGACGCAAATGAGAGGCAAACTGCTAAGCACATTCAGGCTGGGGCTCGGCAGGCAAACACCAGACCACAAAGCCACCGATCATACGGCCACGAGGGACCAACACGCTCAGCTGGCTCAGGCCACCACATTTCGAGAGCAGATTCCTAGGAAAGATCTCTCAGAGAAACTTGACCTCTCCACCTGAATGCTTTTAGTGATGAAGGCTGTGCCCCCTTCCCTTCTCAGCCCCTGGGAAGTTCACGATCCTCGCCCTGCTGTGTTCTGAGCCCAAACTGATCTTGCTACACCAAGCATGGGCAGGCTGCAAGTTAGGGCCAGAGGCCAGCGCCTCAAAACCCCTGCTGGGGGTCACAGTGGGATGTGGCAGGTCGAAGGTGCCCCTTGTGTTCCCCATGCAAGTCCTCCCAGAAGGTGATCGAGGCTCTCACAACAACCTTTGAGCTAACGAGACCGGACTTCCTAAGCTCTTCAAAGAACTGCAAGGCTGATAACCTTGCATACAGGTTTCTAATGATTATTTTTTAAGGCTGCCTGCCTCAGTCACACCCTGCAGATGGTGAGGGATCTTTTTCTCACCCTCAGCCTAAATGCTCTCACGGCCAAGGCACGGCCATTTGTCCTCGTAGAAACGAGGCCATTTGTCCCTGCCCTGATTCAGCGTTACAAGAGGCGTTTGCCAGCCACAAAGGACGCCGAGGGCAGCGGGATTCTTGCCATTGCCTCCCAAGGCTCTGGAGTAAGTCACTGCTGTAGGGGCTGGGGGGAAGAGAAGGGATAATCTTCATCTAGAATACAGAAATATGAGAATAATCATATTCAAGAAGCTACTTTAGCCTGATTTGTTTATACATTATCCAAGCATTTTATTTTATTATGCATTTTAATAATGCAAGGGCTTAAGAGCTGGAAATGAGCATACTCCGTGAGCTCAATATATTTTGGTTTGTACACCATCAATTGTTTTTCCTTGCGATTATGCAGTTTTACTTTATCATCCCTTTGATAACAATTTCTGCATAAAATCTGACTTTATATTTCATTTTTCCCGTCTGTTATCTTAGCAAAATACATCCAAAACACCCTTTGTACTGCTGTACTAATATAACGGATCAGGAGAAGCTGTGGCATAAGAAATCAAAACCATAATAATGTCTTTGGGTTTTGCATTTTAAATACTGCATTCATTGTTGCACTGAGGTTTGAGATCCCTTTTCAGACATTACTGAGATTACCTTTGGTAATGCCTATTTCATTGTACTTTGATATAAAATAATGTATGTCATAAATCATCTAAGTGACTGTCATTAGAGTGAAAAGCACCTACTTATGATATGTAACAATTTGCTTTTCTAATTTGAAGAGGATTGAGGTATTTTAATTATATAAGGTCTAAAGCCCTTGTGGATGAAATTAGAATTTAATGTAAAATCACTTCCTTCACAGAGCTGTAAGTTAGGAAACGGTAACAGCTACACTCATCAGTTTGGAGTTTTGGGATGGACTAAATACAGGAACAAAGGGAAACATTTCTCATCTGTAATGTTGCATGTTTTCAGGAGAGAAAAAACAAGCAAGCTTCTTGTTTTCAAGTTGAGTGGTTCTTAAAAAATTTTTAACATGCTAGACAAAAAAAAATCCCCTTCACAAATTCCAAGCAGAAATTATTTTGACTTCAAGAAACACTGACATTTTGAGTTGTAGGAAAGTCAGGAAACTACAGGCAGGGTTGGACAGAGGGAGCTACTTAAAATTATAGGTGTGCTTCACGTTTTTGAGATTACTTCCATTTGGAAGCAAAATGGGGGTTCGGAGCCTTCTCTGTGCAGAACAATTTTAAATTATTTGAGCACTTTGAAGGTGATCAGGGCTCTGAACATGTACATTGTAGGTAGATTTAAAGTTACGAGAGCTCTTCAAATTGTTTAAAACATTGATTTTTTTATAAAATAGATTTTTTCCCACCATTTTACTTCTTCAATGGCTGAGTAATTACAGCAGACCAGAAGCCAAGGTGCTTCTGTCTGAAGCCAGGACTGGCTTTCAGCCTCCCTCCCTCCTCATTCCCTCTCCCCCTCCCTTCTCTCCCTCTTTCTTAATAAGTTTTCTGGTTTCCCTCGCTGCTGGGACAGACACATCACGCTTTGTTCTTGCTCGTAAATCTCTCTCCAACCAAGGAACCAGGAAGTTATTAGGGGTGAGGAGAAGGTCAGGTTGAAAATTCAGTTTGTTCAGACCTGTTCTGGCAAAAGAGCACCATGCCCACCTTGGCGAGCGAAATCCAAACTCAAGTGCTGTTTGGATCTGACTTTTAATCAGCATTTCGTCCGGAAGCGCTCTCCAATACATCTCACAATGCATGTTGCAGGGACTCAGAGGGATTAAGGAGTAACCATTAGTTGGGATTTAGTTGCATGCACTTACAGGCGCACACGCACGGCTTTTTCTAAAATCCCTTTCTCTTTTGCTAAACACGAACAACAACACAGAAAGCCCCCCAGATTCATTAATCGGATTAAGGTGTGTGGTATTTAAGAGAGGAACATAGTTTTTCCCCAAAGATTTGAACTCACACATGGTAAAGATGAATACAACATTTGCATCTGCTCTTGTATTTATAGTAGAGATTATTTATTTTTAAATAGAAATACAAATATTGAGCCTCCAGACTAAAGAAGGCTTCCAATATAGACTGTTTTTAGGATGTCATGGATGTGTTGGGGGCAGAACTGGCTTATATCAACTATGTGTTAGCTCGTGTAAATGAGCAAAGCTCAGTGGGGACCAGTGCAACCGAGAACTTTTGCTCTGCTAAAGACTGCTCTATCTTAAACAGGTCAGTTTAAGTCAAAGTATGACTGTTTGATTTGCAGTAACAAATAGATACTCACACTAGTAATCCTAAGGGGTCTATATAACTTCAGATCTTGCAATTTGCCTGAATACTACATTTTTCCTACATTTTTTAAAGGAAAAATAACACCACACACATCAATGTTCCTCCAGCAAGTGCATCAGTGTGCATCAGAGAGGGGATGAAGCATTAATTTAAAGGAATACTAAATAGACAGCCTTCTAGGGAACAATTTTGAGGAGATATTTTTATACAAAAACACACACAAGCACTTATATAAGCTGATTGGTAATTTCTCCTAGTCCAGAGGATCTTCCTTTTGCCTGTTTTTAAAATAAAACTATTTTGCCAAGACTTGAAGTAGAGCTTTACGTACTTTGTAAGAGGCCATATCGAAGGAAAATGAACATATTACTGAATTTTTGTCAGCTTGAAATAACACCTGCCACACACAAGGTCTTTAGCCTTTCATGCACATCATAACTTCAGTCTAAATTTAAAGGAACAGGGAAAGCAATAGAGCAAAGCTACCCAGATGTTGTACGGTCTGTGCAATTGTAAATTTAAAAGTACCAGCTTTCCATCCAGATTTTAATGCACCAGAAACAATATGAAAATTCCAAGCCACACCAGATTATTGAAATGTCTGGCCATTTTGAAATGAATTTTGGAACAGATGTACAGAGGTAGGCAATAAAGCTGTGATAATAAGGAACATTTCTACATCATCTCACAAAACTACTAATCTATAATGAGGACCAAAGCTATTCTTGAGAGAGGGTGTTTTTCATTATTCTTTTTCAGCTCCAGTTTGAGTATTCCAGTCCCTTTACTTGCTTGTTGGATTTTGTTATTGTTGTAAAGCATTTGGTAGCTGTCTGACATTATCACTTCTAACCCACAACAGAGGCAAGCAACTACATAACTTCATTTCTTCCTCTTCTTTATTGAGGGGAAACAGCACAGAAGGAAAGCAGCTTAACTAATTTATCGTGCTTTATCTTATTACAATTAACTTCCAAAATCAAGAGCAGTAACTGACTTTGGACATCTCCTTTTGGGATTCTCAAATCCAGACATCGCTAGAGGCTCTGATTTGAAGACAATGCCAGATAACTGCACCAAAAAACAAATGGCCAGCAAAGCTGCATACCCCAAGCCCCCCCAAACCCAGCAAGTTTTGAAATTTTTGCTGTTAATGCAGGAAAATATCCCAAAGGAAATAAATTATCAGACTCTCACTTGGATAAGAAAGACTCTAGATGCAAGGTAGATGAGACAGGTTGGTGTAGGTGGAAGGACAGTGAGCAGGCAAGCCCTAAGCTCCCAGTCACTTCCGCAGGTCAGCATGAAGCAAAGGTGATGCCTGCCTTCTCTTAAGCCTCCAAGTGACCTGGGGAAGGGCTCACGTGCCTGAAAGCTTGTCTAACATTACAAATAGATAGCCGACTAAATTACTTTGCCTAGTAAAAGATATCATCACTTCCAACAAACCTTGTCGTGCTGACATAGAGCAGATTACTCAGGCAGGTTGGGTGCTGTGCTGGGTTAGGCTGCATACCAAAGCCTTGAGTTTAGACACATTACTCACTACGTTTTTCGGGCTTTTCAGGCTATCTGTTCAGTTCATCCTGTTCCTAAAACAAAACACCAGACACGTTAAATTGGGTTGCTCTTAATTTTCAAGGTTGCTAGATTTAGGCAGGCTTTTCTCCACCAGGGACATGAAATTTCGGCAATGATCTCAACATCCCCAAGCCACGTGGCTGTGCGGAGCCATCTCACTTCTCCGTAGCACCAAGCGGGAGACCGAGGAAGGAGGGAGGAACATCCGATTGCACTAAAAGAGCAATGATTTCTTTATTTAGGTGAGTCACCCGCTGGGAGCAGGCCAGCCCCCCCGAGCACTAACCTGCAGACAGGTGACTGACAGCGCTGGCCTGGCAGTGCGCAGATGCTCGGGCTTTCAAGTCCCTGCCAAACCCTGGCGGTTGGGCAGCTCGAGAGCAACTGCTGGGCTGTTTGGACAGAGCCACCAGCTCCTGAATCACCCTTTCCCACCCTCACTTGCTTTTCCTTGGAAGTTTCCCATCTGAGCACTGACCAGGCCCAAACCTGCTTACGCTTATGAAACAGGACAGGAACACAACCCAGGGTGATTTTGCTTCGGTATGCACCTGCTCATTACTCCACCCCACCCAATTGTGGTTTTAGATGTTTTTTGGCTTTGGTTGTGTTTTTTTTTTTTTAATAGGTATAACACTCCCTTTGCCTTGTGCAGGTCACCAGAGGGTGGGAGAATGTCACAGAACGAGTTTGCTGGTTTTTTAACCTGAAGGAAGGCCTGACTTGGCGCTCTCTTCCACACCCACCTACGTCTCCGAGAGGGCGCATATTTCTCCTTGGACGAGTTTGTGTGACTAAAAGGATGGGGAGGTTATAAAACATGATTGCCAAGCAGAAATTTTCACCTGCCCCATGCGGTTTAGCAAGCAGGGGGTGGCATGAGTGGGAAAGAGGAGAGGAGGCATCCAGGGATGTCGGAAGTGTTGCCACTATCATGGCCACCTCGGTTGCAGCTCCTGCTTCCCACAATGGCACTTGTGTGAGCACAGCTGACCTCAGCACCCCGAGACGAGGGTCCCAAGCTGGGGCAGCATCACAGCAAGCACCTCAGGCCCAGGCGCGAGATCCAGCACAGAGGTGCAGGTAGGCTGCAAGCTTGGATCCATTTGGTCACATCTTCCTGCCTGTGGTGTTAAAACATCCTTTGCTTTTTAAACTTGTGCTCCAGCAGAGCAAAGAAAGGTCGGGTTTAATAGCAAAACAGCTGAAGGTACAAGCAGTGTAACAACAACGTGGAGAGTTAGCAGCAGCCTCGTAATTAGAGAGCTGAGCGACACATCAAAGTTCAGACCTCAATCCATGTTCTGCCACAGTTTGTGTATTATTTTTGGACTGGCTCTATTCTATACGATTCAGATCCCCATCTAAAAATAAATGTTGCTCTCCTTTCTTTGCATATTGAATTACATGCATTTATTGGGCCCAAATCCATGGAGCTCAGATCTCACGCAGAACTTTGAAGAACTGTATAAAAGAAATCCCTATGATTACGTAGACACACGCAGACATGTGCGTTCATGATGAATCATGACTGCTCCAAACTCTTTCACTACTTTAAAAATGCAGAAAAACACTCTGATCTTAAAGGCTGTCCCAAGCAGTAGACCTTTAGACCCTTAGGACCCAAAAGCCAAGACAACACTTGAATTTGTAAAGAAAACAGAATATTTCCAAGGATGGTGAAAGTCGGGGCTATTTTTACTAGCTTTTGAGATGTTAAATGAAGGAAAACAACTTACTATTTTCCTTACAACAGCTGTGAACCATCTCCCCCTCCCACTAAGTTGCATTTCTTGGATGTGCACTGATGGAGCTGATCTACCTGTAAGGGTGCCTCACGTCAGAGGAGAAAAAGCTAACTGCGGGGTCCCACAACCCATCTGCCTAGCCTAGGCAGCCTTTGAGTTTTACAGAGGTGACAGCAGGAAAAGGGAAGAAATAAGAGAACGAGAGGGTCTGAAATAGGGCTAGAGATGTATTTAAACACAGCAGTCAAAACTATCTTAAATCATTACTCCCCCCCCCCCCCCCAATTGAAAAAATTATACCGCAAATGCCACACAAATGAATTCCTCCTGGAATATCAGCATGAATACACAGCATGAAGATCTATGTTTCCAGCTTTTTGATGATAAGCACCATTTTATCTAGGGCTGTATGACCTCCAGAAGAGACCCTGAAGCACCCAGCACGAGGAAGACTCAGTCCTGAATTGGGGTGGCTTCTTCACCAATCCATCCTGGAAACTGAGAATACTTCACACAACAGATATCAAAATAAAGCTTTCGGACTGAAACTGTTTACCAAATTCAACATAGATTTGCAACAAAATTAAAAAAAGAGGTTTTTGACAGGAGAAAATATTGCCATGTTCTAGTCCAAAGTCCTCTCTGCAACTTAATAATGTAATTGGCAACACAGCTTCACAGAAAACAGTGCCGTGTCTGGAAAGCAGGTTTAGGTTTTGTCAAGAGCTAAACAATACCGTTGTTACTTGTCCCAAGCATAATTTACAACAGGAATCAGAGTCCTCTCAGCTTGATTCGATTGTGGTTTATACCAGCTTCTAGAATAAAAGGAGTGTAGCAGCTACCGACAAAGCTGATGTCCGTCCTGCTGTCCTGGCTGCTTTCCGCAGTGGCTGGAGGATCAGGCTGTGCACCAGGAGGGCTGTTCACACTCACCTGGAGGAATGGCTAATTCGGGTGCCTGGAGCTATCGGAGTACCACAGGGGTTTCCAGCTGCTCTTCCAGAAGGGCACAGGTCACGTCACATTTACAAGTTTTGTATGGACTTCTCATGTACCAACAGGATTTTAAAGGGTGCTCAGCATCCGTGTGCAAGCCTGAGCTGCTCTCAAAGTGCCCTGATCCTATCCACTCATCAGGAGTCTCTGAATATTAAAACTGAAAGCAATTCATTGTGAAGATTATAAACAGTAGTATAAAGACCTACCTCAGCAACTGCTGCACTCGTCCATTGATACCAGTGTTCCTGGAAACCTTTTCCTAGCATCTAATCTGGAACTTTCCTGCTGTGGGTTTGGCCCTGACACAAACTTGCAACACAGGTAATTCAAATAATTTTCTCAAAAGCCTCTAGTATACTGGAAAATATCTATGTGCAGTTGCAGATAGTGTCTCTTCAAAGTTTAGAGAACTTTATTTTGTTCAAGCTGTGCTTTACAGACTTGATTATTCTTAGTGTTATCCTCTGAACTTTTTCCAGCTGACTCACGTTCTTTGAAGAACAGGAGAAAAACTAGTTGAGACCTTATCAGTGCTGAGTAGCACATATGGTGTCTCGAGAGGCAGATCCGTAACCAATTCCTAGTACAAGGGCTGCCTTTATTTACAGTGCCATGACCTTTTGTTTGCTTTATTTGCATTCAGCTTGTGATCGGCTCTAATTCACCAACCCTTTTCCAAAGTGTTGTTACCTGCCCAGTAGTTATACTTCTGATACTCCTGGAGTTGAGCACTTCTGAGGTTAGTCTCCTGTCTTTATCCCAGTTGAACTAAGCTGGGTTTGGGTGGTTTTTTTCGGATCCGTTCCTCAATCTGTATATGCCTTTCTAAATTCCTAGTCCCGTCCCCCAGTATATTTGCAGTCCCTTCCAGCTTCATGTTGTCTGCAAATTTAATAAGCATGCTCTCTACTGCACTGTGCAAGTCATTAATGAGAACACTGAACAGAGCTGGAAGCAGGACAGATAGCTGTGGAATATTACACATCACATCCTTCCAATTGGATAGGGGAACGCTGATAACGACACTCTGGATACAATTAACCAGCTAGTTTTGCACTCATAGGAGTCTCATCTGGTTTAATCTCTTTTCCTTTCCCCACTTAAAGTACACGCATACCATTTACCCCTTTCCAGTCCATTCCCAGTGGACTCTCAAAAAAAGTTAATGGTTCAGGGATTGCTTCAAAAGCTACGATTCATCAGACCCTACATAAGTCATGAGCATCTATTCTGTCTAGGACTTCTTCCTTCCCTACTCTAGGAAGAGATCTAACATCTTCACTGATGTTATATCCAACATTTGACCACATGTGAACTTTCAGAAATGTCAGAGAATTTAGTTGTGCATTCAGCACTTAAGTCTGGCAATTTAAGAAGAAACTTGAGACCTTACCTACACCTCGTGACCTGATTTGAAATGAGAGCCCTGATTGCTCAAGCAAAAGGTCAGATGTACCCAAAATCCAAGTCCTGGCTCCAAGAATGACTTCAGAAGGTAGCTTCATGGACTGAATGTGTGACAAGCCTAGGTTAGATGTAGTCACAAGTTCTTTGTTCCCCATCCTGGTATCTAGGATCACAATAAGGGGTGTTACAGAAACTTTTTTACATGCAGCGGCTTCCCAGAACCTGCTGGCATAAGCTACCAAGAGAACTAAGCATTTCTGTCTCTCTGGAGACAGCCCAGGATGGTAATCCAAATTAGATTTAAAGTGGGATTAGTTAAGTCAGCTAATTAGCTAATCGTAACTCAGTAAGGAAACACCAAGAGCTAGGGTGAACTAAATCTGTTTTCAGAGCCCAGCACAATTCAGACAGCTTTCATTCTGCACAGGGGTGTCTACACAGCTCGTACTCTGGAAATTCGCACCTAATTCGGATGAACTTCCTGAGTGTCCCTTCGGGGGCAAACCAACACAGAAAGGAGCAAGCACCACAGATTTGTTTTATTTTATTATTATTTTAAATGAATAACTCGATGATTCAGACTTGGATCGAAATCTATTTCCTATGTGTTACTTAATCAGATAGTTTCATTTGAGCAAGTGAGGAGCCAAAAATAGAGCTGTGCAAAGCGGTCGGAGCAGCGCAGCACCAAAGGCAGCTCCACCCCACGTTCCCAGGCTCTCCCCGTGTCCCACGGCTCAGGACGACCGACAAGGAGCCGGGCAGGTCTACGAGGTTTCAGGACAATGTGATGCTGCTAGCAAGCAGGAGGGAGAGTGGTTGGGTCTGAAAACATTTGCTATGGGAAACACAAAGGACAACTCATCGCTAATTCTTCCCCGCCCCCTGCAGCATTTTGTGTAACGCCGATGAAGAAGAGCTGACCTTTTGGAAGTAGTTAGAGGAAGATATTTTTGAAGCTATACCTAAAAACAGATTCAGTAAAAACAAGCAGAGATGGAACAGTCTTACCCACCAAGCTAGACAGCTTTTTTTGCAACCAAAAAAGGAATTTTTGATGTTTTTATGACCCTCAGTGCGATGCAAAAGCTTGTGCCGAATTCTCTGGCATCTCGTTGCACGTCAAGGAAAGGATCATTTACAAATGACACTGGAAATCTGCCATTCTATATGGGACACGTAGAGAGTGGAAAGTCTGCATTTCCCTATAGATTCCTCACACCACTTGCTCAGACAAAACCCAGTTTTATAGGCAACCTCTGAGCAGAAACAGAAGACTTTCTGCTAATCTCTCTGGACGACCACAAACCATAGCAACTTCTATAGGCAGCACAAGACCAACCAAAAGTTGTCCTTGTGGTGAGGCTGCTCTCTGCCCCGCCATTCTCCATCAGATTTCTGAGCTGCCACCAGCTCTGGGGTGTCAGAAGCCCCTTTTTTCCTGCCAGTGCTCATGTTGTTGGAGTCCTGGTCCCCAAACCTTGCATCATGTCTTCTACCCACATTGGGAAGTGCTCTGGCAAGTCCCCCGAGATAAATACACCCAGTGCTCCCGGGGAACAATCGATACCCCAGCCAACCTGCTGTGGCTGACCCAGGGAGGCAAGCAGACTAAAAATCCTACTAGTCAAATGAAAACCATTTTCCGAGGTCCCGAGTATCTCCATCACTCACTGACCTTACGAGAGTATGAGTACATGCAGATCATTTCCAGCATTTTGCAGAATCAAGTGCTGCTTGAACCTAGATTAAAAGAGCATCCCAATCAAATCCCAGATAGGAAAGGTGCTGAGCAGGCAGGCTACTGGCAAAGCAGGTCTCAAAAAAAAAAAAAGCCTCTTTAGGGTCTTGAAATGCCCAATGCCCACACCTTTAGAATGGAGATAAGGGGATCTGACTTCATTTTTCTGTATCAGCCCCCCAAAATAAAAGTGATCTGCCAAGCAAGCACAACGTTTTTAAATTTTTGTAATTCCTTAAGTGAATGCACGTGTCTTTTGTAAGATTTATTTTCCCCAGGCTTTTAGAAGTACTTCCCCCCCCGCCCTTGAGAAGACAGTAGAAGAAAGTGGCAGACGTTACACATGTATACACAAGGAGACAGTTACAGAGCCGAGGGAAATAGTGGCTCTTTGCTCCGCTCATCTGGGTATTTATCTTTTGATCAAATCACCGAGGCATTGGTAATTGCACCTTTATGACAAAGGCACGTCCCTGCTGCCGAATGTGTAGCAGCGAGGTGTGATTATCTCGTGACACAGTCCTATTACACAGCCCTGCCACTGAATCCGTTTTCTTGGTGTTACCGAAGCACTTGAATGGTTTTGCTTTCTCATGTCTCAGTACAGCAGAAGAACCGTGTGAATAACTTGAGAATGAAGAGTGCTATTTATCCAGATGAGTCCTCTGGTGCCTTCTTGCACCTTGTCTGTATTACCTCACTTCATTTGATTCACAAAAAACACAAAAGAGTACGAATTTATTCCTTTGCTGACAATTAAAGGAGCTAGCTACAAACGCAACACGCCTTTGAGACACTTTCATACGCACACTCCTTAGAAGTGTGTGTACTTGCAGAACTCACAGGGAAAACCCTTCCACTGGGGAGTCTCCCCACACCCAGCACTTCATCAGTCCCAGCCAAAATGATGAGACGTAGACACAGGTGGGGTTCTTGCTTTGCTGGGGGTAAACCCCAAACCACTCTCTAAAGGGAAGTCAAAGAACACCGCTGCCGAGCTCTCCTGGGATAGGAGACCTCTCCTCTAGAGCTGATGGCACAGCCCGGTCTGCTACAACAGCTCAGCATTGAGCCCCCAGTGACACATACCACACGAGCAGCCAAGTTACCACGTCCACCATCAGATCGAAGTCTGACCCTGTTATCTAATTTGGAGGCGGCAGAGACATAAATGACAAGAGCGAAGCCCAAAAGAAATGCCTCCCGAAGGCCAGCCGGCCAGACACCAGGGAGAAACCCCCCAAAACAACGACAGCACCGCGCTCAGGGACCCTCCAACCCCATGGGCTGCTATGCAGCAGGCTTGTCCTGCAGTAAAGCAGAGTGCCATGCTCCTTGTCATCACCACCACCCTGAGCTGACCCGAGGGCTCTTTTGACAAGGATATTTCAGTCCCTGAGCACTATCAGGCGTGGAGCCCTTGGAGCGGGTGAGGTGACGAAATTCCCCAGCTCCTGGAGAAACGAAGTGCCCGCTGAGCACCACACACCAAAGCCTGCGGGAGAATCCTCCGTCCACGTTTCAATAGCAGAGGTAAGGACCTGCCTCTGAGTAAGGCATGGGAAGGTGCTTTGCTCATCAGGGACACCCACCGCTGTTAAAAGCATTTAAGACTTTTGCCAGCTGTCACCACTGCCCCGTGAGCATTAAGCATAGGTAAAAGCTCTGGTTCTGGAATTAAACACGGCAGCTTGGTGCACTCCAGCTCACTGGGACAGAATTTCCCCTCATTCCAGGTCTGCTCTCCTCGGAGCCCTTGCAGACACCAACCATCACACCATGGGGCTTCTAACACGTTCCCACGGAAAACAGGAGAAGCCCCAAATCCTTTTACAGCACAACCACACTGATTTCACAAACTGAAGGGGAAATCTGAAAGAGCAGGAAAGGTTGCACCAAATCTGAAGCCTGCTCACCAGCGTGAACCCAGACAGGTTGTTCAGCCAGCCAGCTCCCTAGGTACAGCACAGAATAGCAAAGAGACGCCCAAATGCAGTGAAACCAGCTGAAAATTAAAAGTAATATAATTAAAAGTAATATGAATAATGACAATTAAAAAACCTAAGCAAGGAATGAACAGTTTCACAGACATGGTTGTCCCAGCACTACAGGGACGTGTCAGAGTGCCTGCGGTGATCCTGTCCTCAGCAGCCTTCATTTATCCAGGAAGGAATATGAGATTTCTAAGCTGGATTTGTGAATTCCTGCAGAGGCTTTGATTTAGCTCCCGACGTGCTGCAGGGAGGCATAGCCAGAGTCAAGAGCTGCACACCACGCTCGCTTAATCTGCTCTGTAAAACCCTGCAAAAAAGGAGAACCCCTTAAAAAAACACATGCAAAAGAGCAGCAGAAAGACACCAAACTCCACCTCTTCTCATGTGTGGGAGACTTTCCTGTGTCAGAGGTAGGGCTGGTGGAAGCCACTGTTTAGGCACCCCGGCTAATTACCTCGGGCCCTCTTATCAAGCAAATGGACTGGGATGATACGGCAATAATAGGAGGAAGGATCTAATTGAGGGATACCAGGGGGTAACACAGATCTTCTTGTTAAACTAAATTTGTTAATCTAGTGTATATGAGAAAAGGGCAAATGGGAGGGAGAATTCCTCCTTGTTAAACATTTACCAAATGTTGGGTTATTTGAGCCCTGGGGAGAAGTAAATGTATTCACTACTTAAAGGCTGGAGCATTTGGTCTTCTCAGTTGGAATTTATCCCCGATTTGAAAGGAACATTTTTTCCCACTTGGAAAGGTTAGCAGCCTTTGTCTGTGCGAGTGATTTAATATAATGGACCATGATTATTGTTGGATTATTATAATGGCACATTGGCACAGTTATAGTTAAAGTTTTGGCAGAGTTTGTCTCATAAACTGCTATTTTACAACTCGGCTGTAAAAGTTTACTTCGGTCTGAAACTTGAGATACAAGATCTCAGTCCAGGAGGAGTCTTTTTTACTTTTTCAAGCCAAATTAAAAGAAAAAAAGCTTAAAAATTCTCCTGGCTAATGTTTAAGTTATGCAAGTATTAAATACAAATTGAAATCTACTGGCTGAAGACACTTGACGGCATTTGCTTGCTCCTGAATGCCTCTGAGTTAAATCAAAATATTTTCAGCCTCTTATGTAGAAACATGGCTCTCCCACTTTTGGTATTTTGAAGAAAAGTGTGGAATAGTAAAACAGCTGGGGCATTATACATAGAAAAATGAAGAGTGCGTGCCACAAGCACTTTCTTCAATAGGATTACTATTTGTATACGTATGGTTGTTAATACAAATAACAAATGCGTATTTGTTATTAGGCATGCAATTGACTTTTTTATTTTGCATATGCAAATACGCACCCAGTTGTTTTAAATCAACATTGCAAAGATTTTTGCAATATACTAGCATATTGAGCAAAAATTCATCTTGTTTTAAAAGTCCCTCTGGCCACTGTAGAGTAAGATTACAGGACAAACCAAGTCCAACACTTTCTCATCTGCACAAAAGCCACCGATTTCCTCCAGATTCCTTGACTCTTAAAGACACAGTAGCCAAGTGACCACATCACGCCTCATTTCTGCCTCCCTGAAGAGCTCCAAAGAAACCCAAACACTGGGCTATGAAACAACCACTCACTGGGACTGCAACCCTACCGCCTGGTGCCAGAGACATTGCAGATGGCAAATGCAGCATGGATCCTAGGGAAAAAAGCTTGTGGGAAACACCGAGCAGTAAGTAATTTCTGGACCAGAGCTGTAGAAGCTAGAATAAAGAAAACTGTTCAAGAGGAGGATAAGCACAATAGGCTGTGGAAGAGTCAACGTAAGTTTCCTAGAGGAATGTCATGCCTCACAAATCTGTTAGAGCACTCTGAAGGAGGCAGCATGGATAGGAGTGATACAGGCAATATAGGGCACTTGGGTTTGCCAGAAGTTCTCAGCAAAGTCTCCCAACTAAAGTTTTTACAGGAGCTAGACTGTTGTACAACAAGAGGTTTTAATAATTGTATAGAGGACTAGAAACAAACCAGCACAAATGGTCGTTTCTCATACTGGAAGTTTCAAAAGAAGTCTCCAATCATCACTGCTGTTTAATATATTCATTAATGGCCTGGGAAAGGTGATAAATAGTTTCACTACTCCAATAATTTCATATCAACAGCCAGACTGAAGGTAACCACAAAGAGCTCTGAAAGGACCTTCTGCACTGAGCAGCTCAGTGATAAAATGACAAATGAAATTCAGTGTCAATAAACACAAAGTAATGCACAGGGGAAAAATAACCAGAGCCGTAAATACACGAGGATAGGCTTTAAGTTAGCTATAACTACACGGAATAGAGGGCTGGGGGGTCTGAGTAGACAGTTCATGGACAGGGGAGCTCAGTGGAAGTTAAAAGGGAAAACAAGGGTTAGGTGTTTTTAGGAAAGGGACAGGATGAAAGGAAAAACAGATCATTACCTAAACCTGTAGCCTGAATCAAGTAGGACATCATTCTGGTCACTGCGTCTCAAAAAAGCTGAGAACTAGAAGAGGGGAGGGCCATGAAGGATACATGGCATGACTTCCAAGACAAGCCCGTACAGGTAAGTGTCCTTCGGTATGGAGTAAAGAGAACCCAGGGGACATTACTGGTAGAAGCCTGCAAAACCAGAAGCAGCACAGAGGAAGGATGTAAAGATCAATCCTTCACTGCTGCTTGCTGGGTACCCATTAGGGATATACAGCATCCAGGCAGCAGGTTACAAACAAGAGGAAGCTCCTGTGCTAGGATCCCTCATAACGAAGCAGCAGAGCATGGTACCGTGGGAGCCAAACACACAAACAATTTCTAACAGGAACTTGAAAATTCATGGAGCAAAGTTTGGAGGGGAAAACCAGTCACTTTATAGGTAGGACAGGTCTTCTCCCTCTTCACCTCTGCCTTCCCCAGGGGGTCTGGCTATTTCACCCCTTCCCCCTTTCTGTCCACCACTTTCTCCATGCCTCACCTTCTTATCCAGAGCAGACAGTTCTCAGTCTTTGAGCATCCCTGCCTGCATCACTGCTCCTGCTGGCAGCCTTTACCCCCAGCACACCTGACCCTATCTGCAGAAATGCTACCTCTGAAGATGGATTTACTCACTTTCCTAGAGCATCGCAGGGACCTGGGGAGGCAAGGAGGGACTGACAACACCTCCAACTCGAGCTCTGGCCAGTTCCAGGTGCCTTTAGCCTGCAAACTGTCAGCCCAAAGTGATACCACCAGAGAACGTTACTGTTCTGGCAGAAGTACAAGTTTCCAAGCTTATAACTTGTCAGCTGTTTCTGCCTGATCTTTTGAGGTTAAACTCTCACTTTTGCTTGAAGCTACTCTTCCAATATTGAGCCATTTATAAAGCACAGAGCCGATGCAAACAGCTGTGGCTCAGGACACCCAGAATCAGGAAACTGTGGGCACCTTCTGAGTGGATTTGGAGCCGTGAGATTATTTGCCCTGTCACTGTATGGCAGGTCTTAGAAAATACTGTCTGCTCACTGGTGAAAACTTATCATCCTGCTAAGTGGAGAGCAAAAAAAAAAAAAAATCCCTAAAAAAATGCCTTTACAGAGAAGTCTGAGCACCTGACATCTACAACTCACGTTCTTGCTGCACAGAAGAGGACAAGAAGTTATCTTTGCCCTGCTCCCTCTGTCTGGTGCTACATTTTGCAGAAGCACATGCAACAGGAGCAGCAGCATGCTGTGGTGCTATTTGAGAGGCACCTACCATGAAGCAATGGCCAACCTTCGTGCTGTCCCAGCTCACTGGGATGCGGCCCCTCTGTACACCGTGACAGAGTCCTGAAGGTTAAGAAGCTCCAAGGTTAAGCTCATCTGCTCTCTCCTTAAAGACAGCTAACATTTCCATATGACAAAAAGCATTGAAGGCAGCCTATAACTTCTAATATTGAGTTAAATTAATTTTTCATTTTTTAATCGTGCTCGCAGCACAGTTTGTAACATTCTGAGTCATATTTATCTTTTGTGTATGAAAACACGATGCCGTTCTATAAATAGCTACAGGTTTCTTGGCAATGGCCGGGTGACAGTGGATTAATTAAACTGGAGAGCAGAGAGTGTGAGGACTAGATTTATATAATGAAAACAATATATCTGCTAACGCTGGAGAAATGCTGATGCTGTAATAACGCTGATATTAATATTTGGTGCAGAACATCTTGGAGCGCATTACTACGATGGTTAAATCTGGTGGGCTGAGAAATGATCAGAGCACTGAAATTACCAAACCAAAATAAAAAACTTACTTTACTATTAATGCCCTGAGTCTCCCTCCCATTCAGGAAGATTTGCGGGTATCTGATATTTTAAGTCCCAAGGCCTGGAAGGAACAGTTCACTAATCTCCCACGTGAGCTCTGCAGCAGCTGCAAGAATATTTGGATGTTTGCCGGATCGCATCCCTAAGACAACACCACACCATTCTGGAGTCATGCACAGACTAGAGAAACCCATGAGGAAAAAAAATAATAAATCTATTCCCCCTCTTTCAGTATATTAGCTAAGTCATACTGCCAACCTGTTTTACGGTTTTATGTTAACACAACCCTATTGACTTCAAAAAATAACTGTTACAGAGTGGAAAAGGAACCTCCAAACACTTAATCAAACCAGCTGGTTTGACATTACCAACTTCTAAGATTTCGTGGGAAGTCCCAGGTAAAATATCTTCCAAGTTTATGCTAAAAAAAAAAAAACCACAAACAAGCAAAAACCAGGGAAAAGCAGCAAATACACAAAGAAACTGATAAAAAATCCCCTATAAATACCAAGATGTCCCAGGGCATTTAAACACAAGAATGTTCATACAACTCATTCAAACTTCACTACACTTGAAAAATAAAAGGCACCTAATAACTTCTGCTTAATACTTTTTGCATTTCAAGTTCCACCTCATCCCATGGTATTGCACATGACGGAAACAAATATAAAACTAAAGTTATTTATTAGAATTACAGAATAAAGAGTGAGAGCAAAGATATATACGCATGTCAGTGGTCCAAATAAATTAGGGTCATTTTCATCAGTAGATGACGACAATTTTTTACATTTATTATAATATTTTCCACATAACTATTCTATCTGGTGACATTTTTGCACATATATTAAATATATGTGACACTACATAACATATAGCTAAATATTTGACCATTCCTAAATGCTGCAGTAGTTTGAATACATTTACAAACTGTCAAATATTTTAGACTTTCAAGTGATGCATTTTAAAACAGAATATAATGAAGATAATTTACAGAGGAAGACAGAAATGATCTTCTTGGCTACTAATAAGTAGCCTCGGTCTCCCTGCAGGTCTGAGTGTAGCAGACCACATCTTTATTCCCTTCAGAGTTACGAGCCACATTAGGAAGTAACAGAGGTGGGAAGATGCATATAGGACCAAGCTGTCTGTAAAAATCAGTCCAGAATTACCTAGAGGGTTGTAACAGTTCTCCTCAGCTGAGAGCCTGGCCAAACATCGTAAATCCCAGTTCATGCAGAACATGTGTTGACATGGGAAGAAGGACATGATAAAAGGCAGCAATAGTTGAGCTTTTAAGGCAACCTTCATTCTGGCACTTGGTATTTTTTTGTTTGTTTTTGTTTTAAATAAACAGGTTTAACCTGGGATTAGCACAGATTAAATTCATAGCAAGAACAAACAGTCAGAAGATAGACCCTCTCCAGCTCCATCCACTTGGACCCAACTCTTGTCTCTCTCCTCCTCCTCCCCAGGCCTCATTCCTCAAGCCACAACCAGGGCCCTCCAGGCTCCAGCCTCATCCCCGACCTCATTCCCAGACTTTCCAGACAGAGTCCAAGGCCCCAGCGCCTTGCCAAGCCCTCCCCAGGGCTCCCTCTCTCCACCTTCCCACCAAACCCCAGGCTCCCGGTCTCAGGGTGCCTGCCCAGCTATTCTCATCTACATCCAAACCAGATTTTTTTTTTTTTATTTTTGACTTTCCCCCAGCAGCGTTGAGGGCTAACCCAGAGGTGTGGGCTTCCTAGCAGCAGCCTGCACCACCCTCTACAAGCCGCAAAGATGCGGGCAGTGGTGCTCCTTCCCTGGGGAGGAGGCAGGCTCGGAGGCTCTTTGGGCAGAGAGCCTTACGCACTGCTCAAATCCAACTCCTTCCTGCTGAATATGCATGAACTAAGTTTGTTAAAAGCCCAACAGCTTTGCCAAATTTGGGTGGATTTTGACAGAAACTGCAAAAGGCATATCCTTGAAACAAAGGCCACTTCGTTGCCAGCTTTCATGCCTCTGCTCCAAAGCAAGGGCGTGCCATGCAGTTTGAAAGAAAAGATCACCAGAATTATTTTTTTTTTCCTTTTTAGAAGTTTCCTTATTATTATTTTACTCTTGCAAAACACTGTTGTTCCAGCCTCTTCCCCAGCCCCAATCCACCAGCCTATTTTGTGGAATTGCTTTGGCTGAAATCCTGCAGCCTGGAGCCGATAACCTGGCGTGGAAGCACTTCACCAAGGGGATTAAACTCGAGCAGAGACACCCGCACCTGAAAACATCATCTTCTGAAGATTCCTGACTGTGAAATGCAAGTCCAGTCCTAATTTCGCAGAGCTTGTGTTGTACAAGGTACATGTTTTTTTCTCCCAGCTGGGTCTGTGGCCCCTTGCGAGGTCACTTCTAGCAACCCTGGGCTGGAGCAGTTTTGAGGAGGCGCAGGTTCCTGTGGGCACGGCAAGGTGCTTTGCTGTGTTGTGCGAAAGGTCTTCAATTAATGCTTGGTTCCAGGAAAAGGAATGAACCGAAACGTGAAGCTGTTGCATCCAGTGTTAGCTAATGGCTTGTTTTAAACATTTGTGAGGTGCTTTAAGCCCAGGATAGGTTCCAGAAGCATTGAATAAATATAAATAAATACAGTATTCTCTCCCTGCTCCCTTGACAGGCCGTAAGCAAAGAGCAACAAGCTGCCTACAGAGCTTCAGGAAGGAAACAGATGTAGGAACTTTTACAGGCATTCCCTCGGATTCACTGGGAATGCTGGATAGGCGTTGAAAGAGCCAAACAGACCATCAGCTGAGCATGTCCAAAACTTCTGTCTGGAGCCAAGAGCCAGGCCAGCCTCCAAGCTCCTGGCAGCATTGCATCGCCCTGCTCCTCACCTTCCCCAGGGGATCACGGGGCAGGTGGCACACATCCGAGGGCTGTGCTGCATCCCAAAGGCAGCACCAAACACCACAGCCTGCACAGCTCACCTATTTATCATAAGCATCAGAAACTGCAGCTTCTGTCAGTTGTAGCCACCTGAGAACCACCCCCAGGAGGGTTTGGGGCTCTGTGCTAAGCACCCAACCCTGTGCTGAGGCTCAGGGGGTGCTGGGGTGCCCTTCTGTTCCAGCATCTTGCCCAAATCCCTCCCTGTGAAGCGCGCACAGTCTCAGGCCGGGCACTTCTCCTGCCAGGAGAACTTCCCCACCACTGATTTCCCTCTGACAAAACCTTCGCACGTTAATTAAATTCCTTCTTTCGGGGAATGGTTTAGGTTAGGGCGTCCAGAATCAAGGGCTTTTTCTACAGGCTCAGCCCTGCCAGATGTTGAACACCACTGCCTCTCTCGACGAGCACCGCCAGCTGAGAGCCCCGAAAGCCAAAATCCCATCGCTACCTTACGGCAAGATGAAAACCCACCGGATGCCCAGATTCACCAGCCTGATTTCATCCACACACCCTTACAGGACAAACTAATTTCGCTTCCAGGAAAACCATACCGAAGGAGCGTTTCCTGTCAGTAAGACACAGTCCTGTTTTTCCAAGAATCAATAGATAAGCATCCCTTTCTTTTTCAGATATTGACTCAGTGTTACTGAAAAAAAAAAAAAAGGCTTCCTTTAAATTCATCTGGTTGAATTCCTCTGCTGACAAACACATGCGCGCACACACCCCATACTAGCAAGAGGAATGGTAATTATTCCCCCGGAGAACAATAACTTTGCAGTACATTTCAGAAGCAGCATGATTTAGCAAATTAAGCCAAGAGCCGAGGATACTAAATACAGTTGATTTCTTTGAAGCTGGTGGTATCAAAAATTATTTCCTAGATCTCTTTAAACACTCGCACTTTGGAAGGATAAACACAGAGATCTTGAAAAACCCAAACCCAAGGAATTTTGTCAAGTAGCTAGAAGCTGAAAGCCACTGGAAAGAAATGCTTTCTCAGCCACTAAGTCTCACCTGCATCTTGCTGCCTGGCACATCTTAGATTTTGGTACCCTTCTTAATGGATGGGCCCATCACAGAAACTCTCCTAAGAGCTGGCTCCGAAAAAAGCAGCAGAATTTTTACTTCTGTTATTCAGGCTTTGAAAAATATTGCTTGACGTGTGAGAAGGCAGGCCTTTCTATTACTTTGCTGAGAGTACAGACAGACTGATAAAAAATGGCTAAAAGTACATTTTTCCTTAGGAAAACGACAGCAGGGTCCTGCCAACATAACGCTTGTCAGGACGTTACAACTGTTAAAGGATTTTTTGGTAGCTGGGGGGTTCTGCTGAAACGTTCCCCCCCCCCCCCCCCCAACACAGAGAGGAACGCATTAAACCGCTAAAGATTCATTCCTCCTCAAGTTGTTCCTTCTCCCCTCACTATGATAAATGCCATCTCAAAGACATTGATACACATAAACTTGGAGGATTTATAGCGCATTTCCAACACTAATATTAAACATATCCTTTAAACTTTTTTTTGGAAGGCTTTAGATTCCCCCTCCCCCCCTTTCAGAATCATTTAATAGATGTTAAGTCACCTTCAAAGAATTTGCAAATCCTTTGAAGTACAGTACAGAAAAAATAGACTTCAACATCTTCCGAACAGTTGCAGGTAACATGTAATAATTTCTGAAAGCACACGCAGAAAGAGCTGTCTAACACCGAGTCACTACTGCCTGCCCTGAAAACGTACTCCTGCTGAAGTCCGTTTTACAGACACACTTTTGGTAAGCTCTCTCCTCACCCTAAAGTGCCAGTGGGTAAGAATGACAAGGATTTTCCCCCCTTTTTTTATTTTTATTCTTGATAGCTTAAATATGTTTCATTTTTTAGAGAGAAGATTCTCCTACAATTGGACAATCCCTTTGAAGCAGGGCTTTGCAGCCATGCGTTGCTTTCCCTCCACAGAGCCAACACACATCTTCCCTGCCTCGTTTCTTACTTACAGATCTGATTTGGTGGCAGCGTTAAATGGGAAGGCTTCTGCAGGCTTGTCATAGATTTTCCATTTTGTGACAACGTGGCCAGGGATTGTCAATAATAATTCTCTAGGAACAAAATGTTCCTGAGCAGAATATATCACTCACTCTTTGTCAATTAATAAAATCTTTAAAAACATCTCTTAAAAGATTTCAAGTTTTAACTCACTCCAAGCTCCCTTAATGTGCACGTGGCAGGTTGATACCATTGCCCAACCACCTGAAAAAAAATATTCCTAGCAAATGCAAAAAATATTTATCCCTTCTTTAAAAGTTCAGAGTACAGAAGTTTTGCATAATTAAAATGTTTTCTGATTCTTGCTAGAAGTCCAAAGGTTAAATACTTCTCTTTGCTAGTATAGACCACATAATTGAGAGGAAGCAAGCGAGTTTATTCTTTGAAAGGCCATGAAGAAAAAAAAAAAAACAGAAGTTTATTTGTGCTTGCAAATCCTTTCAGGTCTAAAGAACCAGTAAGATAATAAATTGTTTTTGCTGAAAACAGGAAGTTTGGCAAAGATGCAAAAGGACAGCTAAACTTTGGCTAGACAACCCAAAACACTGTGTTCTACTTTGAAAGTATTTCCAACAACAAAAAAGAGTGAAGTGCCTTGAATCCATAGAAAGCTAAAGGAACAGCAAAGGCATCTGGCAGCAGTCGCTTGTTGCCAAACTTGTGGTTGTGTTGTGCTGGCTTACGGGCTGGTTTGCCAGTTTTCAGTAACTTGCATCAAGCGCAGCTGAAACCCACATTTATAAAGCCTCAAATGGTGTCAAAGCTAGAAAAGCCTCAAGGAGCCTCTTCTTTCTTCTTTTCATCTGGCCAATACCGAAGGAGTAAATAAGCATCGCTCCTAACGTTCTGGCGTATAAAGGGAGACAACCAAATTTTGAGTCCTGGACGAAGTCGCTATGGGGTTTGGTGCAGCAATGCCCACTGGGGGCAACCCCATGCCCCTGGCTGACAGCGTCCTGCTGCCCCCTGCCCCATCCTCTGGCAGGGGAAGACCTAAGTCAGCATGAGGTGCAACTGGAATGCAGTTTATAGGACACCTGGCTTATACTTAAAAAGTTTTGTCAAGATTTGGGGTGTAAGATTTTAGACCACGCAGATACGAGCCATACTGTGAGTTTTGCACAGAGGAACAGAGAACAAATCCCCACTCGCTTCACCAACACAAACCAAGCAAATGGGCCCCTCCAGTGCTACACTTGTGTGAATGAGCATAAGGAAACTTATACACATATACAAATACACAAACTTTGGTTTTTGGGGGGCTAGAACTGCCCACAATTAACCTGAGAGTCTCCACTCCTGAAATCCACGCCCCCCTCCCCTTCACCCAATATTTATTATGAAAACCCACTTCTCCAAGACATTTATCACAAGAGGCCAACCAGACCCTTTGGGCCAACCAAAACAAATAGTATCTATATCATAAACATTTTTTTTCCTGAAACGAGCAACCGAAACACAACAACCATACACTGATCTTATTGGCTTGCTCCATTACAGCCATTACGCAAAGCTTAATACCTCACATCTGCTTCTTGCAATCCTGAAGCAAGGAAGGAACATATCATTAGGAAATACTGGAGCAGGGGGTGCGAGAAAGCGAGCCCAAGTTTATTCATTATACCACTTCCTCGCTAAAATTATTTAGTAAAATTAACTGCATGACCACTAGGTTGCACCTGCACAAGCACAGGGAAGAGAAAAAGAAACACGCTGGTACACTATGAAGGTGTAACAAACAGAAAGCAAAGGACACAAAAGTCCTGAGAAATCTTTATGACTAACAATGATATAAACATCTTCACTTTATGGCACATACCCCAGGACAGTTCAAAAACATCAAGCTTTTAGAAAGGCACCAGCTAGAACCCTGATGGCCTCAGCCCCTTGAAAGCCTAGAGCAGGTATTTCACACATAGTGTCTGCAATATGTGCTCTTCAAGAGTAACAGTGACAATAACAACATCCATACCTCATAACATAGCACCTCTCTGATGAAAACAAAGTGCTTCGCAAGGAAACAAAATATTACCATGCCCGTTTAGAACCTCCTGGCTGGAGAAATGAAGTCACTTACCCAAGAGCATTCAGCTGAAGCAGCAGCGGAGCCAGGAGCAGAAGCCAGGGTCCCCCTGCAGCTCCCCGATGTAAGCCTTTGTGCTCCGGACCACACCTCAGACTTCAGGAGAGTATGTAACACAGTGCTTGACGCTGGGTTGAGCTTTAGGTATGATCTGGAAGCACTTCAAAAGCTGCAGAGCAAAAAGCAGCGTATAAATGCAAAGTGTGATTATTATTCAACAGATATTGGAAAAATTACTGCAGTTTGTATTTGTTTTTCTGTATTTGTGGGATTTATGTTGTTTCAACACTCGAACAGCTTTTGATAATGACACCATCTGTTAATTCTCACCCTCCACTAATTTAGAACAAGTGGTGGAATTGTTAGACTGCAGCCTTACAGATCCCAGCTTAGCAAACAAACCCGAGCCCAGGGTCCGCGAGAGGGATTACCAGCAGCGGGACGCAGCAGCCAGCTGGGCACAACTTCCAGCACCAGCAGAGAGGAACGCACCAGATCACCAGGAAGGACACAGCACTCACGTCACCCTCTAGAAAAGCTTTCTGGAAGGTTGTGGTCTCTTTCCTGTGCGCACCAGGTGAGGAACGTTAGCTCAGAAACTTGGCAGACTAGCAGGGCAGCAGCAGGTGGGGTATTTCAGTGCAGATTTGAGATAGCTGCGAGGTGGGACGGATGTACACGTTGAAGGCTCCCCGATTGCAACCAGCTTCAGATGGGTCTGCATGGAGCAACTGCCCCCACCCAGGTGCCTTGTTCAACTAACACCCCTAGATTAGGGCCCAAGATGGTGTCAATTAGGGTAATTTCATATCCCGAACACACAAGTCCTGCAAAAATACCAATTGTGGAGCAAGAGAGCCACAGTCATATATTAGTAATACATATTTAAATAAGATATAAGTTTACAATCAGTCTGTTGTGGTTTTTTTCAACCGTGTCCCTTAAATATCCTTCCCTCTCTTCTCTGAGGTGCTCTTTCTCTGTCTGTACAACCTCTGTGCAGGTTGTACAAGAATTTATTTAATATACTTGCAAAAGGGTCAGATTATGCCACATGCAGATTACACAGTGAAAAAAGATGTCTCCTGGCCTCTGGACTACTCTTTGCATGTGCTGTTAGCCATCCCTTAGTTTTTCTAAGAGCCTTTTAACCCCCTCTTGCTGAATTCACCTTGATAATGTCATTCTTTGCTCGGGTAGTGAATCAAATCCCAAATAATTGAAATTTTCTATTTCACAAAGCCGTTTTATTAGAAGAATGGGCTTTTACTGCAAACAAAAGCTGTAATACAAGGGTACATCAGCATACAAGGCAACAGGGAGCTTGTGCGTGTTATTTATGAATGTGTGGGGCACGTCTATGAAAACCTCAGCCCTCCATGTTCCTGATTATACAAGAGTCAGGTGTAATACCACAGTTATCCTTGTCTAGCAATACCCCTGGTGGAGCTCTTCATATTAAGGTTATTTGGTATTCATCATCACCACTGTAATACCCAATTACCTTATGTCCAGGAATGAAATAGGTTTCCTACCTGCCATTGCCACAGTTTCCCATTGCCTTTAGTGGGTACAGAAGGTAAAAAGGAAGGTATAAGTAAAGCAGGGAATTGGGTTAGCACAATCATTTTAGCGCAGTGCGTTGCCTGGGCTAACACATCGAGTACCTCAGGATATATTACACCAGGAAGACAACGTGCTGCAGCACACAGAGAATGTCTCTGTCTTGAAGCCGCACAAAGCATTGGTGGCAAGCTTAGGTAAAAGCCAGGATTTTCCAAACTCTATTTTCATGTCCAACATGCAGAGAAACCCTTCCGTGGAGAATTTCCTCCAGCAGCGAAAGCGCGAGCTCTCCTCCCCATCCTCCAAAAAGGACTATGATAGGGATGGAAAACCTGCTCCCTCAGCTGGCTGTGTCAACGCAGTGGACCACGGCCATTGCCCGTGGGCTTGTGTTTGAGAGGGGAGCAGCAGAAGCCGGGCGTCACACTGCTGTATACATTGCCAGGAGCTACGAGGAAGGAACTTTCTCCGGTACTGAAATGCTCTTTCCTCATTAACCACCAATACATGAGACTGCATTGGAAACTGAGGCTTCTGGTAACCCCAGGAAAGGCAGGTTAAGACCCCAAACCCCAAAGGTGCGTGCGTGTGTGTATGGTGATGAGGTGAGAAAGGTGCCAAAGGGGCAAAATTTGCCTGACAAAAACTCCCAGGTCTTACTCCTCGGTCCTATCAACTCTGGCTGTTCAAAGCATATTACCGTCAGCTTGGAGTGCGCCCGGAGCACCCTAAAGTCACTTGTTGCTGTTATTAAGGGGCAATTATTCCTAAAAAGGAAGAAGAATGAGACATTTACTGGGCATTATAGGCACATGGTTGACATCACTGGGAGCCAATCAGGGCTCCTGAATTGGGGCCAGCTTTCAAAACCCCTTGATGTCATTGTTTTACAAAAGGTATTTGATACTACTGCTGCCTTCTTAGATGTGATCTCATCCTTGACCCTGTGTGGCACTTTTAGGAACAGCTCCCTCAGGTTTACTTTTATCAGATCATAAACTACATCATCTTCCCTTGCCCGTGAGATGTGCTAAAACTTGTATCGCTTGTAACTGGAAATCCTATAAAGCTGCCTGACATTTCTGGGCGACAACAAACTGAAGTCAAAGTTGGAATGGATGAGGAGGAAGCTTCCACGCTTACAAAAGGGTGTGTTTGCTAGGGGAAACTAGAGTCTGGAGTACTTCTCCCTAAATACTCTAAGGGCTAAGTTTTTTTGTAGTAACAGCAGGGCCGTGTCCCGTCTTGGAGTAATAACACATGGTCCCTCGCTGACTTGTCTTAATAACATTACAAATACATGTTATATGCTACAGGAAATATTTACAGTCTCTTCCAGCTCTATCCTGGGCACATTTTAGAACAATTGTTGCTAAACAGTGGCAAAAAAACTATGTAAAAACTATGGCAGTATTTCAAAATGCAGGTGAAGTGAGACCATGCCACAAGTGGGTGAAATCTGCTCCACCCCACCCTTCAGAACAGGTAAAACTTCCAAATCTGGGCACTTTAATGCTCAGCATAAAGATTTCAGAGTAGGACTGCGCTCGTTGTAACACTGCAATTTCCTACAGAGCCCTCTGTGAGAAACCAGGGCTGTGCACAAAGGCCTCGCAGCGACGCTGGGGGACTCGTGGAGGTACCCTTTATTTCACAGGGATGCAAACAAAGGTCGAGGAGCTGGATGGCTCGCCTAAGGTCTCGGAGCCAGCCCGATGCACAGCCAGAGTTTAACAGGGGAAGATAAGGAACTCACTAGCCAGCGGCGTGGGTCTAAACGAGGTCAGAGGGTGTCGCCGGGGGGCCAGGAAGACTCGAGTCGCAGCTGGCATGGGTCAGCACGCGAGTTGAGGGGGCAGAGAATAAGCCGGAGCTAAATATACTCCAACTCCTTGTAGGCTCCGTGCTGGCAGTAGGCCAGCCTGCCGCAGTAATGGCTGGGGTAGGTTGAAAGTGCTCTCCCCTGCCAGCTAGTCAGCCCTGCCTTAAATTAACCCAGCTGACTTTGGACTGAAACAGATGATGGGTCCTCATAAACTCAATTACCCAAGCTCAGCCACGAGCGGGGAAAGCTCTAGATGAAGCGCGGTGCTTTACAAATATCCTGAACCTCCGCTGTCTTCCCCGCAGTGACTGTTGACAGTGACCTAAATTCTTAAATCCATCAGAAAGACAAAGCTTCTGGTTAACCTAAGCAACATCACTTTCGGGGGCCTTTGCCTAGAACTGCTATATAGACGATGAAAGGAGGCTTTCTGAGACCATCCCTCCAGTGGATGTCAACATACAGCGATGAATTCGCTCAAGATGTTCCTGGGGATCTCTTTCCTGTTAGGGTCATCCATTTCTCCAGGCTCCTTTTATTGCAGTCTCTGATCTTTCCAACTGAAAGAAACCACAGTACTGCTTTACAGGAGACTTGTTTAAGTCCCGATATAAAGCGATGCTCACAGATACCGTTAACAATTCGACAACAATCCCAACACTTAGTATTAAATCGGTTTAGATAAAATAAAAGCCCCGTGTCTGTAAAAGTATGTGTATTTGCATGGATATAAATATAGTTCAGCTGCTAAATTTACATGCTGAGCCTGCATTTTCTGCAATAAAATATTTAAGTGGTTCCAACTCTACAGTGAGATTAAAAAAAAAAACACAAGACAGAACAAGACATCGGCATAGGACAGTATCGACTGGACACAATCAATCACCTGGACTAGTAGAAAGATAAATATCTTCAACGTGGACTGACAAGGGCCAATACAGATCTTCCCAGAGACAAATAACCTCAATAATACCACCTCATGCAACAGTAAACTAAGACTAAGCTTTCATTTTAATGCCTAGCACTTAGATATCAGGGAAGTCTGATAAAGGATCGCCTGGGGCTGAGCCAAACCAGCACAAAGTGCAGGGCTGTGGGCTCTCCCCATCACACGGCTGGAGCTGGTGGAGGATGAGGAGAGCAGCTAACTGCTGTCGGGGAGTCTAGTAAGAGTTCAGTGCTTTGTTTGCCTTTCCACCTCGTTTTCTCCTATGCTTCTTCGGGAACTGGGCTTTCCTGAAAAGTCACCTTTGAGGCCGGTCTGTCAGAGCCGGGGCTGGGCTGGTGGCAGGACTTGCCTGAGCTGAGTCCTGGTAGTTCAAGTAGAAGCTCTCCACTTGTCATCACAGAATATATGACCTTATTACTCCTCCCTCAGTTCTGGCACTGGCTGTTAACACTGCAGCCAGGGAAGTTTCCTCAGTGCTCTCTGCTGCTGTCTCTCCCAGCTCCTTCTGCTTTTTGTTTTCCAATTGCAGCAAAAATATGTGAATCCCATTTTCCGCCAACACCGAGATGGACAGGCTCCAGAAAACAACGCGAAAGATAGCAGGGCAGGAGGATACGTGATGGGGTTACACTCCTAGCTAAGGACACGCCTCGAGCTGCGGGAATTTATCTGCGTGTCCACGCGACGATGCCACTTGCTACTACAGGATGTGGACAAACAAACGAGCTCTGGCCCTCAGCGGCTCCCATCTCTCTCAGATTTCACTGGCCAGGAGAACAGAGTTAGGGAAGCCACAGGACAAGCCCACGGTCCCCAGCAATGTCAGCAGCAGACCGAGACCTGCTGGCTGGCTGCCCTGGGCTTTGAGCTTCCCACGGGCATCCCGCTAGCGATGGGGCTGCGGCGAGGTGGAGATGCGGGCGTTTTGGGGCAGATCTGCCCTTTTTCCACTGCCAGGCGGGACGGGAGAGATGGCAGGGCTGCAGCAGCCTTCTCGCTGGCTCGGAGCAGTCCCTCTGTCTGAGCGTGAGCTCCCCTCGCTCTTGCACAGCCCTATCCAAAAAGCATTGTCTGGAAGCAATTAGAGAGATTTTTTTTTCTTTTTTTTTTTTCCATCGTTGCCTGACAACTTCAGCAGACGCACATGTAGTCGTCCCCCTCCGCTTCCGAAGGCCTTTGCTTACTGTTAACTATTTAAACGTTGAACGTATTACAGCTAATTGAACTCACTGCTCCGACAACTGAGTCCGAGGTCAACTGTCGTATACGGTAACACTGTTTGGGTAAAAGGACTTTGGGGAAGTTCAGAAACCCTTAGAAAAGCGCTCATGCCTGTCCATATACTTGTCAGTCCTACTTGTTGTTCCTAATGTGTTGGGTTTTTTTTGGTTGGACAACCAGATGGAGCTGCTCTGAGGACTCCTCAAGGAACAGATGAAAGGACTAACCCTGCGGTTCGTGCTGAAAGCTGGGGCACGGGATGCCACCGGGCCGAGCTTTAAGCACCTTGCTTCAGGTGATTATCTTGGGATGGGCTTTGTGGTCCCTGGTGGGGTTAGGTCTTAAAATAGACCTTTTTCCATAGGGCAATTCTGATTCATATTTAGATGCCTTTATTGCCTTCTGGATGGACTTTTTTGACACCGTCTCTTTGTCAGCTTTATGGGAAACCTGGAGAAATTGTCCTCCAAATGTAGGTACGGTGAATATCCTCTCGGAGGGTCATACCGAGAAAGACTCAGATGGTAAATGAGAAAAGCTGTCTCGACTTCAAAGGTGTTATTGTTGACTTACATCCTGCTGAGGATTCAGCCCGGTGTTTTTAAAATGCTAATGCTCCTCGGCCTGTGGCGAACAGATTTATTCTGATTGCCATACCTTCTGGGAGAAAAAAGGAAAGGAAGGAGAAGTCGGTGGGTGTTAATGGAGCAGCAGCAGCAGAGGATTCATCCCCAAAGGTGCCAGATCCTCAGCTGCTGTAAACCCCGAGGGAGTGACATCAGGACCAGGTCTGTAGAGCAAAGCTGTTCCCCCCACGCCCCCGGTGCTGTGAGAGCATCTCTCACATGCACAAATTATCTATCTTTCATACCACTGAGCTGGTGACTTTAGGGGCACAAGGGCTTTTGTTGGTACCTGGAAAAAAGCAGCCTGCTAGAAATGAACAGCAGGTATTGTTGATTTTTCAGAAGGGTGAGTTGTCTTTAAGGCATGTGGAGGAATGTGAGCATCCCACACACCCAGACACTTTGCAGTCAAAGACTGAAAAACAGAAAATGAGAAAAGAGACCATGGGAAGGAAGGTTCCTTCTCTCTCATCTCTCAGAACCGACCAGGCCTGAGGTGAGTAGTTCGGAGCTTCTCTTTTGCAGGGGAAGGGGAAGCCTGCTGGGAGCACAATCCTGAAGCAGGTATCAAGGGACCAGAGGCAGCCAGGCTCTAAAGAAGATGGGAGTTACGGTACGGCCAAGCTGTCTTCTCGTCAATCATCTAGTCAATCTTCTGGGAGATCGCAGGAAACCTTCAGACAGTCCATGCCCATGACACTCCCAAATCCCACGTCTCTGACTGTAGCCTTGCACAGGATTTGCAAAGAACAACATCTGAGCTTCCACCAGGCTTTGAGCTAGGGCACGAGGCTCAGATCCCCGACAGCACAGGGACCGGTGAGGAATGACTCGGTCTTTACTTACTGGGTCATCAGCCAACCTTTGTAATCTGCACAGAAAGAATGAATTACTATCAAAGGGATGTGAACTGTCCAAAGCAGCTGCAGGGCTCTTCTTGAGGAAAGCGAGGGTCTTGCATTTGTCCGCCACGTATCAGGATGGTAATAACCTGATGACCTAAGAAGCAGAGTCATTTTTAATACCTGCTCCTTTCTCCCAGTACCTGGAGGGGTAGTCCTGCATGCCTCATCTCACTGGTTATCATTATTATGTCATCCAGATCAATCATTTCAAGCTCATTGGGTTGTAAATGCAGCTTTGATCATTCGTTACACTTTGTTAGTATTTATCAGAGCCAGGACTCTGCTAATCTGAAACAGCAGCACTCAGAAAGCAAGGAAAGCTGGACTCCGAGTGCTTACTGCAAGTCAGAGGGGTGGTGTTTTGTTTGTTTCCTAAATTATTCGCTTCCAAAATTTTGCAAACTGCTGAAGGAGAGGCAGGAGGACATTTTCCCTCTTTCAAGGTGGGCTCTGTGAGAGTGACACACGAGGCACCTGACGGCTGATGGAAGCCCAGCGCTGCTCCAGCAGGTCGGGAATAGGCACAGGAGAGGGAGTCCTCCACTGGCAAAACCTCTTCTACGTCAAAGTACGGGTAGGGCTCCTGGGGCTGATGCGTAGTGCACTGAAGTCATTGAAACCAACAGGCCTACACCCAGAGCGCTCTGGAGCGGGTCTTTTTCCCATTTTAACTCCTTGCATGCATTGCTTGTGGCTTACGCTGCATTTAGGACAAAGCAAAAGCATCGTTTTTTTAATTGCAAGCCCAGGAAGCGAAAGGAGGACTGCACTCCAAATGCTCTCCTTAGCGACGACAAGCAAAAATTCTTTAGCACCATCTAGCTAACGCCGAAGGTAACCCACACTGACACTTCCCACAGCTCCGCTCTGCCACCGACACTCCTCGCCTTTAGCATGCAGACTTCAAAAGCCACAGAGAAAGTCGCTGCATGCCGATGAGGAGGAGAGGATGGTTTAGCAAAGCACCGAAGAGCAGAGCGTGCATTTCACATAGAGCCAGCTGGGCACCTATTGTTGGCCACGTCAGGTGCAAGGGCAAGTTTCCTAAAACGATTTACATCGTACCTCGTACACCAACCTGAGACAACACAACAGCACGACATGGGAAGGGACAAGAATCCCTTTCTTCCTGAAACGTTAGGGAAGATGGATGTGAAAAATGCTGTGGAAGCAAAACTTGATGAAGGAAGATTGGGTGAAGCTGAATAAAGAGCTATGAAATTAATGGGAGATGTCTGGAAAAACTTTGAGGGAATAGTCAGAGGCAGTCACAATCAAAATCCTTCACAAATTCAAGCAATATTTGCTGAAATGTTCTTGTAGGAGAAAAAAACAATAAGGGGAACAGTTCAAGATAGCCAAATATTTTGAAATGAAAGAAATGGAATTTTCCATTTAAAAATCAATTTCTTTCTTAAGATTTTGTAATGATATATTATTGTATAAAATGTAAAAACAAAACCTCAGAAAATCAAGTTACTGATCTACATTTATCATTTTCTAAAAAACATTTCAGAGTCCCCTTTATAAATTCATTTTGTGGAAAAAAAAAAAAAAAGAAAGAAAGAAACTAATGGATATTGCATCTCAAAAATAAGCTAAGCATTGAAAAAAAAAAGTGCTTTTTAAGGTTTCATGAACTAGTTTTGAAACTTTTTTCTTTAAGTTCTGATAAGAAATCAGTTAAGCTGATAGTGGAACTGTCTGAAGGATAATGCACGGTCTTATCAAGAAGTATGGGACTTGGGAGCCTCCCTTTTCTGACAAATTACTAGTCAGTAGGAAAGTATGGATCTGTTATTGTTTCATGTAGGACTGAATCATTATCTGAAAAGAGTATGTCTTCACTTTTCATGTTTTTATCAAGGGGAAAAAGCATCACCATATATAAAAAGCATCATGCTATAAAAGAATAGGAGGCATTCTGATGGAGCACTAGCCCCATTACTTGTTTACATTTGGGCCTTCAGAAAAATCATCAACCAAGTTTTAATTTCTTGAGCACCTACATTTTGCAATTGACCTAGGTTATTTGCAAAAACAAATTTTTTTATTCACAAAAAAATTTTTGACCTAGGTTATTTGCAAAATTTTTGCAACTGACCTAGGTTATTCGGAAACATTTTCCAAACTCAGTGATGGGAAGAGGCGGCGGTAACACCAGGCTGAGCCACCACGTGAAAGCCCCAAACAGAGCAGGCTGCCAGCAGCTCCCCAGCTCAGGTACGACAGAGCTCACCCACCCAGGCTGTCTTTGCAAGCGGCATGGGTTCGCTTGGATTGGCTTGCTTACGGAGAGAATCAAGGGAAGAGGTTTTGTTTGCTCTCCTTGTTCACTTGCCTGCTTGGGGTATTTCGTTCTTTTATGATTTGGCTTGTACAAAATACCCTGTCAAAAGGCACGTGATGGAATTGCCGCTGAGACTTTGAGCATACACTATTCCCACGCCCTCTCACACCCTGAAATAAGCTTTTTATTCTATCATAATTAAGACTCAGGAATCAGCCCTTGTTTCCTTAAAAGCACACACAGCCCTAAACTCAGTATTTTGCTGCTGATTTGCTTTACCTGCTAATAACCCTCTCCCCTCCCTGAATTGCTTTCATAGACTTGCTGTCTTTCTAGCCACTACTTGCTGAACTTGGACTTCCCGAGCGTGTGATTAAATCACTGCACCTCAATACTGAGCCTTTCCCTCTGAAAGTGGCTATGCCAGCGAAACCACCATCGCTGCATGGACCGCCGTGGTAAATACAGAACTTCAATCACATCTGCGAGATGTTTACTGCATGTATTGCTGGTCTTCTTATTAATTATTTCCAAATCTCAGAGGAATATTTTGACACACAGTGCCAGTGCACACAGCCTCATTCCTGTAGAAGAAAGGGTGAACATTCCCAATGCTCCTAAATAAGAAGGGCACATGTATCTCCACATACAGAACTCCTATGGGCAGTTAAGAGCCTCAGCCTCACTGAAAACTAAAGAAAATACACTAAAATTGAGTGGTTTTTTTTACCTAAGTCACATAGACCATTTGCAATATTTTACAGTCTTTAAACAAAGGTTGCACATCAGACACCTCAGCTTGAATTTATGACAACTTTAAAAACCCCGTAAGAAAAATGGAGTCATTCAACAGCAGCGGCTCGGGAGAACCCACTATTAGCAATTTGAGGCAATCAGAAATGTAACATCCGCGCAGGAACACGATCCAAACCCCTCCGCAGTCAGCACGCTTCCCATTCGATACGAGAGGCATTAGATCAGGCTTATATCAACTGATGGGAGGGCAGAAAGCAGCTCTTCGGGCTTCAGAAAAGCAAGCGTCTTTTTCTCTGAATAATTATTATTATTGTTAAAATGTATATTTTCTCAGCTTTTTATTTACTATATAAAGTGCTTTCCACAGTAAATCAACAAATATGAGTATTCATGTCACCAAGTGCTGATGATTAAAAATAATTACTTTAATGGTGGCTGGCCTGATGCCAAACATAATTAGCTTTCGCATTTCAAGCATGATAGTGGATAATTTACATCTCCTTTCACACCAATACCAAACTACTCCTAATGGATTCTATTTTAGTTTTTATGAATTAATAGAAATTTAGTGCCCAATTCACTATATTATAGCCACTATTTGCTTTCAAAACCAAAGGATTGTCTCAAAAAAGGGCACCGAGTATCCAAATCACATGGGCTCTGTGGGATCCATATCCAATAAACCCAGCTTCCGTGCTGACAGTGTCCTTGCCTATGCCCTTAGAGCTGTCGGAGGCAGAGGGAGAAGAAAACTTTCTCAGACAGGGCAGGGAATCCTGTTCGGGAGAGGAAAAACCCTGGGAAGGCCGGCAAGGAGCCCCTGCTCTCCTCCTGAAGCGCAAGGGAACCTCCCGCCTGCTTCGGGGGACGGGATTTTATTCTGGGGATAGCGAAGGAAATTGGACATTTGCCTTTTAAAAACATCAGAAGCTGTTCAAGGACCCGGTGGGTGAAAACAGGAAACCTATTTACATTCTTTCCAAGTGGCTTTAAAACCAGTTCCCTTTTACCTACCCACTAGGTCCGAGCACAGAGCCCCAAGCTCATCCTGTGGGGCAAAACACTGATCTGCACGTGCAGGATCGTGCTGGCCTGCTTCAGCTACGTCTTAGGGTGACAAAGGTGCCTGAATGCTCTTTGCGGGAGGAAAGGGAATTGCCCTCTGCTTGGTTTTGAAGACTCTGCCCGTAAACAGTGTGGAAATGCAAAATGCACGGCGCAGCTAGTGGCTTCGTGGGCAAGCAGGAAGGTCAGAAGCACAACCTGGGCTTTAACACACGGGTAGAGGCAGGCTGCACCTCTGCTGCTGAGCTGGAAAGGAGCAGAGAGCAACACGGAGGCAAAAATCACCCCAGACCCTAATCTAGGGGATGACTGAGAACGGAAGGGGGGTGATGCCTCCCAGCCAGCATGGAGAAGACAAAGGAGGCTGAAGCCCCCCTGGAGCAAACCTCAGTGACTTGGTTTCCAGATCTCAGCCTCCGACAGGCCCAGCAAGGCTCCAAGCCGTGCCTGACTGCGATCAGGCCCCGATCTGAAAGGTTTAACTGCTTTTGCTTGCTGCAGGAAGCTGGCAACAACGGTTTCAAAGGAAGAGTTTGGGAAAAGTATCCAAAAAAAGCAGAACTGGAAAGAAGCAAAACCAAACACCCTCCCTCCCCAGCCTATCCGACTTCCCTCTGTGCTACACGATACAATTGCTGCTGCCCGGAATGCCCTAAGACCGTGCTTCAGGGCTGCTATAACGAGCCCAAAACAAGCAAATAAGTTTCAGAGGAGCTGTAAACATTTTGTTTCAGCGTTCTTTTTTTTTTTTTTGTTGCTGGTCACCGATGAAAATAAAATACATTTGTCAAGTTTAAGCCTTCACCTTTCAGCCTACTGCTGACGTCGAATATAAACACTTCTTGTGAACCCCTTCCAATTTACATTTCAATGGACCACAACCCTCACATACACTGACAGAGTCAGACTGCCAGCGCTGGCAACCTCAGAAGAAGCACAGAGCAAATGGACGTGGTGTCAGCTTCCCCGTGCTGCCTCCTGGGGTTTGTTCCTGACCTTCTGTAGGCTCCTGTAGGGGCTGGTGGGAACCCAAACCTTCACGTTGTGCAGGGGCCTGGCCACAGCAGCAATTAATGCTGGTTTTTAATGGGTGAGGTTTTTCGATGAACGCTCCTCGCATCACTTCCCAGAGGCTGCACAGCAAATACCTGGAGGAGGGAAGGAGGGGGGAAGAGCAGGCAGAAGCGGTGGTCCACACCAGTCGGAGCAAGCCTGGCATTGCTGCTTGCTTAGAGATAAAATCCAGCACCACAGCAGGAAATCCCGAGGTCCGGCCCTGTCCCCTTGTGCTCGCAGGAGCTCCCAACACACCCCCCCACGTTTCATTTTGGCAGAAATCCGAGCGTATCCTCAGCGCTCCGATGTAAAGTAAACCGCCATGTCATCGCTCCGGCACGAAAACACACAAATACCCTCCCACCTTCCTAAAGAAGCAAAACATTAAGCTTTATGGGTACAACAACTATTATATAAAAAGCTCGCCTATTTAATGCAATGTTGTGGTTGGGAATGTAACCACACGAAAGGCAGAAAATTCAAACGTACAATTCCCACAGAAACCATAACTTGGCCACGTTTCACAGACACACGTCAAGGCAGAAAGTTTAACAGAGCGTTCCCCCATCTGAACTACTGCTTCTGCAGAAGAGGTACTGCTCTCCTCCTCCTCTCTTCATTTTTTTTGCCCCGTTCTTTTCTCCTGTATGGAACACCGCAGGTGATGTCTATCGGTAATTAGGGGAGGGGATGCCATGGGGAAGGGCAAGGGGAAGGCTGCAGTCGGTAAATGCACGCATTGCAGATGGTTCAAATGCAGAGGTTAGCCTCCAGATCATTTCCAGCTTCAACTGTCCGCATCCAGGCCCCAAATTCTCCTCTAGGGTAAACACCACAATCTGCACCTCTGAGCCTGATGGCAGCACCTAGCCCTACACAGACACTCCCAAGAACTGACCCTGCAGGGCGCTGCCCAAGGGACAACCCTTCGAATCTCAGCTCTTTCCTTGCTCCTCCAGCGTGGGCTTGAAGCCTACCAAAGCTCTAGCCAAGCCTACTTGGTGGTGTACTTTCAGGTGTACCAATTTAATAAGGTAGACCAATTAATTTAAATAAGGTCTGAAGTGAAGACTTTAGTCTTGCAGTTGCATCTACAGCAGGTTACCTTCACCTGTCCACCCCTGCAAATGAGACAAGGCCAATACTGCAGAAAATCACCAACTCTAAGCTTCGGTGCTCCGCTTTTAGAGCAGTAACTGATGGTGGTGTATGCACAGGCAGCTCCTCCTCCATCCCCCAGCCTCACTGCTTAATCCCTTCCTACCTGCTCCAGGGAAGGGGGTGTAACAGATAATCAGCTTCTTTCTCCTTGAATTCCCAGCCCCAAGGTTGGAGTCAACTTTGCCTGAGTGTCTTTACTCAAACATGCAAATGGGCATTTGTACCTGGAGGGAAGGAGAGGATCCAGCTCCTGATCTGGGCTGCACGCTCACTCGGCCCTGGGCAGACCCAGAAGCCAGTAAGGACTGCACTGTACTTCATGTGCTGCGCTGCGTTGGTGCTGGCTCCAGGCAGGCTGTCCTGAGTGGTCTGAGCAGTCTGAAATCTGAATTTCTAGGCACTAGTGTGTTTCAGCTTGGAGAGAGGAGAAAAACAAGGTAGCTTCTCTGTTCTTTGTGCAGAAATTAAGGCCATAAAAATAGAAGAGCTGCTCTGAGTCACCAAAGGCACATCTAACCTGGCATCCCATCTCCCCCAGTAGCCAATGGTGGGTGCTTCAGAAGCAAATATAAGCAGTACAGCAATTACAGCGATCCCTCCTCTGGTATAACCTCTCAGATTCCAGCAATCAGCAGTTTTGGGACTTCCTAAGCCAGAGGTTGCATCTGGACCCTTGTGTTTAATAGCTCCCCATAGGCTTCTCCTCCATGAATTTGTCTAATCCCTTCTTGAACCCATTTACACTGCTAGCTTCTACAACATCCTGTGACAAGAAGTTTCACACTATAATCATGCGCTGTGGGTGTTGGGGAAGCAGGCAGGAGGAAAACTTCCTTGTTGCTGATTTAAACTTGCTGCCTGACTATTTCAGGGAGCGCCCTTCTTTTCTAGCGGTACGAGCAGCAGAGAAAAGTTGTTCCCTGGGAACTCCCCACCATCCAGACCTTTATCGGGTTCCTTTTTCGCACCACTTCAGCTTCACTTCTACAGGCAAATCAGTATCTCACTGCCTGAGACCTATTTACTACCTCTCACAACAGCCATTCCATATATTTGACCCCTTTCTCTGCGATTTTCTGTTCTCACTTAACCATCCAAGGCATCTCCTGAGCTCCTGTATATACCTCCATATAATAATACAATGACATATTATAATGATATGCTATTAATTATTCAATAATAACTATAAATGTCATGTAATAGTGTATAATTATGTAATAAAATGCTATGATGATACAATACATAACAGAAACATACATGTAACGTATGCTTGTTATACACACATACACACGTATGCTATATTGAAACATAATGAATATGTAATGCATTCTGAATCTAAGCATAACTTCCTCCAGCTGATTATCCCATTTCACCCAAAACAGCGATCACTCACTCACTATGAAAGCTGAGGGCACACAGCACAGTAAGTGCATTTGGGATGCTGGTTATGGGAGACAGAAGATAAAAGTCCCATAGCTTCAGGTCAACCTGGGTACAGACAAGAAGCCCAGAAAGACCTAGAAGAGTTTGTAAGAGATTTCTGACATAAATTTGGTCAAATCCAAGACCATCAAAACGTGCAGAAATATTTACGCTGGCACAACGACGCTTTTAGTGCATGCATATTTTTAGGATCTGCAATAGGACTATTCAGTGTTCTCTTGAGGTCATGAGTCACAGAGCTTTGTTCTCCATCCCACCTCCTCTACTGTTGGATTAGGAGGGTCCAAGCCCTGCTCTCATTTCCCTTGGGATTCAACAGGAGCAGGAGGAGTCCTGTTCAACACCTGCTGACGTGGGCACCCCAAGCTGATGCCTGTTCCCGTGCTGGGTGTCACCGTGCAGAGGTCCAGGCTCTGTAAGGTAAGCAAAGCCCAGCTCTCCCAGTGACACGTCATTTTAGTCATAACACCCAGAAAAGGTTTTAAGTTGAACATATACCGATTAGGTGAGGTTTACTGAGCTATGTCCCTTCCAGGGGCAGCATGCAGGTCAAAGGGAAGAGGAGAGAACAACCAGAAATTTGGAGGAAGGGACTGAATCAACGTGCTTCCACCTGGTTCACCAGTCACTGCCTCCTCTTGCCCAGCACCACAGTGACGATGCTGGTGGCCTGACAGCGATAATTTGGATCCTGACCCAAACGAACACGATGTCAGGACCCTGGCAACAGCAGCCCTGTCACTGGCTTTGGTGACATCCTGCACCACTGACCTCCATCGCTGCTTCTCACACCGCTCCCTCTTGCCTTCTCCCTCCTCACCCTACTGCTCCCCCCACCCCCAACTTCTGCTGTCTTTCTTGTAAAGAAAGATTTCACGATGCCAGGCAAGACTCCATCTTTTGGGAAGTTTCTGTGACCACAAATGAAATATGGAGTGGAAAACAGCAGCATCAGCAACTCGATGCAGCCGAATTTCTCAGGTCCCAGGGCAGCTGGCAGGGCTGGAGCAGCCAGCGAGCAGAAGAAAACACAACTTCTGTCTCTGGTGCTGACCATCTGCCTGGGCTCATCTTCCCCTTCCCTGCGTGTTTGCTTTGTCTTTGAAGAAAAAGGCTGGAGCTTTAGCTGCAAGAGCAGAAAAAGTTACTCCAGCCTAACTCAGCTCGCTTTGTCGCTTTTCTCCCCCAAAGAACATTCATCCTATTTATTTAAAGTCATTTAAAAAGACTTGCAAGCTAAAAGGGATTTTATAAAAATGCCCTGCAGTGAAAGGGAAAGGAAATCATATTAAAATGAAAGCAGTGTTTTTTATATTTACCTCTTCTGGTGCTTTAACTAATTTTCCTTCTTTTCCCCATCCCTATTTTTCACAAAAGTTTGCTGTGGGATCAGCCAGGCTGCAACCTGTATCCAGCCGCCCTCAAACGTGTTTAAGTGTTTCATACCAATACCCTGGCAGGGCCAAGTGAACTCCTTTGACTCAGGCTCTGTTTTTTTTCTCTCCAAATGACCACAACGGACTAGCACGAGGATTCCCAGAGGTGTGAGCATTGGTCCCTGCTCCTCCACATGCTGCTGGCAGCAACATCAGGTTTGCTGGAGGAAGGCACCTCTGTTAAACACAATGGCGGGCAGTGCCTCGGGTCCAGCTCTTACAAGAGAAGGGAAACCCAAGGACATCATGATACGGACCTTTATTTGGTAAAGAAGGCAAGGAAAAAAAGGGCAAACACTCTACCCAGCCTTCCTTAGCAGATACCTTCTTCTTCGCTGTCTTCTCGGTTGACCTTGCCTACGAAGGCATACTGAGAGCTGATAATAATAATAATAATTAGCACTTATATAGCACTTAATCCTCAAAGCGCTTTACAAACATTAGCTAATTAACTAAAAGGCGGGTTCTGTATGTGTCTGTACATATAAATAAATAAATAAATAAGCAGAACGGATCCGGGAAGTCTGCCATGCTCCTTGCAGACGCAAGGTCTTGCAAACCGCCCGCGCAACGCGAATCTTCCTGCTCTCAGTAACCCCTCATGCCAGCTGGGTTCAAAGCCCCCAGTTCAGCTTAAGATTGTGTTCTCTGCCATCCACACAGACCTGTGGAGTAGGGAAATTTCTTTAGGACAGCCTTGAGATGGTATTAATTAAGCAGTCTGAGTTAATTTAATATTCAATAGGCTTATTTTCCGACACGAGGAGTTGCTAATGATTGTAAATACTTGCATTATCATTGCTAGCCACTTTAAATAATTGCTAGATACCAATTAAACTAGCAGAAAAAGAAACAAGGTCATGGAAATGGCAGCATTTTCCGTCTTCTACCATCTTCCACAAAACCTGAATATTTTTTCTTTTCCTTTCTTTTCCTTTTCCTTTCCAAATCCCATGGACAAGCTCATTTGGGGGAGGGTTTCTGCTTAAATTGAGCTACCTCCCACGACGCAGGGGCTACTTTTGTCACGGCCTTGAAAACTGCAGCACGTGCACAAAGACCTCGAGCTTTGAGAGGTAGTGGGGGAACAGGGAGGCTGGGACCAGCCTGAGGGGCAGACTGGAAGAAACACAGTGTTCAATATCTGCACATGTTTATTCTTTCCTTACTTACCCGTGCTCTGACACTCTGACAGCTACGGGCTGTCCTGGAGACACAAAGCCCAGTAACAGTGGGTGATGCTCTCCCTGCCGGCAGTTTTGGCTTCTTCTGTCCAACTCATGGGTAGCACGAGCGTCCAAGTGGGGGCTGCAACCACTTTTTGTGCCTGCCCCACCTCTCCCTTTTCTCTTTCTTCTAATGTTGTGACTGAATTTGAGGTTCAGATTCGTTCCGGGCTAGTAGCCTATAGCAGCAGACTCAGGAGATGAGACTCCACCAAGATTAAAAAAAATATATAGTAAAGAATGGAAATGTATGAAATATAAATGAAAAGCCGCCTTGCTGACTTATTGTGGGCATGGTGGTTGTGGTACAGGAAGATGAAATTCCTGCTTCACGTGCCTCCCTCAAAGGACAGGAAAAAAATAAAAGAAAAATCCTCTATAAAAATCAAATTAAAAAGGCTGTGTTACCTAAGAGCCAGTGTAACATCCATTTCAACAACCTGGATCCCTTCCTCAGACAGATCTCTGCATTGCAACCCAGTTCTTAAAAGACATGTAAGAAAAAGTGGCAGGCAGAAGCTGAGCACTTACCTATTTTCAAGCGAACTACAACTTGTTCTGCAACAGCGTAGTTATTACACGTGATCACACCACTGCAAATCCATGTTGTCACCCCCAGATTCCTACCGTGACACCTGACAGCAGTAATAGGACTTGTTATATCGCAGGGACAACAGGATCCTGCTTCCAGTTGCACAAGCCTAACACCCACAGAAGGCAATGGGAATTGTACCAGGCAGCTGAGAAGAGAACTTGAAGCTTTATGTTTTAATTTATTCTCTTTTAAGAAAGGAATCAGACTTGAATATGAGCCTGAGATGTGCTTCCCAAAGACCTTAAGTATTCCTACCACCAAAACAAAAGCAGCACTTGTGTCATTTTTTATTTTATGGTATTTATTTTTCCTGGTTGCAGTGGAGTCCCTCCCTCTCCGGATACAGCCGGACCGTCTCTGCCAGAGGACATCCCCGGGGCTCAGAAAAACACTTCTGAAGAGCTTTTTTTTTCCTTTTTTTTTTTTTTTCCTTTTTTTTTTTTTTTCCGTTTGGAATGCAATAGATTATACCAAGTGTCGGATATTTTCAAAACACTTCCCAAGGGATGGTGCTCCTATAAATTCTTCGCACATACCCCACTTCAATTTCCACACACTGAGTGCTGTGCCGCCCGCAGCTCCGCTGCTGTTATTGCGGGGAGAAGTACGGAGATCTGTGCTTGCCGCAAACTGGAGCGGTGGTTCCCCGTGCCCGTCAGGACTACGTACAACAGAAAGCAGGCTGTGTTTAAACGTGGGAATCCACGGGGTACCAGCTCTGTCAGTTCTGTGAATGCTTACGTTAAAGGACTTTTACGGTTGTTGAAATCACTGATTTTGATGCCGTCAGGTCTTTCCACAAATGAGGAGAAAAACTATTATTTTTCTTTGGGTTTCAGATTTATATAATTTTCACATCTGCATGTTCCCTATGAATTAACACCTTCAGTGAGTGCCCAGACAGAAATAACGCTGTTCACAAAAATGCACTCTCTATAAAAGATGCACCGATACTAGATGACTAACTACATACATGTCCTCGTTCTTCTGGTGTATGCACATATTTGAAACATCTGTGCATATGCTTTAAGCATATTATAATACCAAACCCTGGCTGGTATGTCCCCCAAGGCCGTCGGATGCATTGTTTGCTGCCCGGGGAGCCCATGAAACGAAACTTGCAGATCCCGAGGCCTTGCTGAGCAGCATCTCCAGCCTCTGCAGTGCTTCCGCGGGGCTAAGGCGGGTGTGGGACTCGGGGGGCTGAGCAGAGCAGGAAACAAAGGTGTGCCCTGAGCACTTCCAAGTTTCATCTCGTTTTTCCTTCAACAGAAGAGCACGCTTAGTGAACATGGAACTGAGAAGTGAAGAGAGAGGAGAAAATCCAGAAGAGGAGAGTAAAGGAAGAGGCCAAGTCCTTGCAGATGCTCCGCCGAAGTGCCAGCTCCCATTGCTTAGGGTGGCTTCCATCATTTTTGTCTCTCGGAGGGGTCACTCAGCCCTCCCTGGGGGCAGTGTAGGAATGGTAACTGATGTCCCTGTGAGCTCACAGCCCGGGGAGAAGGCACAACGGGGCGAGTCGCTGCCGCGCAAGGCCTTGGCCTCATCGGGACGGGACTCACCGCAGCACCGAGCTCCCGCTTCGCATGTTCCTACAAGCCAGAGGACACCCCACCTACCCCTGGCAGGGAGGGGAGGTGTTTGCAGGCAGGTACTCACCCTGCCCACAGGCCTCCCAATGCCCACAGGCTCGCGGGCTCTGCCCACGACTAATCCTCCCTTTCTGTAATTTGCCTGAAATCTGGCGTTAACTAACTTTCTTTCCACCTGTCACAATCCCCTGGCAAATCCCAGGCTGAAGTCGCCCCACCCAGCCACCCCTCACATGAAAAGGTTGCTCATTTACGCCAGCCTCATCAGAAGCAACCGCGATAAATTATTTGAAAACAGAACATAGCAACATGCACACACAGAGGTTTTCCCAAAAGATACGAGTCCTCGCTTTGCCATGCAATACCCTACGAAACCGACATGCTATTTATGTAGAAAAATGAAAGGCAAAAAAAAAAAAAAAAGGCTGTTTTATGCTGCTCAGCAAGCAATAGCACACCTACATAACCCAACTCTTTGGAGTAAGGGTCCTTGCACACTAGCCTACCATTCCTTTGACTCCAACAAAGTGGAATAAAATCTATTTCAAATATATTATTTGATGAAAGCAGATGTCAGCAGATACTGTCTATGTAATTGATATTTGATTTATTCAAGATTTATGCATGCTGTGCCTTAGATTTATTAATGATAATCCCCTGCTCTTGTGTTTAATATAGTGGAACCAAAACATAATTTGCTGGGATCAGTCAGAAATGCATCAAAGTGATTAACTCTACATGCAAACCATTATCCAGTGACATCCCTACTGTGCATAGTGCAAAAGGAGGCAATAATACAGTAATTGGCTTCACTTAAGCAAGTCAGATATTTGCTGTGATTGCTGGTAAAATTTGGTCCCTTTAATCTCAATGGCACAACTTCCTCACATCCTTCATCTTCCCTTGATGCGTTCCTTTCCTCAAAAGTCAGAAACTTAAAAATAAGATAAAATTAAAAAATCGACATAACCGAAGCCCTCCGACAACCTAGCGATTTCACATGAGGAACTCATCAAAACCACACTCAGCAGAGCAATGAAATGCAGCCCTGCTCTCGAAAACAGCTAAGAGGGTCTATCCCCCCCTTGATGAAGGCAGCATTTGCAGGTTGCTCGTGGCATCCGTCTTGTTGCAGCGATGCCACGAGGCAGCTGGGCTCTACGACCAGCAGGACACACTTGGTGTGCCCAGCGAGCAAGGAGATCTACGTCTTCTCTTTGGACCCCATGGCCTGTATCGGGGGGGAAGCACATCCTGGGAAAGGTAGGAGACAGGTAGAGAGCACCACAGCACAAAGAGCTTGAAAAGGATTCAAAGAGGGGATGAAATTCAATGGGGAGGAGGGACTGTGATGTTCAGAGCAGTCGCTGAGGCTGGACTGCATCTCCTCTTCCTCGTGCCTGGGCTGCGAGTCTGCTATCCGAGCAAGGAGCAGAGTTCCTTAGACCCTGGGGACAGAGACTCAGATGAAGAGGCAGAGGGAGAGCAAAAGAGCACAAAAAGCCCCAGTCCACATGGGCAGGATGAGGAAGCTGTTACTAAACAGGCAGCCTGTCTCCTGTGGATTTTCTCACTGGAGTCATGACAGCCAAAGACTCCATTTAGTCTAATTAATTTGTTCCAATCTTGAACAATACAATTTCGGTTACACATCTTGAGAGCTGTTACATTCCTGGGCAGGTTCATTGGCACTGCAAAAGCAGCCATGTGTGTTTCCATGCCTAGGGACTAAACCTTTCAGCCCCTGGACCAGCACAGTAACCCGACGACTTGCTATCTGCAGGACAGGCTGCATTCCCTGCCGCACCTCTGCAAACACCTTCCCCTCCAGTCACACAGGTGATGTAGCAACAAGTTCTACCTAAAAGCAGCTCACAGAGGTTAAATCTTACTGTCTCAAGTGATAATCCTGGAAGCAGGTCAAATAAACAGATTTTGAATGAAGTCTAAATTTTTATGAGTGCCCTTCTCCCCTTTCCAGTACAAAGCAACTCTACAAGAGTCCAACCAGCTCAGAACTTGCAGCTTCTCCTCACTTGCGCTCCAATTTGCAATAACTGCAGCGCTCTTCATAGGCTGCACCAAAATTAAAACTTAGGCTGAATCGGATGATCAGGGCATGAAATAGCCCCTAGATTCAGAAAGATCCAGCTTTTGCAAAAGGGAAGGGAAGGGAAGGGAAGGGAAGGGAAGGGAAGGGAAGGGAAGGGAAGGGAAGGGAAGGGAAGGGAAGGGAAGGGAAGGGAAGGGAAGGGAAGGGAAGGGAAGGGAAGGGAAGGGAAGGGAAGGGAAGGGAAGGGAAGGGAAGGGAAGGGAAGGGAAGGGAAGGGGGAAGGGGGAAGGGAAGGGAAGGGAAGGGAAGGGAAGGGAAGGGAAGGGAAGGGAAGGGAAGGGAAGGGAAGGGAAGGGAAGGGAAGGGAAGGGAAGGGAAATCAACTTCCAAACCTCCTTATTTCTATAACCATATTTATGATCTTCTCTTATTTTCATCAACTTGCTTCTCAAGAAGAGGGCAGAGCCAGGAGGCATCAAAATCAAGCAAGCCCTAGCAGGGAAAAAGGAAGAAAAGGAAAGAGAGAAAGAGAAATAAAGGGAAGAGATGGGCTACCTTATGCACGCTCAAGAGAAATTCCAGATTTGAAGTAATTACTTGTGTTCTTTTTTTTCTCCTCTCCTGACACAAGCCGGCCTCCTTCCAGTGGTTTCCTCTCCCCTGGTACCAGGTTAGAGGAAAGTCTCTGCTGGCCCAGCATATGCCTTAACACACCAGCATTTATGGTTCTACCTTTGTTGTAACCATTTCCATACAGTACAAAACACTCCTCTGCTCTGCGGTTGAATAATTCTCTCAGTAAGAGCCGATGCTCTAACCAACATCAGCAAGTCTTTCTCTTATCTACCTGGTTCTTTAAATAAAAAAGTTACCCCACATTTCAAAATGGTGCAGCTGACAAGCTAAGAAGATGACATCAATTCTGCCTGGCAGGAAGGGGCTACAATCCCCTGGTGAATTTATCTTTGAACAAAATGAAAAAAAAAAAAAAAGAAGACAGCTTCAATTACAAAGGGAATTCATATCACATGCAATTTTAAAAAATCTTCATTAATATACTTTTTCCAGATTGAGAATAATCACAGCCATCTGGAGATCAAATTATAAAATGGAGACTGGTGCAGTAAGAAGGAATCTTGTCACTCAAACCTTGGACAACTTTGTCCTTTAAACAGATTGCTAGCATTGATTTTATAATGCTTGTTTTATCCTTTTTCTGGAGTGCTTTATCCTTAATTAAAGGTTGTTCCAGAACACAGTCCTGGGGTGCCCGTGGAACAACCTAGACGGCAAGAGCTCCTGCTCTCTCCATTTCAGCCCTGTCACACGCTGCCAAGATAATAATGGCACTAAGTGAGAGAATTACCCGGAGGGGCACAGGATACAAGAGAAGAACAAGCGCACTGTGAAGAAAGGATATCCCAAGACCCAGAGGAGCTCTTGGCATACTCTTCCCCATAGATTCAGAGAAGTGCTAGAGACAGCTGCTGTCCCCAGAACCCAACAAGCTCCAGATGGGGCCTCCCACTCCCAGGAGGCTAAATCCTGAGAAGAAACCTCACAGAGCAGCTGTAGACACAGCCAAAACAGAGGCTTGTGGATACACAGAAACATTCACCAACTGTACCTAGCCTTCCCCTCCCCAAAGCTGTTTGACTGCTGCCTCTTTTCACCTCCATTTTGTGCTTTCCCTTCTTCTGCTCTCTCCTCTACTTGGTTTTCCCTTGTAGATGAGCTGACTTCAGAAATCTAGATCATTCCCCCACACTGGGGAATTAATGAGGTGTTTGAGAGCCTCACCCTGTTCCAGGAGGGGACCCTGACTGCACTCCCTTTCCTGCTCCCAGGGGAAGCCTCCGAGAGAAGAACGGTCTGCGGCTCCACATTCACGTCGCAGCTGACATTCACGTAGACCACCAAGGTCCAACCATGATAAACACAATTCACAACGACTTCCATTTCCAAAGCTCAATGAAATAGCCCTTTGCATTTTAATGACACTGATTAATTGCCTGTAGAACACAAAAATGGAAACCTATGAACCGCTGTGTGCTTCTTCCTGTGCTTTGAGCTGCATCCTCACCAGTGGAAACAACCATGCTCCTGCCACGTAATGCACACCTGGGACTGAATATCTGGCACGGCCCCTGTCCTGCTTTATCCAGCATCCAGCATCATCTGAGCTGGTGTGAACAGGGAGGAACACGAGGAATCGCCCAGCTCAAACAGTTCCTCCCAGTCAGTGCTGAGGGCTTAGCACTCCCCTGTGGCAATGCAATGGGGTCGTAGTAACAGCCGTTCTGGACCGCACCAAAGCTCATGTCTCCAGAAATACCCATAACCAGACGTCTTCATAAGAGTGTATGGACAGCCTCCGTACGTGTTAGCCTACCCTCTGTATGTGAGCCAACCCCTACAAAGTGCCCCAAACTACCAAACAAGTGGGAAAAAAAAAAAAAAAGAGGTTAAATTTAGGGGGAAAAAAGTGAGTAGTGACTGATACCAAAAGGAAGTACCACATCCAAACTGAAAGATGAAAAAAACCCAAGTTGCCAAAGAAGAACCCACCCCCCCAACACCCACTAAAGAAAGCGGGATTGCCAATCTCTTGCATCTCAGAATCATAGGACAGTCATCCAGAAATCATGCGATAAGCTGAGAACAAGTGATACACTAAAAATAAGCTACTTAAAATCCTTTTATATGCCTTCACATATGCGACACTCTCTAATGGTCACATTTTCATGGTCTTTTCCAGAGCTACGAATTCCAGCTCTTCAAGGGAAAGCTGAGGATTTTCTTTGAACACATGATTCCAGAAACGGAGAGATCAAGGGAAATACAAAAGGAAACTCAAAACATCAAGTGTTATAAGATTCACAGTTGAAAAAAAACAGATGAGCTGACAGTGAGGACAGAAGGTCACCTCATTAGAGAAATACTGATATAAGAGGTAGGAAGCTTTTCTCAAGAAAAGCAGGACAATAACAGTTGAAATTAAATTATATATCAGAGTTTGGTGTTGTTGTTTGTTTGTTTGTTTTTAAAAAAGATGTCCTTATTTAAGTAGTGCTTGAAGTCTATAAATGGTTTATCACATAGGTCTCCTCACACAGCCAGCGTTAACTCCCTACCTTCTACTCTACGGCTTATGTTGTTAGCACTGGGGTGAATATCACCCTAGCAAAAACCTTTTCCTTCATCGCTTACCAGGAGAGGTTTGGACATGCAGAAGTACCACTCATCTCTGCAGCCATCTAGAACACGGACCTTTTAAACACGCAGAGCAAACCCAAAGCGAGCGATGGGGCAGCAGAACTGGCATCCAAGCAGTGAGCCAGCTTTGCGTTCTTCGGCTGGAATTCCCATGCCCTTCAAGGCTTTTAGAGGAGCTGATGCAGGACATTTGACCAGTGGGAAAGAATTAAAGTTGATAAGTGCTAATCTGTTAAACTTGCTGCTGAGCTCATTCCTGGGTTACAATTATAACCCCTGGAAAGTTGTCCCACATTCAAAACACACCAAGGGAAAATACGAAATATCTTTTTCAGCACTATCATAATCCAGCTTTGACAACCCTAATTAGGTCTTGCCAGAGAAAACAACCACTCTGTGTCTTTTCGTTCTCTATTTGCTACCAGCTTCTTAGCACACCTACGTGCAGCTGAGCCGTGTCTCTGTTCATGTCATTTGTAGCATTCAGTTTCTTAGCAGCTTCCAAGCCCATCACCCTCCACACTACCCACCTCTCCAAATCCAACAGCTGGTGAGCAGCTCTTTGCTGACAAGACGCCCTGCAAACACTCTGCACAAAACATTACAAACATTATTTCTTCTTACAAGAAGCAACGGTGTCTTTGGAGCCCTGCTTACATCTTTCCCCATGAATGGTGCCCCAGGAAAAGGATTCGTGGCCTGGCCCCGTAACTTCTTCGAGGGGCAGGCCACCAGCTAAGGGGCATGGGTGCAAGTCATGCCACACGGGGAAGGAAAAGGAGCACAGTGCACTGCAGGGGCTGGTATGAGCAGAAGTAGCCACTGCAATAAACCCCTGTCTGAAGGCTGCACATCTGAAAGAGAACATTTTAGGGATACGAGGATGTTCGCAAGGTACAACATTGAGGATTTAAGACAGGGAGTGTTTTGCTTTGAGCTAAGTGTCCTACCTTGGCGGAGGGCTGATGGTACTGCTAGAAATATTAACCTAGTGAGCTCCGTGGAGACACACAGGCACAAGTAAGAGCAGAATTCAACACCCTGCCTTCAGGATAAGTCATCAAACAGATCCTCCTAAACAGCAGCCAAATATATATCCGCATCTACTGTTGTAGGTGTTAATGGAACAGCTCCCAAATATGAATGCTGAAATAACATCCTGATCTCCTGTAACCAGAGCTAAGAGGATTTGCCATTGATATACCAGCTCTGAGCTGGATTTATTTCAAAATTCTCAAAAGCCCCTGCAATGGCATAAAGCACGTTTTTGTGTCGAAGGAATCCAGATGAGCGCTCCACATGGGGCACTGGGCGATATGTAATGAATTCCACATTCTGGTTTTGTCCCCGGAGAAGGCTCCCACAGATTCCACAATGGAACAAGAGGTTTATTGAATGGGACAATGCAAGAGGAAATCTATTTTACAACTTTAAGCGAGCTTCTGTCTACAGAGGATGAGCATAATTTGTTGTTGAAAAGAAAACTAATATAAGGAAAAAGGCCTAAATGTAAAAGGAACAACATTTCAGCCTTTATAGTTCTTGAAAAAGAAAACAAAAAGCCAAACAACTTATTTGCTATACATGTGCACTCATCCACGCACACATATATATGTAGCATGTATGCACAGATATTATACGTAAGCACTCTCCAAGCACAAAAGAGCTAAAAGCAACCTAATCCTGTCTTCTGGAAGTTCTTGGTATGGAAACAGTAATTAGATCAGTCTACATTTGAATGTAGCACAGTTAATCAGAGCTTTCCCAGGGGCATTTTAGAATTAGGAGGATCACCACTAAGGAATACAAATGTTTTATTTCCTAAGCTGCCAATAAAAGGACATGATCAACTTAAAAAATAAATAAATAATAAAATGCAATGGAAAGAGGTTACCTAAAAAAAAACGCAGTCCAATTCACTCCAATGTCATGAACCTAAATAGGATGTCATTGTGCCAGGGAATTAATTGGATTGTAAATAAAAGTGAAACCGATCAGTAAGTTTTTATTGCTCGTGATGAGTGAAATGCAAGGAGTGTACAAAGAGCATAAATGATGAAAGTTGAATTTGTTCTGAAAAATTCTTTCAGTTTGAATAATCTGCAGGGTATTAATGGCACTGCTAAGAATTTTTATTATAAACATATGAGGACAGTGTGAATCAGGAATAATTCTATTGAAATCAATGGGATTGCACTGAGGGAACATTTTTGAGGGCTGGAGAATGGAAACTAACAGATCTACATACCCTTTTGGTGAGAGCAGAATCAGGCCCGTGGTTTTCTTTGTGTTTTCCCTCCTTGCTCTGCAGTGGCTTATGTGCTTTTATAGAAAACCCTCTTTTCTTGAGCAGTTGGCCCTTTAGATTTACATCTGGGTGCTCACATCTGACTGTGGTGACAACATCCCTTTCAACGAAAACAAACACAGCTACCAACAGACCCAGCAAACCTGCTGGAACGCAGGACTCACTGAACCGAAGAATACCAAAGAAATGCAAAATAACACAATCCCAAATCTTTTAGAGAGGTGGCCAGGATGAGACAGAGGCTTTCTGAGATGTGAGGGACTGGGGTCATCATCTCCTGAGGAAGGTGCATGATGGCAACAATCACAAAATAGGGGAAACCAAATGAGAAGATATGCCTTCATTTCGTATTTTAAGGAGGACCTCGTGCCTCATTTTTTGAGAAGAGGAAGAGAGCAGATGCTCAGGACTATGTGGATGGCCAGCACATTGGAGATCTTACCTGATGAATGAAGGTGAAGGCCAAGAATCTGCCCAGACTTTAGCACACTTTTCCTCAGCAGCCCATAGTAATCGCCAGAAGGAGAAAGAAAGCCCTGCCAGCTTCGGATGCTAATGAATGGAGGGGAAACCCTGAGGGATTAGCCTCCTAACCCAGCCACTTTAGTTAGATGACATAAATACAGCTTCTCCTCTCTTCCTGCACCTCCCACTTACCCAGAGACTTGAAAGGGCTCGAGCGACCTGCATGTAGTATTGTGAATACCCAAGACAGATCCATTTAAGTTAGCTCGAGTGCAGCTACAGAACAACACAGCACAATGACAGTGGGATTGCTATCTGAAACGTGGTGGGGTAAAACAGCAGAGAAAGAGAATGCCTCCTCATATCAATGGATAATGACCTACTGTCACTGAATGCTGTCATTTTATTTAGGCTTGGGACAAGCACCCAGCTTGTAACTAGCGGAGTATTTATGTCCTGGATTGACCCTCTAAGAGGAGCCGTGGCCAGCTACCTTGAAGATGGCGTCCCATAATATATTAAAGCATTTCCAGGATGATAACAAGTGTCTGTGCTCGCTGAGCTCCTCATCTCTTTCTACCTGGCACTTCTGAGGACTTTCTGGGTGGTAACAGCGCTACTTATCTCTCACCGGTGCCGCAGCCACATACCGCAGGGCACAGTCTCTTCTAAGGCCTTCCTGTGCAGCCAAAAAAAGGTTTTAGGAATTCTGCAATGGTTTGTTTCTGGAACTAAAACCTAATTTGTTTATCCCACCTCTAAAGAGTGAAACAGCTCAAGGAAACGTAAAGCAGAGACAAAGAGCACATGCATGAAGGAGATGGACTCCCCTAGAATAACACAGCATACTAATTCATTCTGATATTGCTATTTAGTACCTGCAAAGTCTACCATTATGCATTATTAAATTCATGTATTATTGAATCACAATCCTTGTTGCCTGGTAAGAAATGTGGATGATTTCTTAGCTTAAATTAAAGCACTGCTTCCCTTATTTGAATAAAACTGCATTACTGGCTGCCTAGCATGGTAATCAGAAAACTGCATTAGGCAGGTAGTACTGTATGAATTAAAAAATAATGAAACAAGACTTTTCAGTCAGACATTGTTCCCTTGCCTGCTTTTCATGACAGCAGATTTCCTACTTTGAGTTGATAAGACAACAGCAAATGAAGATAACAACATGAGTGCAAAATCATTCACTCTAATAGGCTCCACCTGTGCAGACTTCAGCTCATTTACATGACTGCAGAAAAATTAGAAATCATGCAGCAATTAGTCTCTTCTAGATTATGCACTGTGTCAACTGATACCACTCTGGAGAGCACTAGTGCTAAAATGGTTTCAAAAGATAAATCTACTAGCCTGTGCAAACATTTTTAATTACCTGGAAAACTGGATTGCCTGTTTAGAAATCTCTGCTGTAAACCAGGCTGCCCACACAGCACCGGAATCAAATGTCACCAGATTCAAATGTTTATATAACTGACTTTTATCATGTTTGATGGCTTGGTGAAACACAACTCACGTATCTGCTTTCGCTGCTTTGTGGCTGAAGGACCGTCGCTTTGCAGAGGGGGAATGCAACCGAGGTGAAAGGAATTCTTCTTCCTCTTTCTGTGTTAGCAGGTATCGATCCCTCTGGTCCCAGATCTCATCACCCACTCTGGTCATCCATTGTAAAACGACAATCGTTCTCAGCACTGAGCAAACCCAGCTGCAGCTCTTCACAGCATAAAAATTAAGGGCTGCGTTGTGAACCCTGCACTCTCACTAGTAAGGAGTTCTTCACCTAAGAGGCCCAGTGAAGTCGTTTTAACTGTTCATGAGTAACTGTTCATCCTTGTGAGCATGCAGTTCACAATCTGGGCTTAAATTCTGTGCCAGCATTAGCATATGTTCTGGTAGGAAGGCAAGTCTGTACTCCCAGCTGGTGCGGATCTGCAGCACTCCCAAACTTCGAGAAGCTCCACACATTTGCATGGAGAGGTGCTCTGGACCTCTCACATTGTGTGCTCACCATACCTTTGCCACTGTTAATGAATTTTAAAACCATTTATCGAAATTTGGAAATGGCGCTTTGTTTGTATATTTAAGTTTCTCTCTAGGAAAAATGCCTTAGAGTAATTGAAGTGGAAGAAAGCAATGGAAGGCACAATAGAGGCTTCAAGAGCAACTGAGTTGAATTCAGAGCCAGGTTCTTTCTGTTTATTTGACTAATTCTCTCAGATTCAAAGTTCAAGTTCGAAAAGAGCTCCAGAGCAAGGAAGTGCCTGACTATGAAACCTGCTCTCGGGTTCATATTCTCTGTCTGACAGAGCACAATCATACAGCTCTGTAATTGGCACTGGGTGAACTCACCAAGGGCCACCTTAGTTGCACAGTCACAGCTTTGGTTATGCAGTCTGTTCCTTGCGGGCTGAGTCCAGATGCAGGATCTAACCTTTTAGGGTTTTTTCTTTCCCTCCTTGAAATTCTGCACGTGTCTTCTCACGTCGCTCAGAATAAATTTTACACTTTATAGAAGTAGGTTTGGAGAGTGTTACCCTCATGTCCACAAGGTATTTACACAGCTCAGTTCTGAGAGGACACCGGGTTTGCATTAATCCCAGTGTTTAAATCAGCAGGACCCCTGTCTAATCTCACTTGAGGTATCAAGGCTTCTTGTCAAAGGTTTTGTAGTTCTGAAATTCTTAGCTGAACATCTTCAGCATTTATAATTACAAATTAAAGAGCTTAATTTTGTTCTCAAAGCTAAGTCCCTCCGAATTGGACCATAGCCTTTGGTCACCCTGTGTTTTGAGGGTATCATGGGGATGCACAGCGTCCCAGAGATCCTCGGAAGCTGGCAAATGCATCTAAGAGCTGCATGATTTGAACACTAAAAACATTTGTGAGGACCCCAAAACCAGTCTGGAAAGTGCACAGGAGGGAGGTGGGCCAGCAGAGCTCAGACACATACCTTAAAAGATATCCCACTCTGCCCCCTGGGCATCCCACAAGCTGGGCTGGTACCTGCAAGGGGAACACCACTTGGCTTACTCATACATTTCAGCTTCCTTCTTGCTTCAAGCACTAACAGTTTGCTTCTGTACAACCTATGAGCAGCTGAGGGGTGAAAGGCAGCTTTGCCACCAAGTTTTGCCACCCCTACGTTCTGGTTCTGGGCATCTACCTGAGTGCAGGAACTTTGTCCACCCATGAACAACCATCACACATAGCCTCCCTACTGCTTTTTTGTTGTGATGCAAAACCAGCGCAGGTCAGCCATGTTGAGGCCAAGGTACATACTCTTTAGATATTAAGCATAAACAGCAGCACTACACGGGGAGCGAGGGGAGGAGTGGGCCCTCTGGACTTGCAGGGAAAGCTGGAGAGGTGACAGCCCTCCTTGAAATGTGGCCAGAATGCAAGGGAGAGGCTGTGGAGGTGCTGCATGGAGATGTATGTGCAGGCACCTACCCTGCTGCAAGCCAGTTCAGCCGAGCTTTAATAGGAAGCACTGGCAAGAAGAGCCTCTAACAGCCTTAATTTATTCCTCGATGATGCCACAGTTGGTGGTACTGCCTAGGATTCAAATATAAAATGGAATTTATGGAGAAATTTATGAGTTTAATGGAGAAATCTGTTAAGAGCCCTGAAAGCCCTTATATAGCTAACGAGGTGTTTTAAGTCCCCTAGCAAATTCTACACTTGCCTGATGAGGTTCAAGTTTCATAGTATGGCCAGACAGCAAGGGGAAAGAATGACAGTATATGTGGCAGAGCCTGAACACTGACCATGGGCTGCTCGTTTGGAAACCTCTTGGAAGATAGGTTATGAGGCATGTTCGTCTGTCGTTATTAATGAGTGAAGTCAAAGGATTAACTGGGTGAGCCTGATCTAAGACTTGTGGACTTGGCATCACGCATGGAAACTGCAAAATAATACATGGGATTTTCAGCTAAACAGAATCTTAAAATCATCAAGGATAAACAGTGAGAGAAAGGAGGATTGACACTTGCCATGCTTACTGGGATTGCCTTGAGGATACACGGGCAAATTGAGCACTGTAGAATGCAAGAGTTGCCACAAGATGGGACATTCAGCTCACAAATATGAAAGTTGCTGGCAGAATACTGAACTTTACATCTAATGAGTAAAGCTGGCTCGATAAACAGTCACTTAAAAGAGTTAATCCCTTGTTCCCTTTGTGAATCACCTGCTGACAGGCTCCTGCTAAAAACCTGCCCCTGCTCAAGCCCATGGTGGCATTGGGACAGCACGGAGTTATGTTCCCTTCTAGCTCGTTGTTTGTAGCTGACTGGCAAAAACTGAGCATTGGAAATTTCACCCTGGAGAAGGTTTCCAAAATGTCTGTTGTTTGTTTTCCTTCGATTGCGTTAATGGAGACACTTCTCTGTCTGCAAAGTCAACTGGCCAAGTCATGCCTCCACTGGGGAAACCAGTGCAGCCTCCTCCTTAAAGGAATTTTCTCTTTCTCCACAAATTAGTATGTATTTTCAAATGCTGCTGTGGCTAAGCTTCCCGGGCTACGTCTAAGGCCACACAGAGCGAGCAAGCAGGCAGCATAAAATGATTCCCTGCTGCAGACAGCACACATCTAGCCTCAGCCAGGGCAGGATAGCAGAAGCGAGCAATTCCCTGCGTAAGGAAAGTAAACTTGTTTTTAGAAGTCAACATAACATTCCAACCACGATTTTCCTCTCTGCTGTTTGGCCATTTTTTTTTTTTTTTTTAGTGGCAGCTGGAGCTGAAGTCCTAAAGGCAGCACGAACTTCTGGATAAAAGGTGATAGATGGAAACGTAGCTCCTGCGATGCGTCTCACCATGAAGGGAAGGAAATTAGTTTAATAACTCGTCTAATGCACCATATGGAGATAGAAGTGAGGAAAACGAGGCTGCTAGAAGTTAATGTAAAAAACACTAACCACAAATCCAGGATGGGGCCAGACTCCAAAACGTAAGTGGAAGTGGCCTAGAAAAGCCACACAAAGACGGCGCTTCACAAGCAAAGGTTCTGTGCTTCTGGAAAATAAGGGCAGGAATAAAAAACTGCCTGTGTTAGAAATCTATGATCTGGAGCAGAGTAACCAAATCTAGTGGGTTTAGACTGCCTGAAGGCATAACAGCGAACTGGGGAGAGACATTGAGTTTAATCTCCAGCATGACAGATGTCCTTAAGGGGATTCTATGTAAATATGTATTGTTTTTGCCTTCTTAAAAAAGCTGGGGGAGTTGAACCACCTCTCTCCTATCAGATGGCATGGATATTTTGCTCTGCCTTCAAGGGGACTTGGTGCAGTTTAAGAGCCTCCTCATGATCCTGGTTCACCCCTTCCCCTGGGCCAATGTAAATCAGCTGCATTACAAGGATGTTGTAAGCAACCCTCAGTGCGAGTGCTTGCTGTACAGTCTGCGGATACGCCTGCACCCAGGCAACACATGATGTGGTATCAACAGCAGCATCTTTTGACTTTTCAACTGCATGTAGGAAAAAATAAAAATAAAAAATGGGTTGGGGAGTGTGAAGCAAAGAGGGAAGAGAGAGAAGATGAAACATTTCCTTGAGACCACAGAATACAAGGGCCCATACTGCATTTCCAGCACTGAGGTTTTTGGGCTTATCTGCAGAAGAAATGTTCTCTTTTAGCAGAGTTTAAAACACAGCTTAATTAGACAACAGCATCGAAGGTCTGACCATACTGCCAGCTCTGGTTCATATTCTTGCCTGTATTATTGTGTGGGACTGAATGAGTTAAACTCAAGGGCAGGGTATAGGGCTAATGAGTCTGGGAAGAATTATTTTTTTTTAAAACCACTGATCTGAAAATAAATAATGCAGAAAAACACTTAGGGAGAAGCCTGAGAATATTCCAAAACAGACGCGGAAGCAGATATCGCACAAATTCACCTGAAAGACAAGAAAGACATTCATGTCAGCCAGACTGCAACCTCCCAGACATGTGGTACATGCAACTTCTAGAGCAACTGAAATGCTGAAAGCTTCCCTAATCCAAAACTAAGCTGATTTTACACTACAACCACAATTATTTTCTTTTTAAAATCAAGCATGCCACTGCCAGATCCTTAGCAGGTGCAAATCAGCACGGGCTTCAATGGAGTATGCTGATCTACAGCAGCTGAGGGGCTGGTGTAAAATAAGCTCATCTTCTGCAAAATTAACAGAAAGGCATTTCTATTTGTCATCTCGTATCTCTTCTAATTGCTTAGTAATTTCTATTGAGCTGCTCTGGAAATCCAAGTGGTTGACTCGCTTACTGTTCTGGCTGTTCCCCACCAGAACGCCACCACCTGGCTCTCACACCAAGCCCTGGGCATTACTGCCTCCTGGTGAGGGATACTCACCCAGGAAATACTTATTCCCAAAGGATTTTGGCAGGCTTTTCTTTCAGACAGAAGCCATCAGGCCACAGCCCAGTGTCACACCCAGAAATGACTGCATAACCTGGACCACCAAATCCCAGACCAAAACCACAAAAAATACTCCCCATTCCTTTAGCAAGGATTACATCCTAGAAAAACAGCTGGAGGAGCAGATCTGACAGAGTCCCTTCTGCCACAACGGGATGCTTCCCACAGCAGAAACTGCACTTCAGACATGAAACTGCCACCGTGATCTCTCCCTGCGACGCTGATCGCTCAGTGCTGTCTCCCCGCACGCCAATAAAACCTCACAGTTAGCACGGGGAGGAAATGGAGCACCAAGGCAACAACGCTAACAGCAGCCTTTAAGACACCACGGAGGTTTAAACTGCTGTAACTGGGTGGATGCCCGGTGTAAGGGAGCTTTATGGATTAGCTAACGCTGGCATCTTACTTCTGGAGAAAGGGGACTGGCAGGAACCATCTGTGTCACGGCGTATGGACGGCCGCCATGTGACACATGGCCCAGAGCATCTATTCTGAGCTCCTTTGTAAACCCCGAGCAATACAATCCCAAGAGCATGGAGCAAACTAAATAGCATCAGTTTTTCCACATCTAATGCATCGGAGTGTGCCAAAGGAAGAGAGCAGAAGAGAACAGGGGAATCACCAAAACGCAGCTAGGGAAAAATGAACCTTGGAAGTCCCTGCCCCATGGCACAAGAGGGTATGCAGAATGGAAAAAGGGAAAAGGGAAAAGGAAAAAAGGAAAAAAAAAAGGAAAAGGGGAAAAGGGAAAAGGAAAAGGGAAAAAGGAAAACGGGAAAAAGGGAAAAACAGCTGAAACTTTCTGATCAGTTTGATATCAAGCTCAATAAGACAGATCAATCACCATTCTCAGCTCAGTATATGCCTTACAACTACTCATTTCCCCTTTGGTGAATTTCTGCTCCTTTAGAGGAAGGGAAACCAACCTATCAGGATATATTTGCAGGAGAGAGAAAAGTATTTCCCGGTTGCTCCATTGCTGACAGTGCAAAATCCCAATCCCAGAAACAGTGATTACCCCATTTAATCCCCATTCATCAAAATCTCCTTTCACAACCCATCAGTTTTAACTCCTACCTTGCTTACATAAAACCTGTATGACAGTCAGAAGAGAATCGGTTTCCACCACCAGTAGAAACCCCGTTGCCAAACAACCTAAAACCCTTCACAGTCCCACTGCTGCAGAACTCCCTGGGGCTGAATTTGATCTCCTGCCTTCCAGCAGAGACTTGAGCTGTGCACAGTTGCAAGTGGCAGCTCAGTCGCGCCCAAAACCTGAGTTTGTAACCACCTTATGAAGTTTCATGCAACTTTTCGAGATTCCTAAAAGTGAACGCAACATTTGGGAAACGTGTCTGGTTGGCAAAGACACCCTCTCTCAATTTGCATAATTACAGGCTGCACTTTAACACTACTTATGGTGGAGGGTGCCTGACACTTTCCATTAAGAAACTCGTCTTTGATCTCCTAGAGACATTGCCAAACTCTCTCTGGTTTTAGATTTTTCCTAGCCAATGTCTGTCTGTCTTGGGTTGAATTATTTGGGAAAGCTTCAGTTAAAACAGTTTGGCCATTTCCCAGAATGAAGTGAGGGGGAAAAACAATTTGTCTGCAAAGAAGAAAAATAAAAATGTATAACCGTTTAATGGAGAAGTTGTCATGTTCTGAAGCAGGAACGTAAAGCCACGGTGGAGGACCACATCGGGCCCATTGCTGCCTCTGATACACACCCCCATGGACACCCACCCTCTTCTGCTTTTGGCCAGCTTCTAACCCTACAGTGGACCCTACCGGGCACTTATTACAGCGCAGCAGCTACATTTTTTCAAGATCCATTCTGAATGCACTCCAGACTCGCACAGCTCTTGTAGGCAGAGAAGAATCTCTACTACTCCCATCTGTCCAATTTATTTGTTTCTTCATCTCCCCAAACTGCTAAAACCTAGGATTTCAGAAGGTGGGCAAGCATATGAGGAGTCCTTCCCTTTAGTCCTTCCCACACAGTTCTCCCCACCTTTTTCTTGACGTTTCAGAGGCAGAGTGTGCCAGCCAAGGTAGGTTCCTCGATTTGGGGTAGCAAGATGCTATCCTAATCCTACAGAGAGCAGAAACTGCTCTGCTCTTCTGCATAAGGAGGCCCTAATCTGGCCTGTGCAGTTATACTTTGTGGTTCAGAAACCTCATGGTCACTTCTTTATCCATTACCTCAGTGGAAGGAGCCATCCTAACTGAGCGCCTAAAGGAAATTGCCCAAGAAATGGATGAGCTGAGAAAATGAAACACCCCTTCTCCAACAGCAACGAAAAATTCCCCAAAACAAGGACTTCAAATTCCACGTATTCTGATCCATCACTAAAAAAGCCATTCCTTCTGGAAGCATTGTATGTGCTTTCCATATGAATAAGCGCAGCATACATCGTGCTGAGCAGAAGAAATGCTGCCTGGGAGTTAAAACCACAGAGTCAAGAGATTCAGCTTGTATGCCTGGCAAACACCCAACACCACCATTCACAAACCCAGCCACCTAAAGCCAGGCACCAGCATCTCCATTCAGGCACACGGCGCCTGGTATCCAGCAGCCTTGCAAGGCTACTATCTGTTACCCATGTTTTAATATAATAGTGTTGCAGGTGTTCAACCTATGGAAATAATTGGGATGGAAAAAATATCTGACAAAAAACAATGATCCTTCCTACAAGTTCCCCTGCTGGTTTCCTCCTCAGTTAGCACTCAGCCATGGAAAGAGCTGGTTCCCTATCTGGCACCTCTGGTGGGGCAGAAACCTGCTGGTGTGCAGCACATAGCTGGGCTATGAGCCCTCCAACACTAATCTACTTTCCTCTCCCTCTGTGGGATGGAATCCCATCCATCCTAGCGGCACTATAAGCAGGAGAAACTGCTCATTGCATGAGCTGGGAATCACTGGCTGGTCTCTCATGTCATCATCAGAATGAAAGGTATTGTAGTTCCAGATTCCCAAGGAAAGGCATCTATAAAACTAACCTGCAATTATATCCGAAATATTCAGAAATATATTTTTTTTCCTTTCTTAGGCATTAGGGACTTTGCTTGGATTTAACAACAGATGTCAACTCTGCACCCCTGCCTTGGGAGAAATAAAACAAGAAACATAATTCCCAAATGGGGATTTCTCTAAGCACTACATGCACAGAACTTTTCAGTGATATCAAACTATTTCTTTCTTAAGTGCTATTCAATTAAGTCATTGGACCTGTTAACAGAAGACTCAATTTTACCCTCAAATTCCTTCAAAATGAATGGACACTGAAGATAGCCATTGCTATGCCACGTACACCCCAACACATGAGGTAGAGCCCACCAGACAACCCAACATCACCATTACCAGCAGATGCTTGCTGCTTCTTGAAGAGCAGCTAAGCTGTTGAGAGCCTGGCAGGCACAGTGAACGTGGGAGGTGAGCAAGGGAGGGAGCTATTTTGTGGTGTAGGATCTGGAAAAATTACTCACCAAGATACACCGTGTCCTGACACAAACTATCTTCATCATAATTCCTTCCTTGGCAGTCCTGGCCACTCCTGCTACTGATGGCCAGGGCTGCTTCTTCACCTGAGCCATCCAGTCACGCCACAGTCCCGGCAGGATCCTGCACTCACCCTCAGGCCAGGGACAATAATGACAAAGGAGCAAAGCCACCTTCTCACGGGTCATTTTTCAGGGTGGCTTTGAGGCAGATGGCAAAAGACAAGCCCTGCTCCTGTATATAAATACGGATTTAAATTTTGAATTCTTTCAGAAATGCTTTGTCATATTAAATGGTCATTAGATGCAGCTACATTCCTTTGCATCTTATTAGAAAGCATTCCTTTTTTCCTCAAAAAATAAATAGAGTGAATGCACAGTAAATGCCTAACAGATGAAGCTATAACAAGCTGTTGCAAAGCATATAACACGGAGATATTGTTAAAACAATGTGTGTGCCTGTTAAATGCAGAAATATTTAATGTTATTATTAGGTATGCTATAAAATCCACCATAATTTATTAAACAATATTAAAGTATTTATAGATGGACCCTTCTATGCTACGTAACCACTTACTACTGTAGCAAACACGCAATGCCAAATCTATCATTTAGGCTTTTTAACTTTCCCGAAGCGTTTTTTCCCTCCTATGAAAAAGCAGATGTTCTAAAGCAACAGCGACCGTAAACTCCCAATATATGCTCAAAGGCTGAAATCTAATATTTAAAATGAGCTGTTCCAGCACAAAATGTCTCCGTGGTGACCCCTGGTAGCTGAGCGGGAGCTAGCTTTGGCAGCGAGTCCAAGCAGATCGCAGCTCCTGGTGGTGGCATGCACCGACCAAGGATGCATTGCATCTGAGCTCCCAACCAGAGCACGTATCAGGTATTGCATCACGTACTGCATCAGGTACTGCATCAGGTATTGCTCCAGGCACTCCTCAAAAGGAGCTAAAGAGGGCTTTCAGCGAACTGCTTCCACCGAGCGATTAGATAATACGTTGGGGTTGGTGTGAATTAGTAATTTATGTAATGAGGTCAGGCTTTATAATGGTTTTTAACCCAAACAGTAAATCTTACCGAGAGCTGCTACCAGCAATTAACAAAAGCTAGTTTTTCCAATGATGTACCCACTGAGTTAAGAATATGAAATTCTGCATTCCTGTATGGCTTAAATATCCGTACTCCCAAGCACTGCTACAATGAAATAAAAGGTTTGGTTTGTTTTTTAATTCAGGCATTCATATAACTCAAGCCTCCAACAAGTGTATAGCAGTTCAACAACTAAACCCAGCACCAACAAAATCACTGAGCATCACTGGCTGTACTAGGGTCAGAAGAAAAAGAATTCTTTGGCTTCATGCAAAAGACCCTGGAGTTCCCCAAAACCTTCTTGCATTTTTTATTTTAACTGTGGAAGGAAAAAAAAAGGACTAAGATTAAAAATTCAGTTCTCTGGAATGCAAAATATCTCTTCTAAAAAAAGCAGGACTGGTGCCAGATAGCTGACAGCAGCCTTTGTCCCCTAATGGCCACCACCAGAAAATTGTCACTGCAAATTCAGAATACTACAGAATTTGATTAAGATGCAAGAGTAAGTAATGTTTTCTCCAATGTTTTTCATAACAGAGCCTCTCTCATATGTCATATTTATCACACGGGATAAGCAGGATAACTTCAGCCAGGGACTACTGATGGTTCCCAGCTCATTGGAGATGCTCAGCACCTTACAAGAGGTGATGCAGTGCATATGACTGCTCCTTATATTGTACGTAGGCTAGTGAGAAACCTGGGGCTGAAATGAAACACAGCTGAGGAACTAGTCTCTAAAGCTGAAGGAGCTTATTAAACCCCCCCCAGGAGGAGAAGTAAGTTTTATTAGCCACATTCTCCACCTTCTGAAGGTGCATAAGCCCACACAGTTTAAAGGAAGGCAACACATTTTTAACAGTAAATCTTTTCTCCTGGTTCCTATATAGGCCTCTGTAAATGCCCCAGGGGTGAGGAGCAGTGATCAGTGCTGTACTTGGCCAAGTGAGGCTGGCAAAATCTTCCTCGTCCATCTGCAACAGTGCATGGAGTTTGGTTACAAAAATGGACCTGCACCAACTCCACTGACTCGGGTGCACACTGTGACAGATTTACCCTTAGATCAGGTCATGATCATCCACGGAAGGGAAACTTTTGCTGCAGAAGTTTTAGATCTGTTTGGGCTTTCATCTGTTGAACTTCTATTAACTTGACCAGTTGATCTATTGGCTCTCCGTGCTCTTCTCTCTCAGCACACACACACAAAATCCCATTTCAAGCACGGCATCACACAGCGACCTCAGCTGAATCTGAGGTTTTGTTCCAGCAGAAATGTTGAATTTTGCACTTGTGAAAAACCACGTGGTATATTGGAACGGCTGAGCATTTTGCTCCCAGGGAGCCCAGTTTGAACAACGCTGAATGTCGTTCTGCAAGAGCCCACCCCCCCCCTCTGTATGGGGACCCCTACAAAAGCTGGGGAGCTCAGCACCATCGCTGGTCAGGACGTGCATGTCACACAAATACAGTTCGGACAGCAAGGAATTTGGCTTGAGCAGACAAACAGACAGGTCCAAAAGAACAATCTGCCAACTAAAACAGACATCCCAGGCTCAAATTCACCTCCCCTAGCTCCCATCTCTATCATCACCTAAAAAAAAAAATAGCTTTGGCCCACCACTCAGAAGATGCAGACTATTTCAGGACCAGGGAGTGAGTGAATGCTGGAGCTGAGACTCTTGCTTGGAAAGCCCCAAAGGACAAACGAGGCAGCATCCTTCAAAGCAAAAGGCAAGTCTCGTTCCATTTATGGCTAAGATTATGACTGGGAAAAAAAAAAAAAGAAGAAGAAGAAGAAAATAAACTTCTCCCTGACGCCAGAGATCAGCCAGCACAGGAGCTTTGGCTGCAAGCACTCGAGGGAGAGACCATGTCTAATAACAAGCAAGCTGCCACATCCTGGGCCAGATCCAGTTCCCAAGTGGATTGTACGACACAGCCCTGTATTTATTTTTACCAAGATAAAAGGCATGTATATTTTTATTTCTTGGCCAAAGAAGGTTGGCCACAAACAAGCAAATAAAAACCACCTTCTTACTCTCTGCCTGTGGCTCAGGTGGTGCCATTCGCACCACCATCTCCCACCCAAAGCTGCAGGTACAGGTGCGTCTGATGCCTGCGAGGGAGGTTCCTTGGGCCTGCCTAGGCAAAAGCCTCAGCTACCCCAGAGCTCTGCTAGGTGATCCCAGTCTGTTCTTGCTTCTTTTTGCTGGAGGACACCATCTACGACCCAGCGAAGCACGTACAGGGAAGGAAGTGCTACCCCCAGCAGCCCCAGTCTCAGCGCTGCAGCCTGCAGTGGTGCTGAGCCTGTTAGGGGCTGCGCAGGCGTCCCCAGGGGGCTTTCCCCAGGGGACACAAAACGCCCACCTGCATCTGCAGTCCTTGTCTGGGAACACAGAGCCATGGGCAGAGATTCTGCCGCGTGAAGTCACAACAGAGGGAAAAGAGACCTCTGAGCAAGAGCAAGGCGCTAGCAGCCTGACTAGTGCACTTGGCACACCAACACTGCCAGCTTACAGAAAACACCTCTGGGTGGTGGTGGCCTAGAGATAAGCTTGTACACTTGGAAGCTGAGGAGCTGACAAAGCCATTCTTGCTATCTACAGACTTTACTTCGTCACGGCTGCAACGCTTCCACCTCGCTGCACAGAAGAGGCAGCGTTATGGCACGAAGCTGGAGAGGTACTTCAACCTGCTCTGCTACCCGACTCAGCCCGTGGCTGGCTTTGCTGCTCAGGCTCTGCTCTCCTACTCTCTTTGTCGAAGCTATGCTGCCTCACCACTACACAACTTATCCCAGCATTTGTCACCTCTCAACCTGGCCAGCTCAGCCTGCTGCAGCTTACGTTTCAGATTTGGGTTTTCCCATGACTTCAGACTTCAAAAGCTCCTCTGCTTGCCAGAGCCTTTAAGGACAGAGATGCAAGTCAGGACACAGTATTTCCAGTGTGAACAAAGATCCGTATTTTTGCTTTTCACAAAAATCATCAGAGGATCCATTTAATGCCAACACACTCCCCTCTCCAGGCCATGCCATCACATCTGGCTATGCTGAACTCGATCCTCAGAACTGTGCACGGAGAAAAACGCTGGAATGATTTAGTCCAGTTCAGAACGGGAGCAAAGCAGGTAGATGGTGAAGGCTCAGGCACGTGGGTCTGCTGGAGCAGTTTAACAGCTTAGCCAAGATCATTTCTGTGCATACCTGACTGCAACGAAATGTTTCAAACACTGGTGAAAAAAGAGACTTTGCTACCAAGGTCTGCTGCAGGTAACCCAGCAGAGAAGTTGCCCACCACATGCAGGTAACAGAGTTTGGGCTCATCAGCTGCATTGCCTTGGAAATAAGCAAGCAATTAGTGCAGGTTAAGATGCGGCTGGTGTCTTGTCAAAGCAAATGCACGTCTGGCACACTGCTTTCCTTGTGGACTTGGACTCCGGGGTGCCTTTCATCTCTCAGATGGAGATGTAGGCTCCCAAGGTAGTTGGAGGCTTCTGGAAGTATTACCCTAACACATCTCATCCCACCACCACCCACAAATTAAGCAGCTGAGACAAGACTTGGAGAGCAAGAGTGCCGGTCCATGGCTTTGTCTAAAATCTGCAGACCTCGAGCATTTTAGGTGAAGGATTTAAAGACGAATAAACGAAAGCCATACAAGCAGAGGTGGCAGCAGCTGAGCTGTGTTGAATGCCCTTCTTGAGAAAGGGGACTTGTGTATGGCACGCATAACAGGCTGCTCGGGTGGCTTCAGCTGTACCATCCCTGCAAGTGATGAAGAAGGCTTCCAGGAAAGCTGGAAATGTGAAGTTTCCTTGCCCCTCTTTGGTCTCCTCCTCCCCTTTTTTTCTTCTTTTTGTAAGGTAAACAAATCGAGAAAAGAGGGGAAAACAAACGTTTACGATAGTTAAGTCCATATCAAAGCTCAGTGCTACTCCTCTTTCAGGATGAAGTGCCCATGGCGTGTAATTAATACAAAGAAATTAAGACTTGGTGCATACCGAAAAGCAAGTAGAATACATTCTTCATTTCTGAATAACAATATCTGGAAATAGCCACAAAGATGTGCTACATATATCTAACTAAATAGGGGAAAAAGTCCAATATTTAAAAAAATCATTGTTTTCGACACCTAAACCAAAATTAAAGCTCCAATATAGAATTTAGGATATGAAAAAATAGACATATTTCAGATAGAAAAGAAAATGTTTCAGGAGAAAAAGCTTGAAGTAAATGAACTTGCTATTCCTGTGTACATGTTAATTATAACATCGTTAACACGGTATTAAAGACTAAAAATAAAGTTTGGCTTATAACAGATATAAATTGTAATTGCCAAATGCTGTAAATTTTGACAAAGTAACTTCATTTTGAAATGCGTTCGTTGGAGCAGGCAGAAAGTCTGAAGTGGGGCAGTAATAATAACACCTTATATAGTAGTCTGGAGTTACTTTGCTCTTCCTAGAGAACAGAAACAGTTTACGTACGTGTTTCTCTACCTCTTTATCCAAATTTCCCTTTTTCCCCCCCATTTCAGGCCTCAAGAGAAAAAAAAAAAAGGAGAAAAAAACGCAAAGTTCAAACAAAACCCAACTGAAGCAAATTTCACTCCTTCCCCACTTTGACCCATTTCTGTTGCCTGATGCAAGACTGGACTGAGTGGGGAGGAAAGCCCTTGAAATCAGTGCAATGTCTAGGGGGAATTGAGGTAGTCATCGAGATAATCGAGGGCTCAGTTTTTGGAACTGCTATTCTGATTCAGTTAAAGTTATTGTAGTGAAATTAAAGGGCATGATCGGGAGGCATGAAAGGAGTGATTTTTGCTGCCTTATTCACATTCAGGGAACTGCTGAGGCTTTCATGTTAAACTGGATCCTCATAAGGGCAGGCTTTGGCCCAAAAACGCATTTCAAAACAATCCAGACAGATGGTAACACTTAATATATCCATGAGAAGTGTTTCTCACTGCCATGCAAGCTCTCTGAGTGCTCAGCTGGGCAGAAGAGGGAAATCTTGCTTTCAAGTCATGTTTGTTTTTATATGTGAGCATATGAAGTTCTATAATGGGGGAAAAATTGGTGACAAACTATCCAATATCAGCCTGTAATCGGTCAAAATGAAAAAAAAAGAGTCCTCAAAGACCCTGACTACGTGTCCATGTGCAGGGCTTGCCTGGCAGGTAACTTTAATTGCACAATTCCCTGAAAATCCCTGTATCTTGCACCAGCTATTTATTGCAGCATGAAACAAACGTGCGTTGTTCCAGGGAATTTAATTCCTAATGATTAAGATGAAATAGTTTCATCAAGTGACTCTTTCCTCAGATAACAGTTTGTCATTGAATGTTAAAATCCCCACTTAGGCCTTATTCGCACTCAGGTACACGTGTGCTGAACTTCAAAGCAAGAATTACCTTAATAAACAATTCTGCGGGACAATTTGCAAAGGCTTTTTGTTTGTTTCTTTCAGTTCGCGAGAGAGCTGTTATCTTTCTTAAGACACAAGATCCTGGGTTCCTGCAGATTATGAGATTAACTGCAGTTATTATTTAAACTGCAAGCCACTTTCCAGCTCATGTGGCTACAAAGAAAAACAGGAAAACAGGATTTAAAGGCAACAGGCAGAAAGAAGAACTGAAACAACCCCTCCATTTCTAACATCTGATTCAAATGGCACAGCTATTTGGAATCATTAGCCTTTTACCTATAACTTATACAAATGAGTTAATTTCTGGAACTTCAGTGAAGACTCCCCCCTTTCTGCATAAAATATGTTCTCAGTTTAAAAATGCCTTCCCTAGGAAATGCTTTCCTCAGGAGCAAACCAGCTGAAGAGATAGCTATGGGAGCCCATCAAAGCTTTAAGGAGATCCGTGTAGTTTTAAACCAACCAAAATAAAGTTTAAAGCAAACCACGAGTTACCGTTTCCTAAGTGGTACAAAGATTTCATGTGCATGTAAGTTGAAGAGGAAAGTGCATTAATATACTCCGTTTTCTTCATAGGTGCTCTGCCTCCCTCTGTAGCACTGAAATCCCACAAATTCATTTTTTTCAGAGTATTTATCTGAAAGATCACCAAACCTCCTGCTGTCACACGCTTCAAGCTTGCTGCCTGTCCTATTTTTCACAGACTGAGCTTCAAAAGTTAATTTTATTATTATTTTTCTCTACCAGGACATCATTTCTTGGGATGAAATTGCAACTCCCTGGAGTCAGTGAAAGCTGTACCCCTAACTTAATGAGGGCAAGATTTTACCAACTGCAACTCTTTTCCAGACAAGCAAAGAGACTCCACGTGAACAGGGAAGTTAAAATGGTTGGAAGCTCCCCACCTAATTTTTACCCAGTAGCAGAAAATAGAATTATTCAAATTAATGCAAAGCTACTTGAAGTTCTGTACTCATAATATATACCAATTATATATAATCTTGGCTGTGTACATATCCCTTTCAGCTTTGTGCTCAACACCGCCAAAGGAGGATCTTCCTTTAAGTCACAGGGTTAAAGTGTACCTTGCTCTGAACCAAGATTATGAGTCTTTACTGTAAGAATAGGAAAGAAAAAAGAAAAAAAAAAAAAAGAAAACCTTAAGAAGCTTCGTTCAGAGCTAATCTCTTGTCCTTGATATAGCTCCTCTCTGGCTTTTGAAAGGGGAGGGCGAACCCGCAGTCCCTCTGGGCTGTAAGGATCACGCACCATTTTCTCACTGCCCGATGGGTTTTGGTCAGCTATTTTAATGTTTCCAGTCCTTCATCTACATATGCCACTAGACATAATGCCCCGAGCAGCCTGGGAACGTGGCCATTTGTTAAATCTTGCTGGCGTCAGCTACAAATTGTGCCAGCTTGAGTCTTCATTTTTATTCAAGTGTAACTATTAGCTCTACTGCTAATACAAAGCCTTTGAAAAGCCTCACCCTCTATTTGTATTTGCTGCTGCCTCGAACACCACCACCGACGTGCACCCATGAGTGTCTTCACACCTGGTGGAGACAGCCAACCGACCTGGCTGCTGTGACACTTCTGTTTCAACCATTTTTTGGCATTTTTGTGTCGTAGAGAAAACTCACTGAAGCAAACACGCACAAAATAAGCGGCTCAACTCACCTGCCCAGATTATGTGAAGTTTATTAACTTTCCATTGCCTAAATCGGATTTTGCATTGGCTCACAATCCAATCTGAAAAGAGTGCTTAGATCCAAAGGCCAAGGTTTAATCAGGTGCTTTGCATCATGCCACTCACACACATACCACGCAGGAGAAGAAAATGCCCATTCAACTAATTGCAGGCCCAAGAAAAACAAAACTGCCCTTTTCGCCTGTCCCCTCAGCACCTCCTTTTGGTTTATTTGAGGCTCTGGATCCACTTCAGTGCTCAGAGAGCCGCGGTTATGAGATTATTTGGCTGATGGCGCGAAGCCGGCTCCTTCTCCCCAGTAAGATCAGAGCATCGCGCCCAGGGCTCCAGGCACAGACCTGCACACAGACAGATTTTCTAAACACAGAGTTAATGCAACCATGTCATCTCATAACCACTCAAGTGGTTATTTACCCCTTCAAGTGTTTCTTGCTCAGCTGCTAAGAACAAGTTCAAAAGGCAGGAAAAGTCCAAGCCGAACATGAAAATTTTACCTACCTATTTTGGGGCATAATCTAAACCACATTGATTTGATGGAAGGGCTCCAGCTGGCTTCGAATCAATTCCAGTATGGAGGTCCTTAAGTGTTACTGAGTTTTTGTGCCATTAACTGTGGAACAACTATTATAATATTCGTATCGGCTCCTCAAAATATGAGAGGGCCTTTTGTGTTATTTATGTCTCGTGCTAGGGGTTGGTGAAGTTTATTGTAGCAAGGATATTAGTCACTGATTATAATCTTTGCCATTTGTGATAGTGCTTAGGGTTTCTTTATGTGGGTTGAAAGAACAATATGATGAATTAATAAAAACACAGAATGGAAGGGAGAAATGACAGAGTTCCCCTCCTTGCCCAAATATACAGGAGGCCAAATGAGCTCCCTGCCCTGCCAAAACATATGCAGGAATAATTGCAAAATGTGTACGTTCAGGGTAGTTATCATGCGTGTATTTTGGACAAGCTGCATTTGTTTCTTGAGTGCTCTATCAGACAACGGAAGAAACCAATGCCAACACAGCAAAAGCACACACAAAAGCCTGGGGTAAGCCAGCCCCACTGTGCACTTTTTATGCTAAATTAGGGATAAAATGTTGGAAAGCAGCCCTAACATAGTAAAAAACAAACAAACTATCTAATGATGGAGGAACTGCAAACAGCTCAGTTCAGAGATGGGTGCTCAATTTCTGCCCTGCTAGGCCCCGCAAGTTCCAACAAACAATTCTGGAAGGTCTGAAAACAGGGGAGGAGAAGGTGTGGAAAGAGATTAATTTCCCTCTGCTAACACAGAAATTCCTCTTCAAGAATTTACCAAAAATATATATATATTTTTTTTTCTGTAATGATTTCCTTATCAGCACTAAATATTATGGTTTTTTTAAACATATAATTAATTAGACCATAGAAAGTACTAGCTAGATATATATATACACATATATACATAGCCAGCAAGTATAGATACCTTACTATGGAATAATAACAAACATACTAAGCCATGGATAGAGAAACGCATTGCAGCGCGTGAGATTTTTTTCTTGCCAGCTGACACCTCTCTAAAATAGGAGGGGAAAAAAAAAACATGAAAAGAGAAAGCATCACTAGTATTGACTTGGTGAGCAAAAAAATAAGAAGTTTATGGTGTTACTCTCAGAAGCCCAATGTAAACAGATGTACTTTTACGCAAATGCAGAAGAAACTCATTATTCTAGAGAAAAAGCTGGGAAAAATCAAACTGACATGCCTATATATTTTCAACACAATGTAGTTAATAGACAACAATGTGAGGATCGATGTGTCTTTGGCATGTGGTACACAGGAACCGTAACTGCAGAATCCTGTAAGTTTAGGATATAACAAATTCATTTGGAATACCTATCAGCTAGAGAAAGCATTGTGAAGGACTACAGCGCAGCACTAATGCTCTTAGATTTAACACTGCTCTGAAAATAATTTGTCGTTGGATGAGCAATGAAATTATTTTACAATTTCTACTTCCTCCCAAATTTCCCCCTCTATCCTATTGTTGTGGATGGTTTCTATGGTGTCCTAGACTCCTAATTTCTTTACCCAGACTCACAGCCCTTGTTCAAGGGACAAGGTAACAGTGACCTGCTGCCACTCTCCAGAATTAGAAGCTGTACCTTTCCTTCCTCATCCTCATCCCAGCAGGACTCCCTTTGCTCTGCACAGCTGGGTACAAGTGCTCTCAGGGTCAGAGAGCATTCCAATTCGGAAAACGGGCTTGGATCCACTGTAGCAAATCCTATACATTAATGCTGTAATTCTACCCAAAATACTACAGTTTAAATTAAAAAAGAGATGAGAGCAGCAGGATAACATTAAAATCCAAGGGGAAAGAAGAAAATGTATGTTTTCAAATGAGATTTCTAATGGGAAAGAGACTGAAGGACACAGAGAAATACAGGAAAACTGTTTCAGATGGCAGGAATAACGGGGGAAAAGCTTCTGTGGCAAAACAGCAAGGACAGCGGTAGGTCTAAGGAGTTAGGCCAGTACTGGAAATAAGGCACAATTTTATCTCTGTTGCTTGGATGTAAACCAGCAGTAAAGTCAGGTTTGGGGAAAGGAAATTACAAATTACCTGTGGACTCAGGCAGAGGGAGGTGAGCTGACACAGAGCCAGCCAGCTCTGCCCGGTGCTCAGCTGCTCCCACCCTCCACAGACCGTCACTTGCACACCTGGGCAAATACTACACTGCCGACGCGCTAACCCAGACAGCCGTGACACGCACAAAAATGAAATGTTACACCTTTGCTCTGAAATCCGTTCCCGGGCTAGGTAGGACTAGCAGACAAAAGGCAGAGGGAGGGGAGGACATGCACGCAGCCGAGGAGTATGCCTGCCCAGCCTGAGATATCTGCCCAGCCGGCAGCTGGAGGAGGACGGGGGGAAGTCTGGGGTCCCCAGGTGGAAATCTTTGCTGTTCCTGTAAAATCGGACTGAATCTGTCTTCAATTTTACTGAGCAAGAAACTAGACATGCAGGCTATTCCATTTGGTTTGATCCTATCTGTTTTCTTTATTACAAATCTCGTTTTAATGACAGTCCTAGATCTCGGAGCTTTTGCTTGCAGTAAAATGCAAGCTTAGACTGCTTGAGAACTCTCTGCAAATTGCCTCCAAAACGAGCTCTGTCAGCTCTGGCATGAGCCACGTTCACCTACCCCTTCACACACAGAGAAGGCAAAGAAGGTGAGAAGCGAAGACAGAAGCCAACCCACCCCACAGACACATCAGGTAGCCGCAGACATGCTCTGTTGTACGTTTGGAAAGTCCTGCAAGTTCCTGGGCACCTCCCAGGGTCTGGGTCCTAATCACCTCTCCAGCTTATTCCAGAAAGACAGAAGAGCAGAAGCGCTTGTGGTGTCAGCAGGTACAAACTAACTTCAGCTCTCAGCTTCAGTCAGTCCTGACCAAGCTGCCTGAACCTCCTCCTGGTTCCCAAATACACACGATGGGATTCATTCAGAGTTAATTCAAGCATTTTCATTTGCTGTCCATTGTAAAGCACAGGAACGTAATTGCCTTTTATACCTTAAACAATACCTGTCATAGCTTCCTATGAAAAAATACTCTCTCATTAAATCACTGTTTTAGAACGGTTACCTCATTTTATCAAAGTTTTGAATCCACAAAAAAACATAGATTGATCCCTACTAAATTCAACAGTGTTTTCCATAAAAGGATCTGAAACAATTTATGCCATTTCTAGCTTGCCATCTGCCTGCTCCATTCAGAAATAGCGCTGATGCCTTCCTGCTGCCTACCTGTTCCTGCAAATACCATCCAAATCTGTTGTCCCGCTTCAACCCAACTCATTAGACAGCTGCAAACTTCAAAGATTAGGAAGTTCCTATAGGTTTTGTGAAAAACAGTTGGATCAATGAGAAAGGCCTGAGCTAGCACCTGTCTCTTGACAGAAAAGCAGGCTCAGCTGTTGCAAATCCTGCTTGGGAGCAACCAGCCATCCAAGCAGAAAAGTCACGCTCTCCTTGCTGATTTGTGCACGCAGAGCTTCAGCTAGCCCACACACCCAGCAGCAGCCGGCTGCACAGGCTGGTGTCACTGCAACGTAACGGTGTGGGAGACGAGGACAGCCAGAAAAGCTGGTTTCATTACTTCTGCCACTCGCTGGCACAAAGCCATCCTCCTGAAGGCCAAGCCCAAGCCACGCGGGCAATCTGAAATGAGAACGTCAGACCCAACGTCATGTTTGGTTTTGCAGAATTTGCTGATGAATAGCTGAGATCAGGGAGAAGATTTCCATTCTCCAGATAATGACTGGACGTCTCCTTTAGCAAACATGAGCCAGAGACACTGCTTCCTGGGAACTGATGTTGAAATCTTTGCTTGGTTTGCGCCAGGAACACCAATCCCATTGATCTCGAAGGGACTAGGATTTCACTCCAAACCTTCCGAGCTATTCAGCTTCAGCTGAATGTTTCTTCTCCCAACTCGTGCTGCCAGTTCAGAAGAATTATAGTTCCACAGTTCAGAATAAAGAGATGTTCAAAATACCTTACCCTCCACTTAGGAATAAGCAGGATCAGGTGGCCATGTGATTCCATTATTTATGTAATGCCTCAAAATATCATTTGTCTTCTAATATGAGATGACAGGTTTCATATGTACAAGTTTTCTATAAGAGTAGCATGCTCATCTTGATCCATTCAATACACACGTTGCTAATTTGAGATAAAAGATTTATCAAGTAGATCCTGTAGTTAGTTGGCTGCAGTAGCCCTTTTTTTTTCTTTACTACATAGATTTATCTGGAATTTCTTTATAGATGTGCCAATTTTCATGACATATATTTAGACCACAGGTTTTGGGAAAACTTTTAGTTTCACTTCTTACATGTTCAGCACCTAACAGTGCATGTTCCTGGTACCTACTTGAGGCTCCCATGTGTTCCTGCATGCCCACACAAATAGAACAAGAGAGCTTTTAATACAAATCTTCCTATCTTTAAAGGACCAATAAGACAATTGGCTTTTTTTGATTGTGATGCCATACATAACATACACAAAACTCTGTGACTTGAGTGAATTACACTTTCTGCACTCAAAGTCTCATTTAACAGATGTTAGAAAATAACAAGACCGCGCTATCTTTCCCCTCAGTGATGCTTCTACCAACTCAAAGAAGCAGCATCCATCATTATTCGTTGTTAGTGTCCAAATATGTGAACAGTAGCACAAGAATTGGAACTGTGACTTGGAAAAAGCCACAGAATCACAAAATGGCTGAGGCTGGAAGATATCTCTAGAGATCATCTAGTCCAGTGCCCCTGCTCAAAGGAAGGCCAACTACAGCAGGTTGCCCAGGACTGTGTCCAGACGCATTCTGCTTATCTCCAAGGATGGAAACATTAGAATCTCTCTGGGCAACCTCTTCAAGTGTGTTCAACCACCCCCACAGTTATTTGGGAGAATCCAGAGGGCACACCGAGTCTAGAGGACCCAAAGCATTACAAGATAAAGGCAACTGGTGTGGTCTAGTTTGGCTATTAAAAATAGAAATTAAAATAAAATAAAAAAATTAAATTAAATTAAAATCACAGCTGAATCTCAAAGCAGCTATTAAAGAATGCAAGCTCAATTTCCCCATCCCTGCTGCCCTCCTCTTACAAGAACCAGGTCCCTGCTGAGCTTCACAGACAGATGGCTTCTCCCCTCTCTAGCACACGAGCATTTGGAAGTCTCCCTTTGACCTGCCCTGGGAAGCAACGTTTTTTGTTGTTGTTTTTTTTTTTTTTTTTAGTACAGCAGATTCCTCCTCTGGTCATTATTTCTAGAAGCCCTGCTCCCTCCTCAGAGGATCAAAATCTGTCCTGTTTGTGAAGTAGCTAGGTAGAAGGTCAAGGATATCATCTCAATGTAGTTTGCAAAAAGAGAAAGAGAAAGAGAAAGAGAAAGAGAAAGAGAAAGAGAAAGAGAAAGAGAGAGAGAGAGAGAGAGAGAAGAGAAGAGAAGAGAAGAGAAGAGAAGAGAAGAGAAGAGAAGAGAAGAGAAGAGAAGAGAAGAGAAGAGAAGAGAAGAGAAGAGAAGAGAAGAGAAGAGAAGAGAAGAGAAGAGAAGAGAAGAGAAGAGAGAGAAGAGAAGAGAAGAGAAGAGAAGAGAAGAGAAGAGAAGAGAAGAGAAGAGAAGAGAAGAGAAGAGAAGAGAGAAGAGAAGAGTGTATGTTCATGAAACATAACAACTACCATTGACTTAAGTCATTACAGACCCTTTTATCCACTCCTTCACCTCAGAAGTAAAAGAAATCAGGCACAGTGATGCCACATAACTACTATGCCGTACTGTTATAAATGCATAGAAAGAGAAATATTCCTAAAATAATTATAGAAATTCCAACAACAACCAGAAAGTAGATTTTCTGCTTAACTAAAATAAGCCATTGGCTCAAGAAAACATGAAGAACATTGCAGGTCATCGGTGACTTTGCTTTCTGACCTCTGAACTCATCGTTAACCCTCTCTCTTTAAAGCATAATACCTTGCTTCTATATTTATGAAAGAATTTTGCATCTAGTCTATAGAGACAAATTTTAAAATGTGCCCTGAATGAAGCCACCTCAAAAGTGTCCAAATATAGAAGGCACATGGTTTTCCTTTACATCAGTCACTCCCAACCTTGTGCAGCAGGCATACTTTGTTTCCCAAGAGATTGTTTGCTTCCTCTCATCTTCATCAACATCTTCCTCCAAATGCTCCTTCACCTCATGCATTCCTCTCTGCTCTCATGGATGTGAAGCAGAGCCATAACATCATTTCAGAAATGGAGTCCTCCCCTGTCCCTCAATGGAGGCTCAAGGAGGGTGGCTGATACCTCATCCAGCAGGCTCCTTTAATCATGCATGTCTTGAGGAAGCTCTGGTTGGGTTCAGCAAGAACATGAGTTTTGGGAAGCTTTATTTGGGATAGGCTGGATGGGGCTTTGAGCAACCTGGTCTAGTGGTAGGTGTCCCTGCCCATGGCAGAGGGGTTGGAATTAGATGATCTTTAAGGTCCCTTCCAACCCAAACCATTCCCTGATTCTATGATATTTTTGGCTGAAGTTCATCTAGCACAGCCTTTGCTTAATGGGGCAATACTTCAATTTCAGTCACATAATGGGTAAATCTCCTGTAGCAATATTGAACAGGAGAAAAATCTAACAGTGACATGAACAGAATGTCAGAGGTGATCCTATGCAGGGTCACTTTTCTAAAACCTGACACGAGTTTTCAATATTTGGCAACTAGAATGAATACGGCCTTTCCCTGGAGAGACAGAGTCAAGGAGGAGAATTAAGCACTGTCTTGGAAAAGACACAGACTCCTAACATTATGGTAAATAGAAGCCACCCTTCCTGGAAAAGGAACCCTGAGGGACCTGAGGCCAGCTTTTGATCCATGCTAAGAAACATTTGGATATTTTTATGAGCAGCAGGTTCATCAAGACTCTTGCTCAGAGGTTAAATCTCACAGAAAAGACAAAATAAGGTGACTAAGGACTGTTCATGTGAGCAAAGATGTACAGGAAGAGGCCCAAGACAGTGTGTTGATCTTGCATTATGGAAATCAATTAAGCATTAATTATAAATGCTCCTGAAGGTTAAGTGAAGTGCGCCTTGCTACAGAGCCAGCAGCCTGACGGAGCCGTAGGGGTTCCTGACGCAAACACCTGGGGGCAGATGGAAATGTTGGGCTCCGCTGCCTCCCTGCAGGGCAGGGATGGGACATCCCATGCAGGCACAGGGCATCCTCAGAAAAGCTCTCCAGGCCCTGCACCATGCACTAGGGCAGCCCTGAACAGCGGGGAAACCAAAGGCAACCAGCAGCCCCAGGCATTGCTTGAGCCCTTTATGTTAAATGCCTCACTCGGATTAAATTTGCAATCTCTTTCCCAGTTGCTCCCTAGTGAAACTGTTGCCTTGGCAAGGCCACAGAGGAGGATCGAGGTTTTCCACGTTACCTCCCAAGGCACCCTTCCCTGGAGAAAGGCTGCAAGAGAAGGCCCAAGTTTTATTTCTGTTTGTGGGGGACATGGTACACAGTGTTGATCAAGCAGTTTCTGCCTTCTCTCCCTTCCTTGCCACGTGGTTTCCCAAAACGGGCTTCTCCTGCCCTGGTACATCTGTGGACTAAGGTGATTTGTCTCCCGTACTCCGATTATGTACGGCTTAATTATCTACTGACTAATTGCACTTGCCTTCTTGAATGTCTCCAGGTAACAGAAGTACTGTTTTCTTTTTGCTCATCGGGCCGTGAAGGCAACCAGTTTGTCTCATCCTTTCTGGTACTTTCAGACAAAGGGCCTTTCAAAAGAAAAAAATCCCGAACAGAAAATCAAAGTAATCCCTCTTCCCACGCCCCAAATAAGACAAATAAACGTGTGTGCATGTGTCCATCTCAGGCGCAGCTCTTAATGCAGCAACTTGAGTGCACCACCCTCAGAGATTTACCTGTATCCAGAGGGAGGAGCGGCCTGCTCCCACAGTTACCTTTCCAGTGATTTATTAAAAGGAAGCTGCAGAAATGCGAGGTTAATTCCGACAGCAAGAGCTGCTAACAACTTGAAGCCGCGGCACAAATGAGGGTGTTCTCCCCTCCCAGCAAGCGAGTCAGAGTTGCTGCCTCGCCAGCTCTCGCCCCAGGTAAGCGCTCGCCCGCTCCCCATCACGTGCAAAGCGCAGCGAAGCAGACAGATTAGACACAGATGCTTGCACAGCAGCAAAACAAGGAGCACACAGTCTGCTACCGCTTCCCCGAGAAGGAGCAGAGACCTGGGACAGCTTCACCAGCTCACCCGCTGACGGCGCTCAGCCCTGAGGTGAGGATCAGAATGCCTCACCTAGGATGTTCTCTTTCCAACACTTATCTAAAATGGAAACCCATCAGGAAACTGGGGGCATTCCCACACAAGCCGAGAGAAGTGCAGCTAATGTGGTGTTGCCTTGGTTTGGGAACACCATCCTGTCCACACACTCACCCTCACATACACTTCTTGAGCTGACCATAGCTGGAAAGAGCCCCTGCACAACAATGGGCAGGGGAAGAGCTGCTCTGAGGAACCAAACATCACAAACCCAATGTAGAACCAAACCCTACTGGGACAATGCACGAGGCAGATGAGCTTTGCGTGGAAGCATCAGTCAGTGAACATTCTGGCACTCTGTTGTGTATTTTTGGTCACAGGTATGTATTAAAGCCTGATAACAGATTGGTTTTGGTTCGATGGGACCTCTGGAGATCATCTGGTCCAAAGTTCACCCGTGTTGCATCTACCCACTAAGCAACACTCCCAGGCCAAGCCAACCAAAGAAGGTGGAGGCCCCGGTGGAGCACCTTCCCCTCAGAGCACCAGCGGGGCCCTGGCCTCCAACAGGCCCCGTGCCATGGGGAGGTCTGGGCTGACTCCGGGTCGAGGGGCACAGAACGGGCCAGCTCTGGAAATGAGCTTCTGACTTGCCAAGCAGAGCACCAAGCATTTATCCTCCCCCTTCCACAATGCTGCAAGCCAAACACAGAGTTTTAAAATCAGTTTAAAAGGCAGTGGTGGTTGTTCATTCTCTGGCCTGGTCAGCAGATATGAAGGAGGATACAAGGTGTTCTGTGGTGTTTTTTTTTTTCCCTGCCATCTGAAATGATCCAACCATACTTGTAAAAATTCAAAAATCTCCAACTGAAAGATATTACCCAACCTCTTCTGAAGAGGCCTTACTAAAATCTCTTCAGGAAAATTGATTCTAGAAGACAAAAATATGAGTCAAGCTGCTCTGAAAAGCAGCTGAGCGTAGTCCAGATGTGGAGACCCTGTGATGGATACGAGTTGCTTATTGAATGAAATGTCAACGGGACTTCAGTTTTATGGCAGCTATCAGCCTGATGCTCACTGGAAATCAATATTTGCAATTTAAATTTTGTATTTTGTGTGTTGTCATCTGAAGTTTAATGTCTGTTTCTCTTTCTCAGACTGTTTTTTGGGGATTTTTTTTCCCCAATCATCACAGTGAGAAGCAGAACTGATTACGTACACGGTGTCAGCACATGCTGGCAGCTGAGCCGGTGGGATGAAGCCGATTCAAGAGCCCATGTGGTCCCACACCCAAGACAGCAATAAACTTGTATTTTGTTTTATTACACCAGTTTAGCACCACAGCATGTGTGAGATTTCCCCTCCTGGGTTTCAGGGGATGAAATCCTATTCAGGACCCATAAGAAAATAAACACATCTATGTATGTGAGACAGTAATTAAAAAACAAGATAGTGAAGCAGAGTATCCACTCCCAGCCCTTCCTGGACTTCCTTGGGGAAGTTACTGTATTGCTGGGTGGACGTTTCCCATCTGCCAAATTACAGTAATAGTATTTCCCATTCCCACAGTGATTTTTAGTGAGTTAATGCATTTAACCCCCTTGATTTCTTTCTCCTGGTGTTCATCGCCATCCATCTCCCTTTGCTACAAGTTAAACTCAACCCATTACTAATAAATGAAAAATACCAAGTCATCTTTCCTCACTTTCAGGGTTTTGTTAGTCCAAGAAGTGCATGCAAGCCTCCTTTCATACCTTGTTACCCTCATCACCACTCTGTCTTTGAGGTCTTGCGTTTCCCTTCAACAGGAGCTCAATCCTATTCAAGACAAGTGAAGGCTCCTGACTCAGTGAGCCGAGCAGGACTTTGAAACATGGCTTCAGAAGCTCTTCCCGGTCCCTAGGGCTCTCAAAGCCCAAATAAATGAGCCGAAGACCATCCATGGTAAAATAGCAGCTGAGCAGGGACTTAAGGACCCCCATTCTGCTTGGAGGAAAATAAATAAATAAATAAATAAATCAGGGTCTAGAGTCCCTCCGTACACCTTCTGCTTTTGGGGACTGTGGAAGTCCAGCAGCCCTGGGGCACTGAACCATCTCCTTCTTGTAATCATTTTACATGACAACTATTCCCTGCAAGAGATACAGGGCCAAATGTTTTTTCCTCATTTTTCTGTTCCATTCTAGAGGACGGGGACCATTTAGAGCACATTCTCTTCTCACAGCCAGATTCTTTCAAACCCTCTCTTCCACTGACTAATGTCTTTGGGTCCTATTTTTCAGCACAGGATGCCTGGGATAAAAAGTGAAACCATTTGCTAAACGAGAGTAATGTCTCATCTTTCACTTTGCACTATGCAAGCAACCATACAGAGACAGAGAGCTTTATACCACCTACAAACCTTGACATACACTCAACATGCTCTGGATAAGGGTACCCTCCTCCAGCCAGGCAAAAACCATCAGGAAAATTTATCAAGGTGAGCAGAGAGCACAAACAGAGTCTCCCCAGATGATAATTCATGTAGGATTAAAGAAAAGAGGAAAAACCTGGTCTATCTTTGCCTTTTATTCAAGTACTGGACATGCATGGAAGCTCTTAAAGACATGCTTACAGAAGCAGCTCTCCTCAGAGGAATGGACTACAACATGTAGAGACAGAAGCCTTGGCCCAGGCAAGTTATCTGGGGGAGTTTACGAACAATCCCCTCCCTAGCTGCAAATTTCCCAGCAAGGAGAAGAATTATTCTTTTTCATTTCACTCCCATCCTTGGCACACTGCAACACAGAGTAGCAGCACCAAGAGAAGTGGGAGCCATCTGAACTCATCGCTTCTAGGCACACAGAGTCAGACCTTGGGTCTACGCATACTCACGCTGGGGTCTGATAGATTAAGGATTCATGCCTGTTTATTTATTTATTTGCAACGAAATCCAGCTACTATTGTCTTATGCATCACTTATTCCTACTGCCACAAACACCGTGTCCTTGAAAGAGCAGCTTTGATAGTCGTTAGAGTTCACCTGCAACAACCAACTTGGAGGGGGAAGGCTTATGATTAGAAAGTATCTGCCAGGTAGTTTGCTCCTGTGAGAAGCTAAAACTAAGCCACAGCATCCCTCTGAGATTTATACTGACAAGATCAAAAACATCTAATTGAGCAACAAATGCCTTATTTGCTGTCATGCCTGAAGCTGACCAGAGCTACCCTCGTGAAGAGCCACTGCTGCAGAAAATAGAAGTTACTGGGGAAAAAATTATGACACACATGGGAGGACAATGCCAACTAGCTGAGAGGAATGGGTAAATAAAGTCAATTATCAAGTTCAGCATTAAAAGACCAAAGCTTCCTTTTAGAACTCTGCTTTTGCACTGCTCTTATCGAGACGTTTCATACTTGGGTGTTCAATGAAGTTGGACGACGTGCTCAGCTGTTTTCAGCAGTAGGGCGCTGATATTTATTTCAGAAATAAAAGGGCCTTGTAATTCATTTGTAAGGCTGTACGTGGTTAATTTCTGATGCCTTGTAAATGCTAATTATGAAAGAAAATGTTAAAGGGTTCCTTAGGAAATCAATACTTTATTATACAATAATTGCATCTGCAAGTTTAATGTTCTTCATAAGACTTTGGAAGAATGGAAGAGGTTGGGAGGTCAGATGATGCAAATGGCAGTTGCATGACCTGGAAAGTCATCGAGAATCTGAGGCCTAGTAAAATGCCCAGACGTCATTAAAATATTTCCACAAGTCCAACACTTAGTATTGAAAGCAAACTGCTAGAACATCTGTCTGGGTGACACCTTGGCCCAGTGCTGGATATAAACCTGGACACGCTTGTAACTGGAATGGCTGTTCCGATATTCGTCTGAGGGCTTTGGTTATTCCTTTGCCTGAGTGATTTGTTTCTCTCAAGAACAGCATTTCAGTTCTTTTCCCCCTCGGCTTCCCCTGGCTTGTTCCCCAGTTGTTCCAGCTTTCAGCATGGGAGCCGGCGAGGAGCTACTGTTAGGGTTATAAGCCCTGGAGACAGGATGTAGCTGAAAAATCATTCTTCCAAAAATTTCTGGGTCACTGTCTAATTGATACTAGCATTAGCATGCTTCATATTCATGTTCCAACTCCACGGGCAGTACTTACTCTGCACCCAGCCATGTGGGACTGCTCCAGGCAGTAAGAGGGAACCCAAAACAACACTACTGTATCAGCCTAAGAACGCATCCACCCCAAGAGTTTTTACAACAGCAGAACAGAGGAAAAGAGCCTTTCTTTCCACTGTGGTCATCAGTGCAGCGCTGTATTTTTCTGTTTTTTATTACACACTTTTTAAAGGAAATATTCCATGTTACTTAGCTTATTAATTTGCAAAGAAACCACAAGTTATTTCCTTACATCATGATGGTTTCTTTTAATTTTTTTCAATCCTTACAGGCTATAAAAATCCAGGCACTTCAAAGGAAATGAGTTGAAGACTCGGTATGTTATAAAAGGAATCCAGACCACGTTCACAAATTAGACATCCTTTGCTAACAGCAAAGTATTTCACAGGTTGTATTGCAGTTCATACTTTGTTGAGACAATGAATGAGAAGTGAGTAGTGATTCATAAAACAATCTGTACATTTTACGTATAATAAAATAAGACAGGATTGCATAGCTTTCTTGGAGAACCAAAAGGCGGTGCCTTGCGATCAGCAAGCTACTCAAATAAAAACCCAGTAGGAGGGGGTGCAATGCTGAATTGTTGCAACCACTCCTAATGATTCATCTTTTCTTCAGAAACTCACCCAGTCAGCACATCCAAAACGCAGTATGAAAATGACACGTGTGTCCCCCCCAAACAACTGATGGAAAAAAAGGACAGTGTGTGTATGCATGCACATCTGCGTGGTGTGCAGGCAGGATTTCTGTGTGAAAGGACACGCGCTTCTGCAAGAATTTCTGGTTTTCTGCCTGCAGACAGGTCAGAGGGAATCTGCCTCAATACATCAGCCATATGCTGAGGGAGGTGGTTGCAGGAATTTCATTTTTCAGAACAAAGCTTGGCCTTTGCTAAATGCAGCAAGCCCCCCAATTAATCCCCCATCCTGGCTCACTGAAATACCCTCTCTTCTTCCCCTTTTGCCCAATAATGCATTTTTCTGGCACTTACCTATGATCAGAAAGAGACAATATACATTCATTTATAAAGGAGTGACACCCACAAGCAAGACATGCAGAACTAACCACACGTATAGTGGGGAACTGGCAATGCCAAGAAGTATTTTTGTCCAGATAAGAAGACTGAATATCAAACATGACCTCACTCTAAACCTGTAACAGTAAAGAGGTCTACTTATCTGCTCCAGAAAGCCTCCTCTTTGCTGCATAGTCTGCCTGTACATAAGATGCTCCACTCGGTTCTCTGTAACCTGCCACTGTAGTGAGCACAGGGAGCAAAACCAAATCCGTCAACTCTGTTCCCAAACTTTCCTAAGGGTCTTACTGACACCTGGGACAGGCTTTTAGAGACAGCTCAGCACCCAGACAGGCAGCGAGCTAAGTGTCCCGGTGGACTGTGCCCTGCTGAAAACACAGCCAGAGGGCTGCTGGGAGTGCTTTGAAAATCTTGCTTTTGTTGCGAACCCTACTGAAAACCTAACTCTGAAAGTGAGCTTAAAGGGCACAGCTTCTCCTGATTTGAACACAAGATAAATATAATCTCAGGAGCCCAAGCAATGAAATCAGATGCTTAATATGAAATAACTGGCCAATATTTGAGAGGAATAGAGAAAAGTGCTGACCCCGAGCTTTTCCTCTCGTAAGGGGACAGCATCCTGCAGTCCTACCTGGGATGTTCATGTCTGCCTCGAAGCCTAAGGACACAACCCGGGCTTGGCAGCTACTACCACAAGCACAATGGTCCTGCTGCAAAAGCCTGTTACCACCAATGATTCAATAGTTATGATCGAAAACTTGTCCTTCTGACAATGAACATCCTTCTTTCAGTCCAACACTGAACACTGTGCATATACTTACAGGAGAGAAGAGAACTCTGCCACTCGGTCAGCTACTGAGTAACAAGAGCTTATCTTTGAGCTAGTCCATGCCGTGTAATCAGCATCACTACCTGAAGAAAGGACATGGCAAGGTAAATACCTGAACGTTTTTTCTATTCTTCTGCTCAGTGTAAGTCACAAGGGGACCTAATCATCGAGACAAGGTGTGGAGTGAAGAGAGATTAGCTTTATAAACATGATGCCAATCTCAGGCTCTGGAACAGCTAGAGACATTTCAAGGATGCAACAAAAGATTTGGCACTCTGGTGTTTGGTCTTAAGAGCAAGACTGGGGAGGGAAGGGGACGGTGGCAGCTGCTGCTGGAAGGACTACCCAGGCCCTACCAAAAGCGGCTGTGCCATCACAAGCTACGTGTTGAACACTGGAGCTGCTGCGCGTGCAGTTTAACAAATGCAATCCAGCAAACCCAGTTACCACCCGACAGGTTACTTCTCACAACAGCTTTGCTTCCCAAATAGTCTCAGTGATGCTGGGACACGGAGGGCATGGTCTCTGTCTGTGTTTCTCAGGTAAGGACATTTTTATTTCCTTGGACACTGAAGCGTCCAGTCCCTCTAAGGCAGATGATGAAGCATCACCAGCTATAGGCATAAGCTCCATGATTTTGGGGACTTAGTGATCACACATCCAAAGCTGCTCATTATGATGCAGAGGACATCTCATTTAACTGCATCTCTTCTACTGGACACAGCCGCTTTGCTCGGGGGATGCTACAATCAATAAGCAAAAGAAATAGGGATGAAGGGGAACTGGGTCCAAAGCCATTCTGACAGCATGAAGGATTTCAACCTGACAACCCCAGGCTAAAGCACCTCATATCACCTCCTTAAGCTAATACTATAAGAAACCCCCTTGACAGATAACTGTATTGTTCCTTGAGCTTTTACCAGGAGTATTGCCTCCGAGAATAAACTCAACAGTGCTGTCCCTGGGGGAGCTTCCTACTTCTGTCTAACCAAAACCTGCCTAAAGAAGTCTAAGTATCTTGAGGAAAGTTTCAATGGGTTTTCAACTGGTTCCCTCAGCACCTGACATTGTCACATTGGGACGATCTTCCAGGAACCGACTAGGCCACCCCAAGGGCTCCTTTGAAGTGGAAAAGGAACACAAGAGCAGCTCTCACTAGAGCAAGTTACCAACTGGCAATCCTATGACTGGGTTGGTCCAGAGGAAACATGCTCTGTGGCAGAACCATTTGCAAAGGAAACGCGCTGACAACGACCATTCCTGCTGCTGACAGGTGGAGACATTTTCTCAGTAAGAAAATACATACCCATCATCCTCAGCCGGGTGGGATGGCTTTATCCCAGGCACACAGAAAACTTAAGAGGAAACAGAGTAAGTAATTGCTTTTCAATGGGGTGACACATGCATGCACACATGTTCCCAAACAGACAGTCCTGAGTGTTAAAAATAATCCTTTAGATTTCATAGACGTTATAAGAGTACTTACTAAACACGTCATTTAGTAGGGATATCAAAGCAATGCTTTTCTCCTACTTACTTTCATGGGTTGTTTTTGTTTTTGGTGTGGGTTTTTGTGTTTTTTTTTGTTTTGTTTTGTTTTTTTGAGTCCCTGGGGTTCATATTTTCAAGTTCTTTCCAAAGTTTTAAGACTTCATGATTTAATGAAAGATAAGATTGTCACATAACATCTTGGCTTCAGAAGCTTGAGGTTTAGCAAAACACAACCGTAGCCAGGCTAACAATAGGATTGTAATAGTTGGCCCCTCTCAAATTTGGTACAAATACCACCTGCTGAGTGATTAATAGATACCGATACCTCAGACATGAGTTTGGGCAGCACCCTTTTGCTCTGAAGTCTTTTCTATGCCATTTTGAGTAGGAGAAGACCATCAACCTCAACTTATAATCATCTGGTTTCTGTCATTTTTTGTCGCAACTTTACCGCCGGCGCTGTCATCTCAAATTTGGCTGAAATTATAGATTTTTGTCAAGAAAGCTTTCACAGCGTGTTAGAAGAGCCAACACATTCCTCTTACTTTAAAGCAAAAATTCCAGAGGAAACAGTTGTTTTGGAACAAACAGAGACCTCTGCAGTGGTTTCAGCTGAAGCACTGGAGAACTTGGAAGTTGAACTGATTATAGACAAAAGCAAAACCCACTTCAACACCATGTTGAAAAGTAAACACCGGGGGGGTGGCGGGGGAAGAAAAGAGCAAAAGAAGAAGTTAACAGCATTCTAATTTTTCCCTGTTGTCTCATTTTAAAGATTTTATAAATAACACATTTTTAAAGATTTCCTTTTCTCCACTGATTTCTAAGTCTCCAGAAAGTTTTCTCCCGTACTACAGAGTTGTTCTTCGTGCAAAGCGGTAGTCTACAGCATCTAGCCCTGATGTAATTTTTTTTTACAGCACACTTATAAGTATCATTATCCTCATTCCATAGGTGAGGAAATAGCTTATGTAAATTGCTGAAGGTCACTAACCAGTCAACAGTGCAGGCTCAAGGCTCTCTCCCCTCTCCACCACATTTTACGGGAACAGAAATTAAGGAAAATTTCCACATGAAAAATGCTGTTATTCCTTTTAAGTCCTGTCCTTAATATCTGACCTGGAGACCACCAAGTTCTGTGCTCTGAAATAGCTCAGAAAAGGGAGCCATCTAAACTGAAGTAGCTAGAGGGAACTCATATTACTAGATAAGTGGAAGAAACCATTACAGACACACTGTCCTTCTGAAAGTGCTGGTGCTGAGGCTCTGACTGATTTTTTACATGATGTGGCCAGACACGTGTTGAGCTGCAGACATTCAGACAGCCTCTGTGCATCTTTGGGAGCTGCAGTTTCATGTCATCCATTTCCCCCTAGCCCTATTTCTATTCTAGCAGGGCTGCAAAAGAGGAGAGAGGGGATGCTCTGCTCCCTGCCTCGACCAGAGTTAGAAGGGATCTCACCTGGGGGATTCTTCTGTTCAACATGCCTGCTTGTCTCCAGGATTAACACAACATGAGTTCATGGAGTTCATGGAGATCTGACACCATCTACTTTGAGACTCTCCCTCTTGCACTCTCACCAGCTTTTCAGCTCAAGTAACGACAGGACTGAGAGGTAAAATGAAGTCTGCTGCTGCCAGTGATGGTCCTGGTCCCCAGGTGAATACTGCATTCTCCCAACAACTTGGCCTTCCCTGTCAATTAGTTATTCTTAGTTCTTCAAAGAAATTAGCCTTTTGCTCTTCCTTCCCACCATTTTGAACCAGAACATTCCCCCATCCTTTCTAACAGCATTTGGAGGAGCTTACCAGCAAGAGGAGGCCTCTTTGGCTTTTATCTACCCAGCATGACACTCCCTCCACGCAAAGCAAGCTAAGGAATTCAAACAGGTTCAACAGGCTCTCAGAGACAAGTGATTTCCAGCAAAAAAGGCTGTTTTTCCCCTAAAGATCAAATGTTTTAATCTGCCATCCAGGTCTCACGCAGAATCTTTATAAACATGGTTTATATGCCAGTAGGTGATGACTGCTCATCAGAATTAAAAATAAATAAATCACAGCTTGCAAGAGTTAGTTTAGCATTCACAGAACATCACTGCTGGTGGCCCAAACATCACAAGAAACCTTACATGCTTAAGAAATCCCAAAGTGGAATGCTGAAAACTCAGATTAGAGAATTTCAGGAAGCTGAGACTGATTGAATTTGGCAAAACTTTTACAGCTTTTCTAGGCAAAAACCTATCACCTTCAGCAGGACATAAGGATGCTCAGATTGTAAAACAACTCTGGTATTTCATGGCTTTTAATTCCAGAGGATGTCCCATGCGATCTCCTAGCCTTCCTGTCATAAAACAGGCCAGTGGTTCCTGCATCAGCCTCTATCCACACTTCAGTAAAGCAGATTTTATGTTAGCTAGCTTCTTCCACCTTCCTTGCTATCTGCTCAGGATTTCTGTATCTGCACCTAAAAAAGGTGCAGCCTCAGCCCCTCGCGGTGATGCTCCTGCACATTGTGCTGTTCCCGGTAAGCTCTCCCGCCCACAATTGATTAAATCTGCAGCCAACATTGCTGCTCCACAGCCGCCACCGCTCACGCTCCCTTCACCAGGAACTGGTGGCTCACGCCAAGAAGTGTTTTGTTCATGCCGATGTTAAAAACAACATTTCAAGAAGTTGATTTGCACCCCCCCGAATGAGACAGACATGGACATACTGGAGGGAGTCCAGTGAAGAGCCACTCAAATGATTAAAGGTCTGGAGCATCTGTCACACGGGGAGGGGCTGAGATGACATGGGTGGTTCAGCCAGGCTCAGGGGGGTCTTTACCCACACGTCTAAGCCTCCGACCGGCCGGGGTCAGCAAAGGAGATGGACCAGACAACCTCCAGAGGTCCCTTCCCACTTTAACTATTCTGCGACGGGGACTTTTTAACCTGTGTAAATTGAAATAAGTCACTAATTATTAGCACTCTTGACTGCTAATGCACAGAAGGTAACGATGTACTCAGTCTAAATAAACTGGATAAAACTCCTCAGCTGAGCTATGAAGATCTGGGGATCTTCTCCAACTGAGGATGGAAACTTACCCTTAGCCTCTCCTAGGACCAAAGCGAGCTTCCTCCTGCCAGAGGAAGGCCGTACCTTATGGCCCCCAACATCAGAGCACAGGGGCAGGACTTGTGATTCCAGTATAGGGCAGGCAAGGGGGACAAGGACATCGGGAGTTTGGTGAGTAACACGAAGGGTAGGACACAGCGGCCTGAAACTCAGCGACACCCCATGTGTGCTCTGAATGCCATCTAGCCCATCCTGAAGTCTGAGCAACCCGCGTGCCCAGTGCTCTATCACCCCAGTAGCTAAGGGAAGCTCAGTTTAAGAATACCAGTCTGTTATATTGACAAAGTGGGGGTGGCATCTTGAGGTAAAATTCCTTCTGAGATTATTTTTTTTTAAATCAAAATGGAGCCAAAAAAATACCTCATCTAAGAATCAAAACTGTCCTGTTTTCACACACACGCCCCCCTCCCAAACACAGCTGTGTTTGAAGGACAGGCACAACCAGGTTATAGTATAATCCAATAAAGCAAGCAGGAATTCAAGGTGCACAAGCCTTGCCCTAAAGAAGGTAATTACTAGGTCAGACCAAGAAAAATTGATGAACCTAAGATAATACCCCCATACAGATCAACAGTCTCCATATAAATTTTGGTCCTGGCTCCTCTGAAACCATTAGCATTCCCTAGCATTGTAATTTACAGCCTGATGATGCACTGAATCATACTTTAATTTACCGGGAAGGTATGAACAAACATTCTTGGGTGGAAATTAATACCTGATCTTTGGCTACCTCTTGTGGTGTAAAAATCCAAAGAGAGGAATTACATTTTACAAACATAAGAGAAAATCATTGCCCAATGGATGATATCAAGTACTTCTAAGGAGGAAACCAGTTCCTGTTTATATATATATATATCTGTCAGAAACCTAGAGGATCTTGCTGTGAAAATCTGTGCTAGGGTATAAGCAGGGTGAATACTTCCATAAGCACATGCCACCAACAACATCTGTTTTCAGGAACGGTTCAAAAGGAGTGCAAAGAAGTAATGTATTTTTATGCTGGGAATCTTTCATATCTGTAGAGTCTGATAAGTCTTAGAGTCTTTCAGAAATTTTGTGTGGACCCCAAATGAAAATCTTGCATATGCCACTGAAGAAAAACAATATATGAATTACATGTCACGTCTCTTTTTAAAGACAATGTAGGAAAACAAAAAGATGCAAAGCTAAAATGACCCAGAAGGCTTTCCCCTTGTCTTTCAGGACAACTGAAAAACAAAACAAAACAAAAAAAAACTAGAGTCAAGAAATAGTTTGCCTTCATACACAAGAAAGTAGAGGGCAAATAAAAAGGGTTATAAATAAAAGCCTCACCTGTTCCATATTCTTAATGTCCTTTTCTCCAAAATATTTCATGCTATTGTAGGATTTTATGTTTAGAGAGAAAACTGGGAAGCACTGCTTTCCGTAACCTAAGGAGCAAAAATCCGGGGAGCTGATGAGCCTCTGCTATGCAGCAAAAGCTCCCCCACATAAAATCAGACTCAACAGCTACCAGCGACTTCAAGTATAGTAAAGGTGCAAGATATACAGTTATGGAGCGGAGCATCATAAATGCAGCTGGCATGCTGAGAGAACATCTGTACGCTTCCTGTACCACAGTTCATCAACCGTTTATTTCAGCAAGTGCCATACGAGAAGCAGAAATGGGAAGTGTGTGAACACAAAGCAGAATTTGCTCTGATGTAAAGAATCAGATGGTAGATCCATGGTCTGAGTTAAACAGGAAAAGCAAAGAGCCTCAAAACAAGGCTGAAGGTCTATCTTGCCTCCAGCTGGAGTAAATCAGTGTGGACAGGATCATGGCTCTGGCCTACTTTATGTAAACCCAAAGCTTTCCTTCACCATTACAGCAGTCATTTTAAAAGCAGCAGCACTCCTTAGTTAAGGTACTGACCTGTCCAAAGAGAACCAGAATTTGTATAACTGTAGTTTCTTTATGGATTTTTAAGGATGCCTGATGACCTGGGTTCTAGATCTCACTCAAGTAATCTTCTCTACCACTGAACCAAAGATCCAGCAAGATCACTACATCACATTGCCCAGGTGAGAAAAACAGACAAGTTAAATAGTTTATTTTCTGCATGGTCTACTTATTACTGGGCAGACAATTCTTTTTGCTGAGAATTAAGCATTCCCTTGCAGTCAAGTCAGTGTTCCTACCCATGGTGCCAAAGCCAAAAACAAGATAAAAACAAGAGATAATTAGTAGAAGTCCAATTTTGCCTGTCAAAATATGCCTACATTAGAAGGTCTACCAGTCCAAAATAAGCCCTTGTTGTAACCCTGAGCATCATGGACTGTTGTCCATTGGGTAAACTCCACTGCGAAGTAAATGGTGGGAGAAAGAGCTGTGCCACAGAAGTACCTGTTGATGTATGAAAGGAATTAAGCCAGAACACAGGAAGGAAGTGAAAACAAGAAGAAACAGCTCAGATGAAAACACCAGAGAGAAAACAGTAACACTGAGTAGCCCTCAAATTGGGAGCAGGAAAGGGCATCAGAAGAGGTAACACTACCTACCAAGTTCATTCTGTGGCCATTGCCAACTTCTACTTCTTTATTTTTTAAATAAAGACCACAAAAGATTTACTTTCACCCTGTGTCCTACACATTGTGTCATGGGAGCCAACCTAACTACATAAGCATTTCTACTACACTCCTCAGCATGCTGTGGGTGGTAGGAAACCACCTCTGTAGAAAAGGCTGGAAAGCATCCCGTTGTGTATGAGCAGAAGCAAACGACAGCATTAACTGCACCACGCCAGAGCCCCAGAGCAGCTGTGAAAGTCACTGTTAGCATTACTGCAAAAGGAAAAGGTAAAAGGAGATAGTAATGCAAACACTGCAGCAAAGGAAAGCGAATACTCCAACGGACGATAAGGAACCGCAGGGGTATGACTCCTGGACAACCGAGAGCAGGCAGCAAAGGAGATCTCCGCGTGAGATCTTTCAGGAAAGGAAAGTGGAAAAGAGGAAAGCCTCTGGGTCCTTGTACCGAGGAGCAGTGCAGAAAAGTGGAAATGCATAGCTGTGTCAAAGTTGTCCTTTTTACCTCTGCATCCCTCAGAAAAAGTCGCGGTTTCTCCTGCTGCGCTAATCTCTCGATGGCTGGCACTCACATTCATATACGCACAGATACAGAACTAAGATTTCATCACCAACTCAAAAAGCCATTATAAAATTTGCTAAGGAAATTGCAAACCCAAAATGGAAGCCAGCTGAGACCACAGCCTGCAGGGTCATGTATCATTAGCGCCAAGTGAACCAAGGCCAAATGTCCAGCTTACTGTTTGGGAGGAAACAAAAGCACCACTATACATGTGGGCAAAGTATCATCTTTTTCTAATCAAACCTGTCTTAGGCCCAGGTTCAGAAAAGCATTCAAGCATGTGCTTTAGGCTCTCTTTATTCAGAAAATTGCTCAAAGCACATATTTACCTGTAAGCACTTGTTAACGGCTGGGAATAACAGTGAAAACCATAACTAAAATCTTCAGACCATGGGTGTTAAGAGGAAAAAAAAAGCCCCAAAACCTGAACATGGTAAGATGTGATTGTCCAATGCATTGCCTTACCTTGCTGCTAGGAATACTGTGCAATAAGCAATGAATAATCCCAGGCTGCTCCCAGAGTACGATGGCCACAGCCATCAGAAACAATACCCTGGTCACCAAAACCACAAAATCAGTACACTAGCATATTCCTGGGTTTGTTTGGGGTTTATTCCTGGTATTACCACAGACCCAGTAGAAAACTCTTTAGGGCAGTTCTAGGTTTGAGCCCGTCCTGAGCCAGCCCATGAAAGATGCCAGACAACTTTCAAAAGGAGTCTTTTGCAAGAGTCTGAAGTAGAAGTTATGACCCCGTTTAGTGCCATTCACTAACAGCAGCGAACATGACACACTTTTCACACCCCAGCTCCACGCTGATGCCTGCTTGCAGTACATTAATAACCCTGTCATAGCTGTCAAGGGGACACAAGACTTGCTGCTCTGATGACGTTCTGTCCCTGTCTCCATGCAAATAATCTGTCTTTCAGCACCGCCAGAATTGTTTTCCAGCATTTCTGTTTGACTCGGTGACTTTTGATCTCTGGCCTGATATTCCATTCGTCCTTATCAAAACCCCACCAATCTGAATAATAAGCTAGAAAGTTGCTGGCTAACAAATCTAAAAGGTTGTAAAGGCAAACTGTCACTAATTCCATCGTGTGATTAATACAAGTTGACTTACATCTTGAGGAGGCTACATTACCTCCTTGGGAAATACCCTTCTGCACCAGTTATTCTTAGGTGTTATTCCTGATTAATTATGCTCTCGCTCCATTAGAAAACTGATGGCCAACTTTGCATCTGTCTCTTTGCTTTGTATCCTACAAAGACAGTGCCGTTAAAAAAAATGGTCAGTGTGTCCAAGCTGGTGCTGCACCTCAGGTTTGCTATCCCGGGAGTATGTGCAGTGTATAAAAATGAAGGTCACAGAAGCATCAATTGATAAACACCAAATCTTCCCAGGTAGAGGCGCGGCTTTCCACCCACGAAACCGCATCTACAATTTAACACAGTACAATTATTAACAATCCCATGAAAAAATACCAGATGCATCCTCGGTTTTATGAATGCAAATAGCCCTACTGGAGCCAAAGAGAATACTCACATGTGTTTAAATTAGACACATGCATAAGCAAAGGCAGGATCAGAGCCCCAGCTATAAATATTTACGTCTGCAGTACAACACAGCCTCAAAAATGCATTCACAAAACAGACTATAATGCAAGATCCTGACAATACAGGTTACTCCTCAGAATTTCAATGGGAGGCTCTCCTGTCTTGGGTCCCTTTGAAAACCCCAGCCTCTATTATTTTAAAGCCACCACTATCATTTCAGAAACCTTGGCCAATGGCACCCAAAAGAACCAAAAGAAAATAAAATCTAATAAAAAATCATTTGTTAGTATCAATGTCAAAATCTTTTCAAATAGTCCATTGTTATTTACCAAAATTACATATTAATTATCACCACATTGTTTATTATTGCATCATATTATTTATAAAAGATCATTATTAAAAAGGGAGGGTACTAAAAGGATCTGAGACTTTGGAGCCTGATGTACATCTTCAGCTCAGATGAACACAAATCAGGCAAACTCCCACCTCTCTCTTCCTTAGAGATTTAAAATTAGATTTGGGTGACTAATGCAGATAAAAATATTCGCTCGCTTCAGCCATACAATCTGGTTTCCTGGCACAAATGTTTGCAGAAAACAAATGTCAAAGCAAATGCCATTATTTACTTGGGAAGGATATTTCCATGCACCCAATCACGGAAGAGAAACAACAGCAGGTGACTTATGCGGCCAGTCAGAAGTAATTTCACTCAGATTTGAAACAGCCAATTCACAGGGGAAGAACATTTGGGGGAAAATTTATCAGATCCATTTGAACGCCAAGTACATAAAACAGAAACCAGAGAAGTGCTGAAGGAGAAGAAAAGACAGAGTTAGTCAAAAGAAAGACTTCGCCCTGAGCCCAAGCTGACAGAAGGCTTTTTGCCTTCAGTTTGAAGGATTTGGGCTCAGACCCCTCCAGCTCAGTTCAAGTTTGAAGGCTTACATGACCTTGAGGACATGATCCTGCAGGCAAATCTCAGGCACCTCGACTGTTACAGAATCGCAGGATCAAGTCCTGCAGAGCATCAAATACAAGTCGTAATTAAAATAATTTACATGCTGCTAGCAAGTGATCTAAAGCAAGCACATTGGCTTCCCAGCATGGATTTCAATTTGCTTCAAAATTACTCAAGGATAGGAGCTCCTATTTTTCACCTAGTTAGTCTAGGAAAAATGCAAGACCCAACTGACAGCTGTTTGATTGGGAAGGAGGTGGGGGAGACATTCACTTGGTGGGTGTTTATCTAGACCTGCTACCTGGATCCATCACGGCAGCAAACAGCCATGCTGTGCATACGTTACCTGCAGATCCTCATCGACTGCAAAAGAAACAGGCTGGGCTGCCTTCCCCACACGGACAGTACGCCTGGTGCTCCCTGGGGAGAGCAGCGCAGTGATTCACAGCAAGATCCAAGCTAACAGGAGACAATCCTGACACACGGATCTTGTTCGCAACCCTGTGCTCTCCTCGAGCGATCCTGCATGGAGCTGTGCTCTGCTGCCTTCCCTCTCCAGCTTGATGTGTATTTTTCACATTGATCATCAACCAATTTGTAATGATTCTCCTGAATTAGGACACCCTGGCACATCCTTGCTGTGGTGGTCTCACAGAAGTCAGGAGGGCATGTTGTCCCCTGCCCTTACAAGAATCTCTTTACCTCAGACTACATACTCCTCTCTCTTTCTGTGGACAAAGTTGCAGCGGAATGATCTTTTGCCTATTGAAATTCTGAGATTAACTCCAGGGGATTCAGGTGCAAGCACCAACTCCTCTGCTGAACTATCTCTATCACCACATGGGACAGTGTAGGTGGAGGAACTTGTGTGAAAATGAAGCAGCACGTGAGAAATCCCGTTCCTCTTTTACATGGGTAGAACACTCCAGACAATCAGCTGATGATCAAAAAGATCATACAGAGCAGCACCAATAAGACTTTAGCATTTTCTAACAGCCATGCTACGAAATTGAAGTATATTTCCTACTAGCATATCTGGCTCAAGTGTTTAGAAACCACCTTCAGCCATCTCAGCTGATATATGGCTTCCTCTTTGAAGGAGGGTTGCTGAATCCCTACATGCATTTTTGTTTTCCTTCTTTTGGAAATCAATATTGCAAGGCCACAACTACCTAAATTCGCAGCATGTCTGACTGCACACACGTTGGGGGTTATCCCATCCAGGAGCCCAGATGCCAGAGCTAACTGTGCCCACAGCAGGTCAACAGATGGAGCATCTCCACCAGCATCCCTAGGACTCCAGTGCAAAGCCTGGAGCCAAGAGCTAAATTTTAGTACTGAAACCAAACGCTGACTGACAGAGACCAAAATGCAACCTAAATGGGAAGAGCAGGGCTGTAGATCTCACAACTTTTCTTTCTGTATCTTCTTCTGGAGCCTCTGCTCTTGGACGTTTCTAAAAAGGCCATACAAGCCTTGATGGATCTCACAGCTCATCCACTGTGACAATTCCTTTGTTTCTCACATCAGTAACACTAAATTGTATCTAAAATTTTTCAACAGAGTGGCTTGCATATTGAGTTTCATCCGTGCTGTGTTACTAACCTAGCTGAGAAGTCACTTAACTATTGCATTCCTGAGAAGGCAAAAGTTTACACGTCAAGAACATAATATGAATATTGTTTAAGAAAATACTAACTCATAGGATGCCACTGAAACCAGCAGATCAGGAGTGAAAGTTATTAGCCTGGATTCAAAGCAGACTTTAGCTGGAATAACGTGTGTTCTCGATCTCCTCGGATTGTGCAGTCAGGAGGGAGATATCTGGCTAGATGGGATTCTGCACATCTGTCAGCTAAATCAGAGATCCAAATGCAAAACCCAGCATGTAAGAACATTATGTGGATTTGTGACCCTCTCCTGAGGATTTGGGGTCCATAAACCAATGAATGGATTACAAAGAAACATAGTTATAGTATTTTCATCTGTGACAGATACTGCTGCAACTCCAGTGTGGCTCACAGTATTTAAAGGAAAACTGTACCCATTCTCCACACACAGACTCTAGGAAGCTACAAAAGGCAAGCACCACTCAGCGTGAAGACATTGGAAAATACATGTTAAAATTAGTTTAGCCTCTGACTTGAAAACTCCAGATTTCTAAAGGCAGAACTAGCACCATATGGGAGTTTCTTCCTTTCTTTGTGTTCGTTCTGCATATGGCTGTTTGGAAGAGACATTGGTCGTACACCTTGAGCCACACAAGACTCAGAGGGGCACATACAAAGAAGCTGCCCAGATGTGCTAGAGCTTCTATCAACCCGGGATCAGATGATAATTAATAAGCACACTACCTGACCCTGCTGGCGGACCTGTCCTATCAATCCATTCCACACCTCCCAGGCTCAGCTTCAAACACCTTACCATGAGAGCTGCTGAGCTTCAGATCTACTTGGAGGCTTTCAAGGAAACCCATGAGGCAGCAAGAGCTGATGAAATGGAACTTGCAGATGTGTTACAGAACAGCATTTCAATTTAAAATACCAAACAGCACTAAAATGTCAAAGGAACGAGTGTGAAACTTTCCATTTCTGGTTGACAGCAGATAACAAAAAGCCAAATCTGGTACAAGGAGGGGACTGAGATGTGAGCACGCCCAGTACACAGTCACACACACACGTGCAGTGGTGGCCTGCTTTCCTTAGGAGTGTCAGCCCCAAATCGCTCCAGTAAACCACATCCAGCTTTCAGTACTCTTTGCCCTTTGGAGAATGAGCTGCTAAGCACCATTTCTTCTCTTGGTTTCTCCAGCATCATAACTAATAACTCAATTCTCCTTAAATGTACCAGAAAATCACGTTCTCCCCATTGATCACCTTTCTTTCCTTTGCAACACCTGTGCTTCTTACAGTGACAAAGGCCATATTCTCACCCAGCCGTACACTTCAGGGCACTTTTCTCACCCTGATTCTTCCCTTCAAGCCGGCACGCGTAGGCTCCTGATGAAGTATAAGGCATACCAGACAAACAGTGGTTTGCTGGAGATCTGCCAGGGATTTACGCACCAGAGTGCTGGGCAGATCGTTGTACACTTATTTGACACTCAAAAAGCTAGGAAAGCAACACCTGAGCTTATTTAGCCACACCATGTCTGACTCTTGACTTGCCCCACTGGACTATTCTGGACTATTCAGTCCGAGAGCTCCTTGCACCTGTGGTCTCAGGGGGGTGGCACCAACTGAAATCCTATTTGGTTCCTTCATCTCCTGTTTGGAACGGCAGACGTTTTAATCTGAAACTAGGATGGGCATTATTTGCACCGTGACAAGACATTATCTGTTTTTCTTTTCTGAGCTCACCTGTTTATATTTAATAAAAATGCTCTTTTGTAACTCATGATGGGCTGGAGAATTCCCAAATCGTTCTAAATACTTTAAAGTTCTTTTGGGACATAGCCAGATACTTAATATTGTATTACATTTTATAGTTGTCACTTAATCAAGCTATTTAATATTATAGTACATTTTAAAACTGTCACTTAATCACATTTTCTTGACCCTTTTATGTGAATTAAAGATCACTGTAGATAAAAAATGGCATGCTTTAGTTTAAATAGATTCAGTATGTCCAGTTTGACAGTTACTTCTGAGACATTAAAAGAATTTTCTGTGATTAATGTGACCCCCACACGTTACACAGTATAATGTTCCATTTCTTCAACCATTAGAGGAAACAGCATTAGACAGAAGGAGCCAAAACTTATCCAACTGTATGTAAAGCTGTGAAAGCCTGAAGATAATGTACAGCTATGCGTGGTGTACTGTGAGACTGAGTTAAAGCAACTAGGTGTTTTTTGTTTCTTTTCAACTCAAGGCAGAAGAAAAATGTTGAGCAGTAACACCGTCAGCCTACATCCCACAACAAAAGAAAGCATCTTACTGCAGCTTGCCCAGAAAGGAATAAATGCACTTAATGTCATGACAGGTGAGCAGGACTATCCATGCTTAGTATAAATGATTGATAGCCACGCATTCTAATTTTGGAAGAAATCTTACATAGGCATTTACTCACAAGAGCAAAAAAAGTGCATAAGATATGTCCGTCTTCAGAACCATTAATAATGGCAATCACCATCATTTTATGCAGTTGATCCAGAACTGCGTCATTGAAAGATTTTATGCTTTTAAGTCATACATAGTAAATTACCTTCTCTTACAGGCAGGTTTAAAACTATTGTCTCTTTCTGTAACCTTGGCTCTCAGATCCTACTTAATTCACCTAAATACAGTCATTCTTCCTTTGTATCTTAATCTCAGATCAGATGTACTGTGTTTGTTAACAGCCGCGACTGCAAGTGCTGCTCATTCTTGGAGCATTTTGTGTGCTTTTCTTGATAGTTTAATTAGAATAATACTCTACTTAATCCACAAAGTAGGACACGGCACAATAGCATTGATCTTTCATTAGACAGCAAATTTGTTTGATAACAGAACAGGATTTAGTGTAACCAAATCAGCAACAGTAATTCATTTTGGATCATCAATTAAAAATAGTGTGTATACAGTACCTCTGCAAACGATGACGAGTGGACTAAAACAATCAAGATGTGAAAACAGCCTGCACAGAAATCAGGATGTTGGTGAAGGAAAAAAAAAACAGTTTAAGATTATTTACAAGAGCTGCCAATGAGATGCATACGGACATAAAAATGCCTCTTTAAAAACATGGTCAGCCTGGGAAAAGAGGTCAATTACCGCAGGGTCTGCTCAACCCAACTGCTGCCTCCCATTCGTTTACTCCAGAAGGATATTCTGTTAACCTAAATTTTGCACACTTGTTCTGGGAGAAGTGAACCAGTTCTTGCTCTGGACTACCAGTAGCCTGGGAAGAGGAAACCTACCCCTTTATGCAAGAGCAGACATCATCTCAAGCAGCTGCAGCTGCCCCTTCCTACCAGTGACGCTGCCACTGGCACCGTATCTGATAGCAGCAAACCCTCAGCATGCTGGGATCCAGCTTACTGATGCCCTACTCCTATAATATTGAATAGAGCATCTAAAAAGCATCTTACACTCACGAAGACAAAATTAGATATAAACTTTTCCTTCCATTCAAAAGAAATCACATCTAGAGTATTTCAATTGTTCAGTAAACACGAGGTGCAGAACCTCCAGATGAACACACCTTGGTCCTGTAGCCCAAATGTGGTGGGTATCACCAAGGCACCAGTGCTTTACAGTGCTCGAATATAAGCCTAGCAGTAACGATGCCAATTACTATTGTTACTACCAGTAGGTAAACGTATATTCTCCATTTGCCATCACCCATTCTTTCCCTTCCTGTTTATCATCAGCATTCTTGGGTCTTTTCTTCAATTAGATTGTAAGCTCCCTGGGACATAAACCAGGTCATTATTGTGTCTTCATAAAGGGATCATCGCAAGGGGCCAAAACTGTGTCAATGCTGCTCAGAGCCTTTGGGCACAATATTACTAAATTGCCCTTCAACTGCAACCCAAAATTATAGGCATGCTGCGTACAGTATTTTGTAAGCCATTGTTTTGCAACGTGGAAATATGCAAGTGAACATGATACTTGAACAACATAATTCATTTTCCATTCATGAACCACAATGGGTATCTCATGGCACTGTTTGCTCTTCAGTTTCAAATGTGAACTTGCATACAAAGTCAAGCAAATGAGCTTTCCTTCACGTTGTTTTATTAAGCTCTTGGACTACACTCTAAGCCCTAGAAGAAAGAATTACAATTGCTGTTGTCTCACAAAGCAGTGAAATTCCCAAAGAACTAAAGAACTCGTCCCGAGATTGTGTACTAAAACGGCTGCAAGCTCCCTGCACGACCTCTCAGTATGTCCTCTGCTGCTTTGCTTATCGCTCCTCACGCCAGCACTGCATTTGTGACCAGAAGTGAAAATGAAGTGTTGCAGCCACAACCAGTAACACCCTCGCCCCCCCCCCCAACTTTTGGGGAATACCCTTAATAACCTTATTGGTTTGAAAAGTTTTAGCATAGCTTTGGTTTAATTTCTCTTTAGCTTTTCACTCAAATATCTCATGGATGACATTATTATAATTCTTCTACCAGCTTTATCCTTGCCAACTCCTCTCCTGTTCTTTTGTTCTTGGGCTAATCTTTCCTTCCATATTAATGAAGTCCCTCGTAGTTTCTCTTCAAATCTTCCACTAGATTCCTTTGTGACTTTTTTCCCCTCCTAAACCTGATAGGGTGGTGTGTTTTTTTTTTAATCGTGAAAATTATTAATACTTCCCATGCTTCTGGCGTTGTAGCGTCAGCTTTAAAATGCTCTATTATTACTTCTGATCTTAAACTGCTTTCTCCTGACCCAGTAATATCGGCAAATTACTGACCTATAGCCAAGCTTTTATAGGGAAGGTCTTGCATCAAGTGGTAGCCTTTCAAGTGCTTAACCACCTGGTGATAATCCCTTTGACAAACGGCCGCCTGGTTTGCAGTTATGCCTAGCTTGCTGTGCGTAGTGCTGTGAGAGTGTCCCTCAGAGTGGTCAAGGACTTTTTATAAAACCATACCTTGAGTATCGTGTCGGCTCTTACCCATCTTGCTATCAGCACAGCACTGGACGCTGCAGATCATGGTAACCCCTCCTGACCATACGCCAGGTAATAAAACACAGGGCGCTTCGTTCGATCTGAAGACATCAACTTGTCATCCTGCAACATCATTCATCTGTGTTAAGCAACATGCATCATCATCTCGTGATCAATGCAGAGCCCACTGCTCCTGAACATTACTGCAGCTAATCATTAAGATGAATTTAATTGTTAAGAGGACTGACACTCCTTTCACCCGCTTTATGCAAAGAATTAATTTCTATACCTGCAATTTGGCATTTTGCTGTGAATCAGTCATTTCCTTCTCTTCCTGCTCTAACATTGCCTTCAGTGCAATGCAGTGGTTTAAAATGGTATTTTAAGCAATATTATCTGTTCTCCAGTAGCAACTTTTCAGAATATTTTTAGGTCATCTCCTTCAATCAAAAGCATGACTAGAATTACTGCAAACTACAAATCAAGACCATGAGCCATGAAGCAAAACGTTCCACAACAGGTTCTTTCCTGGTCACCCTATTCAAATTAGATCAGCTGAGTGGAAATTGTACAGGCAAACAACTTTTCACCTCCCAACCACAATTCATTGCTTTTAAAAATTGCCTCATCACGACCAGAGATTTTGTCATGGCTTTCATCAGAAAAAACAAATACAGAAACAAACACAGATGACAAGAACAGTGACAGATGTTTTTGTTTGATGCAATGATCCTCCCTATGAGGACTAAGAACCACAGGCAAGAGTGGTGAGTATTTTTTGACAAATCTCATTTTGCTGAAATGGCAATATTGAGGGAGGAGGTGGCTGACAAAACTTGTTCTCTTAATTAGAAAATCTTTAGCTAGTCCACAGACAATGATATCCTTTTGATTTTTTCTCAACTAGCCTCCAGTTATCGATAAGAATCATTTTTACCAAAAAGATAGAATAATCAAGATTTTTAACATTCAGCTACATCTATCTCCTCTTGGGCTATTTGCAATATTCACTGCGCTTAATCTAAAAGCTGAGACAAACACTGCACTTGAATGACAGACGTATGGCAAATGCCCTGATCGAATTATCCTGGTCTCTCATACGGCCACAAGCACAAGACCCCTTGCCTACCCTCAGCATTCCCTAACATGACTTAATTCAAGCCAAACAACAAGTCTTCCTGCTCGCAAATTAACTCTTACCCTCATTTCACAACAGACTAAATTAAAAGGGAGTCTGTACACTTCTCCAGGCTTATGCCAAGAGGCTCTGGCAGAACTGGGAGCAGCGCACAGAACTCTGCTGGCTGGAGCAAAACCAACCTGAGCCAGGTGAAAGCTCCTCAGGGATGACCAAGCTGCTGGACCAGGCTGCTGGCCACTTGAGTGCTTTAGCCCACGATCGCTGCAATACATTACAGGTGACAGTTCCATTTGTGATCTCAACATTGCTCTCAGACCGCTCTCTTGAAGCTGGTGGGGGCTTTGCAGTTGAAATACATCTCAAAACACACGCACACATGCAATTTTGATGCTGTGAAGCTAAGCTTTGAACTTGAAGTGCATATGCCAATGGACTCTAACCAAAACCAACATTTGCTCATGGCAGAAAGCTCTTCACCGCCAAACCGGGGATTTGCTCCTAACCTTGTGCACAGGCAATGTTGATGAGGGTGGGGAGCAAGCTGAATATTAAAACCACTGCCTCAAGAATAATATCATGTACAGATTTAATCATAATAAAAAACGATCTGCAAGTAATTGTAGTCATTACTACATCTGCTCAGAGCTGTGGGTAATCATTATGTATGAGTGAATTAAATCAAATTCAGTATCATGGGCCTGATCCTGCAATTTCTTGAGTAAACTCACCCCATATTAATAATCTCCCTGAGTGCAGTGAGGCTGTTTGCTTCTATGGGTTTGTTTCTCACATTAGAGTCTTTTGACCCTTACATACTTTACCTTTAGATGCTAATTAAAACAAAAAAAAAAAGAGAGAGAAGGTAAACACAGGTTCAAAAGGTGGGAAATTAATTTGTTTCAGGCTGCTCTTCTGCCTGCAAAAGCACTGAAGGGGGAAGAGAGAAAGATGTCTTGTTGTGGAGCTTGAGTAATGAAAAAGGCAAACCCTTCCATGACAAAAGTTGAGCTCAAATTCCTTCCTTTTCTCTCTAAATCCCAGGCATTAGCATCAGGCTCGAGACACAGGTGTAATTTATAGCACAGAGGGGGAAAGTCAAACCCTGACTCATGTAGATAAGAAAAACCTGTTTACAAAAGCTGCTGAAGGGCAGAGTTGGAGCCAAACAAACTCAAACTTGATCAATAGCCAGATAAATTATTAGTAAAAGAAATAAATTAGTGGTGAAATTTCTTCTCTCATCTGTGCCAAACGCTGGACCCTAAATTTTAGCCTATCATCATGAAAATCTCTCCAAGAGCCAAAGTTTCTACTCCAACAGCCTTGTGCTGACTTTTAGGTACATTTGAAATGAGGAGGAAGAAATGAGGTCCTAGGCATACCCCTTGTGCAAGGTTTTACCCTTCTTCCAGACAAGGGCCCAAGGAAAGCCTCACACTTGTCCAAAGACAGAGGACAGAAACAGAACCAGGTCTGAATTATTCCTTGCACACTTTCCATGAGGTCACATGAAAATACTTTACAACCTGAATTTAGGTGACTTTTTTTTTTTTCCTGGTCTTTCCATGGTGGATATTCCACCAAAAAGGGTTCTTGAGGGCAGCTGGAGTAAGAAGAAACCATAACGGCCTACCTCTGTTCAGCTGGGCTTGTAGCAGAGCCCCAGAGGCATGGGGGTACACCTGGGTGGTGGGAGAGCTGCTGATTCCCCTCTGTGCAGGTTTATTTCCTCCTGTCTCTTTTTGGGGGGTCTACCATGTACCCCAGGACACAGGTGTCTTGGACATCACTTTTCTAAGTAGTTCTGTGGTTTTGCCTCCTGTCCAGAGACAGCAGTATGTCCAGGTGGGATGTTCCCAAAACTTACAGAGTAAATTGAGGAACTGAAAGAAAAGTAGACACTACCATAGACGTGAGTGCACGCACCACACATCTGAAGATAATGCACACGTACATGCGTATATAAATCTCCCTACCACCCCCATCTATGCGCATCTACTCTCAACACTAACATAGGTAATTGAGTGCAGTAGCACAAATGATCATTTTTTTTCTGAAACAGAGATGAGCTGGCAAGCATAATCAAAAGATGAATATCATTTTTTCAAAAAGAACGAGAGCAACAACAACAACAAAAATCCGGCGAGAATTATGACAACAATGTAAGAAAGCAATCACTATAGAAATCCTGATAAATGAGGAGCTTACATTTTTAAATGCCTTAAAAACAGTACAAATAAATCTAAATTTGAACAGAATTCAAGGCACAATTGAATTAGAAGAGAAAAAATCAACCAAATTGCTAAACTTCTACTACAGAACTTGTAAGTGGTTTATCTAGACAGAGCTATAAAATGAATAAAACAGCAGCAAAAAGGATTGAGCTTTTGCTGTCAGTAAGAAATCCAAATCATGGATAAGATTATTATGAATGCTGCGTAAAGAGCTCTGCAAAATATCCTCCAGTGAACAGTAACTAATGACAGATGAATGTGCACATGTAATTGAACATGCAGAAAAGAAAACCAACATCCCAAGAAGGGAAACAGAAAAGCTAGCAGGAGTACTGGCTCATGCGAACATCCGCAAGAGTGAGACGCATACAAGGCGAGAAGGCAAATTACCGAAAACGTGGGCTGCTGTGTAAAATAAAATACACGTTTGGGTCTACACGTATTCTTCATTAGATTATCAAGGGAGCATGTGTCACACACACAGTCCCGAGGAATGCTGGCAGGAACACTCAACCACATAAAGCCAGCCTGGTTTTGGGTTTCATTACCAATGTTGGGCCCCATGTTGTTCCCATCCTAATTGATGGCAAACGTCCCTTTGACTTCACAGAAAACTGGATCAGGCCCTTGCAATCTAGCTGGCTCAAGGAAGGGTTAAAAAAAAAGGTACAGAAACCCTCGAGGTGCACCTCAGCCCAGAGTCAAGCCACCCTAGAGAACTGATCCCTTCTGCATCCCGCACTGGAGGAAATAGGATTTTCCTAGCTGTGTTTTGCGTTAAGTTGTTGGGCTCAGCTAAATCAAAACTCAAGCAAAGCAAACCCACACAAACTAAAATCAAATGAAATTTCACACTCCCCCTGCAAACTGAAGCAGCTCTGCACAAAGGTACTGCCAGCAGACTAAGCCAGCACACCTTTTGAGAGAAAGCAGAAAGTGGAGCGCCTTTGTAACAGGCGAATTAGAAGCGCATCAAGGTACTGGATGAAAACATTTCTTGAATGTAAGCCAAGTACACAGTAGGAATAGGTTAGGAGGCTAAATCATTTCTAACCACAGCTTAAAGACGACTTCATTGGTAAAATATCTTTTTTTAACTCTTCTTTTCCAAGCACACATCACAACTTTTGTTTCCGTTTGTTTTATTCCCTATTTCAAAAGCAGCATTTGCTGTAACAGCTCATTTTTTTCATGCAAAATACTGAATCTAATTGCGGAAATATGTCATTCCCTCCTCTCCGCCACATGGCATGAGTTAATGATGATGAATGAAAGTAATAAAATCCAAATCTTTTTCAAACTAAAGCTCCTGTTAAATTACTGGAAATTATATGCATGCGTCTACAATGAGGACACTGCAGAAGGTCAAAGATCTCGCTTCCTGCATTTGGCCAAACTATTCAACAGGCAGCTCAGCTGAACCTGCACAGACACGTTTCTGCTGAGATCTGGGGGAGCCACCTAAGAAAAGCAGCTTAGTTTAAGGCTGGTGATTTCATTACCGGGTTTCTCTCCTTCCCCACGGAACACTAAATATTGTTCACCGGGTCCTAGGACCTGAGTCACGTTTCCTTGCAAGTCATTTTTGGGTGATTGAGACTGGGGGTTGGAACAGCAATATATCATCTACCGTGATGTACGTTCTTAGTGACAGTCTCAATTTCCCTTATACAAAACTTTAGTCTGTGGCAGCGACGCGAAGCAGAAGGAATCGGCAAATTTAGAGCCTCACTCAGAACCATACTTAATTTCTCCAGACGATCCACTGAGAAGATGGGCAAACTATGCAGAGACTAAGGTCCTGTTCAACACAAGCACAAGTGGCCAAATGTGTGCCTTTCCTTTCCGAAAACTCTGTTTCCAATTCTGCGTATTGCAGACGACATCAGCTCATTGCTCTTCTCCCCATTCATTCATTTCCTCGCTTTTGCTCAAGTGCCCAATGGTGCTGCTGCCCCGTCATCGCCTTTGGGCATTCGGACACTATGTTCCCCCTTCTTTCCCCTGGCTCATCCACAGCTCTCGTCAGGGTCTTTTTGTCTCCCTCTCTTTCATCATCAATTCATTGAGGTTTCATTGTTTTTGTCTTCCCACTATGCCGATCTCCCACTCCCTCTTATGGCCCGTTTCACAGATGGACCACAGAAGAGAGGGAAGGAGAACATAAGGAGAGGAATTCCTAATAACTTCCCTTCATTTATTTCTTTCCCACAGATGAGTTTGAAAGCTTTCAATATTGTACTGATGTAAATCAAGGTGTTACTTTGCACACGTCAGTGCACACTTGGCAAAAAAGTATTTGTAGTACCATTCTTAACAGCACGAAGCAAAATTTACCATCCTTGCAAGTTTTTATTTCTCTCTCCTTCTATGAAAACCAGTTAAATACACAGAATTGGAAACATCAGTTTTCAGAAACAAAAGAACTAAATTCTGCCACTCATGTTCACAGCGAGGGGTAACTTGCTCTCTAAGTAGTATTCATTTCATCTCCTTGGAGCCATCAAATCGTGCAATTCAACTCACCATTCCACTCGTTGCTTCACCACACAGCACAGCTCAGACTGGAGAAGTGCAACGCGGCTCCATGCGCAAAATAAAGCGGGCAGGATCCCACTGCAAGATGTCAGCAAGAGGATGGCTGCAGATAATCACTGGGAATGCTCTGCTAGAGCAAAAGAAAGTGAACAAAGGTCCAAGGAAGGAGCAGAACTTTTTTTTTTTTTTTTTAAATATGCATTTCAACACAAGTGAGGGATAGCAAAAGAGTTAAAAAAATATATATATGTATATATATATTTTTTCACATTTTCTATGGGACTCAAGCAACCTTTTCAGCAATGAGCTAAGAACCTTCCATCTGCTTCAGACATTTCCAGTCCACACTGAGCTTTCAGATATTACCTTTGGGACTATTCTGCAGAGCTCCCGTGTCACTACCACACTACTGAAAATTGCTAACTAATTTCACATTGTGAGGAAGCCACCTAATCTTGACCCTGAGCACACACAAAAGCAGGAGAAAAATCTCACAGAGACAGTATTTTGCTGATAATTTTTGAATGCAGGGGACACTCAGAGGTTTTGATGATCTCCGTCGTCCCTGAGAAAGAAAATTTCTAATGCATGAAAGAAAACTCACCACATAACACCTCTGCAAACACAATACTGATTTTAATTGTTTAAGGCTAGTTTTTTTGCTTCAGCAGTTTTGCACGGAGCTTACAAATATCATGCAGAATACATTGTGGTTTTCTGGCAACCCACGTCCACAAACAGAGCCATGTGTTGGAGTGGGATTAAACCCATTTGCAAGGCTGAAAGTCTGTTTCAATATCCAAGCTCTGGTGCTTTGCAGGTTGAGACACATAGCCTCTTCCCACAACTAGGGGCACCTCTTCCAAACACAGGCCTTCTAGGAGACAAATGAGACCAAGTTAAAGGAGTAGGTTTCATAACCAAGGCTGGGCCATGCGAGCTTTAACATATTAGTTGCATATTTATAAGAACATGTCCTCATTTACTAAGCTTCTGGGAACATTTCCACAATTAAAAAACAAAACAAAACAAATTGAAAATAATCGTCAACATACTGACAACAATTGGCAGCTTTCAAAACAACTCACAATGCCATCTCCAGGCCTTCAAAATCTCCCCCACAGTGACACTACATTACCATCCTACCCAGATGCTCATGCTGGCCTTTGGAAAGCCCTTCCATTCCCACACCCCCATCTATCTACATGAAGTCCTAAGCAAGAGTCGATACACAAACCCCACACCACATTTAAGAGCCCCACCGAGGCAGGAAAGAAGTGCATTCCACTTCTGCACTAAATATCCTTCTTCAGCCCTATCGCAGCGTGGTCATTAGCAGAGTAGTGGCCAGAGCAGATGCAAAAATTCACATGAAGATAACATAGAAATATGGAGTAATTATATTTGTGACCAACGCTGTCAAAAAAGAATGGTTCTGAAGAGACATCACAGGCATTCCTGATGCAGTGGTCACTCACCATCAAAAAACCCACAGGATCAAGTCAGGAAAAGACCAGCATACAAGCCCTCGTGAGCATACAGAACCTTTTGCAACTTTCTCTCATTTCCACAGATACTAGAGACAGCTGCTGAGAATAAGGAACCTCAAATCCAGAAACTAGCTCCTTCAGGACCTCTGAAAAATGATGACAAGACGCTAAAATGAGAACCACGATTCCGTCCCAAGTTCTGCAGGAGCGTCCGCAGCAAACAAGGATCTTCCGGCTGCACTGACTCCAATCTGCCAGCTTGCCCCTCCTGCCTATGCAATATCCTCATCTGTAGTCCCTGCTTTGTCTCCACACTAACTGGGCCCAGGCACCAACTAGAGAAGGTCTGTCTTCTATATGACCATCTGCTGCTCTGATCTTCCTGGAGGAGAAAGTAAAGGGAGAGGGGCTACAGAGAGCACACAACAATTACACAGCAGATCTAAGACACCGAGACTGATGCAGTAACTCTTGAAGCAAGAACCAGACACTTCAGAAAAGGGGAGACAGCATCTCCCCTATCCTATAGAGTACTCAGATGCAGGTCCCTCACCCATTCCTGATTCCAGGCCTGGTACTTCTCTCCTCTACGTTCTCATTTGACGTTTCTCTCTTCATTTTTATTTTTACCTCAGCACCTACTAATTGGCTAACCACACTCCCATCTCACCTTTCAGTTGCAGAAAACATTAACTGTCTTAATATGGGAGAGAGAAACCAATCAGAACCTTTTCACGGGTATAACACTATGATCTTCTCTCCTTCCTAGCACTCCTCAGTACCCCTAGGCTTCCTCCATAAAGATGTGTTTTCTCCTCACTCTCCAAGGTGTCATCCCATCCCTTCCTGTCCACCAACATTTTCCATGGCTTCTCCTGCTCCTCCAGCAGCTACTGCCATCTTCCATGCAATACCTGGCACAGAACGCTTCTCATTCTGTGTTTGGGCAAAGATCATTGGCCGGAGAAAGGTTGCTTTGGGGTGAGATGCCTTTTCTTTACCCTAAACTCCTTGCTTAAGTTCTTTGTAGGATCAGAGTTGCAACGTGTGCAGTCTCAAGCATCTCCTTTTCTGAGTCTGAAGAGGACTCAGAACACCAGCACGGGGAAGCTGAGGTTTCCTTCAAGACAACAGAGTAGCAGCAAGCCAGACCAATCTATTTCACCTTCCCCAAAGACAAGCGTAGTTCAGACTGCACCGCAGCTCTTTTATCCCAGGCTGCTCAACAGAGAAGAGTTAAAACCAGAGCATGTACACCTGGAAGTGCCCTGCACAGACAGAAAGAGGCTATTCCTAAAATCCCCAAGGAGGCAAATTTGCGCAACATTCACATTTTGTGCAAAACTTTTGCACAGCTGCAATCTCACCATGTCCGGTGCGTCTCAGAAAAAGTGGAGGGAGAAATGTGTGGGGCAGAAGGCTCACTTCTGGCTTCTGCACAGCCAACGTCATCGAACTCCGGAGGCATGAATCACAGCTCGGCTCCAGGGGTGCTGAGTTGCGGAGTCTCCGTGACCGGCACCCGCAGAGACACAATTTGAGATGAATAGACGTCTCTGAGAGGGACTGCAGTGAGCGATGTAACACTTCTGCAGATGGCACAGTCGTAATCATTAAACAGTTATGACCAGCCTGAGTGAGAGAGTGAAGAATGTGTGCCCAGGGTGATAAAATTCACCCATGAAGTCAAGAAAAATACACATATCCTGATTTTAGATGCACGGGTTATCAAAGATAAGTGAGCCCTCGCCACCATATGATCTGTTATCAGAAACCTAAGGCAGCTGGTTGGTTTCTGAACTTTGACTCACAGATTCCCATATGGTCACAGTTTGCTGGAGAGAGACAGAAAAAAAAAAAAAAGCCATGAGCTCTTTTAGCACAGCAAGTACAGTCCAGTCAAATGGTTTCTCCTCCTCTCCATCCCTGACCCCATTTAAAAGCCATCTCAAATATTCCTAGGGCCCCACCGTTCCATAAAGAAAAAAAGCTAAAGAAAATATAATCTTTCAAGGGCTGACATTACCTAGTTCCCAGCGCAGCTACATGCTAGTTGCAGTGAAATGCAACAACCTGATGGGAATTTGAAAGCTGTCTTCTAACTGCTATCATTATCTCTAAAACCTCTCCACCAGCAATCCCCGAATATAGGTTTAAAGAAAAATCATTTTAATGGAGGTCCCAGTGCTATGTTTTCATATTGCGCCAAGTCAAGCTATTGATTAGCTTTACATTAATTCTAAAAGCACCGAGAGTTTGTCATGATATCTTTCCCTTTGATATCAGCGTCCATCAGCAATTGCATCAGTTTTGTGCTGAGCTGCCGAGCGAAGTTAAATGATGATGCACTTCCTCTCCCCGACTTCTGATTCCAGCTTGGTTCAGCAATCTCGACCAGCCACTTCCTGCCTCCCCTATCGCACCGTCTGGCACTTACTTCAGACAAGTCGATATGTTTAAATTATATCTGTACCACGCGTAATTAATCATAAAGCTTTCTGCTTTGTAATGCTATTTGAACTCCTGCTTGGTGTTTGCGCCGCCTCCTCGTTGGGTTGGAGCTCCTTGGGTTTCGGGATCGGAGCTGATTACTCGTGAAGCCGCTGCTCTCGGATGGTTCGGAACTCAGTCGTTGAACTCTGGTAGGCCAAGAGTAGGGGGAAGAGAAAACCCCTGGAAAACATACAGCTTTATAATCAACAACACGCAGCAGCGGTTTGCACAGAGCCAGCCTTGGGGTAGTTCTTCTGACATCAGGCAGAGCCTGTTGCCCTGTACGTAAGGGAAAAGCCCTCGGGGCGTTGCACTTGGGACCCACCTCGGAGTCACAGCTCTACCTCTATGGCCGCTGCTCTCTGGGGCAGGCAGTAATTTACAGCCCTCGCAGGCCAGCAGTGAATTGCTGCCCCCAGCCAGGCTCTGAGTTGAGCTCTCCAAGCAGCCACGGCAGATGTGGCGGGAGGGAAGTGCAGAGAGCAAGGAGGAGCGGTTTGCGTCCCCCCTTGGCCTCCCAGCCCTGTCCACTTCTAGAAAGGAGACAAGCAGACAGTAATTTTCTTCTTCCCAAGCTCAGGATGTGACGACAACGCAGCCCCCCGTCACCTGAACATGCACACGCTCGATCCTGGTGCCTTCCGTGTAGCTCACCAGATCCACCCCAATCTGCTGGGATCACCCCGCAGCTCGGGGTTACGGGGCAGCGAGCAGTGCCCTTCCCGTATCAGTCTCTCTCGTGGGCAGAAGACTTTTTTTCATGTCTAAAAGCCACCGTGCATCCTGCGGAGAGGGAAACCTCACCCAGAGCTCAGCCAGCTGCCGGGGTGGCTCTTTTCGGTGTTTTAGGAACAAAGAGGTGTAAGCCAGCACAAACGAGGCTTTCGTGTACTCCACCGCACAGGCGCCTTTAAAAGGTTTAAAATAAAACTAAAATAAAAGCAACAGCAAAACCTCTTTTTTCTTAAAGCATCCCAAGCAATTTTACAGAGATTAATTATCCTAACTTGTTTTTGCCTTTCCATACATTTCAGCTCTCCCACAGAAACTAATCCACTGGATTGCAAATTATGGCACAATTAGCATGAAATTAATTAGCATCTGACCTATCCCCTAGTTTTCCTCCAGCCGAGACAGCCAACTTTTAATACAAGCCTAAAGCAAGAACTGTAAGACTAACGCAGCAAATGGGACAAAGGACTTTTAAATTAAAGAGAGAGAGTTGCAAAAAAATGCAATTTACAGCCATAAGCATTTCCCTGACAACAACCCCAAAACTCCAGCCCTCGAACAAAGTGTAGAGAAATATTTTGCCTCCCCCTAGCATACACACAGAGTTCATCCTCCCATCTTTTAAAATACTCATGGCCTTTCAGCAGCGGTCTGTAGTTATCAATTAGCAATGCCGTTTAGTCCCGTCCTGCAAAGCTCCTTTTGCACGTAACCTCTCCTGATACCTGAAAGGATTTTTAAGTCCACCGTATATATGTAATCAGTCCCCAACTGTATCTTAGCCTTCACAGTTTCCTGCATCATTTATAGACCTCTGCAGTCTCTCTCTTTGGCACTGTACATATTTTCCACATTCCTTCAGGCTCCTGCCCGCTATCTAGTACTCAAATTTGTTTCTCTCCTTCCTCTTCAGAAGATTTCAGCCATCGTTACCCAAACACTCCTGTTATTCTTTTTCATAGTTGCTTCCATCACTGCCATCCCTGTCTCCCACACGGAGCCTGTGATTCACAGACGTCCCACAATATTTAACACTTTCGCTTACCCTGGGCAGAGTGGCACGTGGCAGCCCAGCAGGATCATCTCCTCCCATGGAAAGCGAGCTTTAAATCAGAAAACAAGACCTGCGCTCACAGAATTAGTCAAAGTGAGCCTTCCCTCTCGACTTGCCACGATCACAGGTTGGTGCTGCCTCTAGGAAATTTAACAGGCTCTCCCCTATCTTGAGAGGGGAAGAATCCCTCGTGCAAACCCCCCTACTGCCTGCGCGCTGGGGAGCAACGCCACAGGCACAGTTGCAATGGGAGGATTTGACAGCCTTGAAGGCAAACCATCCAGATGGCAGCCCCATCACAACTGCAAAACAAGCCACTTAGATAAGGTTTGCAGTAGGAACAACACTAAAATATGTGGGCTGCAGGGAAAACAAGATTTGAAAAATGGAAGGGTTCACAAGGGGCATCACCATACACCTCTTTGCAAAACCTGCGTATGCCCACATAGATTCAAGGCATACAGCACAGAGAGTACACCTTATCAGGAGATATCCTACGTTCAAGATCTAGATCTTGGCCAACAGAATTGCAATACTGTTAGCCTTTGAGAACACAACCTCAGACACCATGGAGAGGGAGAAAAAAAAGAAAGGAAAAAAGCATTCCATACAAACAATATATTTTCAAGATTAGGTTTTCATTTCACAAGTCTTCGGTTCACCTGGACATTTACTGTTGTTATGGTCTGACAACTCTAGCTTTATAGACTGCACTGACTGTTCTTTCTGTGGTTGCCAGTATTATTTTTTCATATTTTTTGGTTTGTTTTTCCCCAAACAGAAAAAGAGAGAGCCTTGCTTTTTTATGAGGTGGCAGCGACCAGAGCCCCAATCCACAGCCCTTCAAACCATTCTGAACTTCAGTTACCAGCCCTAAACCTCCCTGCTTGCTATTCTCTTCATTTTGGCAAAACAGAATCAAAACAATCTGTTTGTTCCCTTCCAAACTCAGACAGAAGAGGAGTCCATGGAAAATTGGAAAAGGAAAACAACACCAACAGTCACGGACTAATTCAACAGTGGAAGAAACCTGCCTGTTATCCACGTGCATTTTGGTCAGAAGTAGCAGGTGTGGAAGCACCATCCATCAGCTGTGCCCTGCACCTGCTGGGGTCGCCCTGTACGTGTGTAGATGTCACTTGCTATTCCAGACCAGGTACAAGAAGAGGGGAAATAGCGGGACCTGTTACAAAACAACACTGCCCCAAACAGGGATTGCAAATACACGTGTTGGCACAACACAGTGCACAAACGTCCTCACCTGTGCACATTTCCACAGCATTTGCCCAGTTTCCAGCAACAGCAGGCAATTTCACAGACTTCTTTTAGCAGGATGTCAAACTGACGAGCTAAAACAAGGTGTCCTTTAACTTCATTTCTCTTTTCATACCCCTAAATGCTTCTTTCAGAATGGAACAGTTTACAATAACCTGGCTCACACTAACCTTTCACCCCTCCAGAATCCACAGTATTAATTCTCATAATAAAAAACTATTTAAAATATTTTTTTAATCCTCTAAGAAAACCAATTTCATCCTTGAACGTTCCATTGATCTCCGGGAAATAAATAGGCAATAAGGAGAAGCATTGTTTATTTATTTGCTTGCCACTTAGAACTTAATCCTGGGATTCTAAAGGGATGATTATAAATTTCTCTAACAGTCCCTAGGGTATGTTTTGAATGTAGCCATCCAAGATAGGACTCTTGCACTCCAGGATGCCGATGCATTACAGCTTTAGGAAGATTGTAGCAAATAGCTCTCATTTATTATAAAGAGAAATGAGCAGTAATTCCAGGGCACACGCTAGATGAGATTGCACCACTATCTAGTCTGTGTGTAGTGCAGGGTGTATCTGGGATACATCTGGGAAGGTATCCAAAGCCTGCTTACGTACAGTATAGCCTCACTAAGAGTTTCAGGCAAAACCTTATTGGTAAAGCAGGCAGTTATATATAATTGCACGCATCAAGTCTGTTCGAACATCACCTCCTACTGCCACAGGCCACAAAACCTTCTCCCAGCTCCAAAAATAAAAAGTTTAATTTTTAAAGACTGAAAGGGATGAAGACCTCATCATATGTCCAGGAAAGCAGTGGTTAATCATTTTTGCAACTTAAAAAAGAAAAAAAAAATCCTCATTTCCTATTTTAGCAACTGTTTTTCCGGTAGAGAAAAAAAGCTATCCATTAATCACAAAGTTCTTCTTCCTTCAAAGTACATCAAGGATATCATTAGGTCATGGTGTTGGATAAACTAATTCTATTGAGCTTCTGTGGGTAGGTTTTTCACCTCTGATCATTCTCCTCATGTCCTTTTCTAAGCCCTTCCTGATCTGTCAGCACATCTTCAGCAAAACTAGACAGCAGGGGTCTGTAGCAAGTGAGTAAGCTCTTAGAGAAACATTTCTACTATTTTCCAACGAGTAGGAGAACGTAATCCAGTGTGGAGAAGTGAAAGAAATGGCCGTGCCACGATACAATCTTGCCTTAATGCTTTGGAGACTCCAGATCCCCAGTGCATGTCAACACGCAGCCTGAAGGAGGAGCTGGGCCAGAACGCTAGGTTGCACGCAGGCTAACGAAACGCTGCTGTCAGGACGTAGTGAGGATGAAGTCTGCTTTGTGTCACTGGAGAAAATTAGGCTGATATCTAACAGATGACATTTGCCAGCAGAAGCGATTGTTCGCATTGCGTTCGCCTCCTGGGAGATGTCACTAATCTGAGGAGCACGCGTGCCTACGCAGTCCGTGCAGGTACTGAGCGCAGCCTTGCTGTGGGTTGCCTCCAACCTGCCATGCGGGTCCTTCCAGAATACAAAGTCTCAGGATAACAGTCTTTTTCATTTAATTCCTGAAGCTCCTTCGCGCTCCTGTTAATTAAAGACTAATCACATTTCTTTCAGCCAGGTGCTGAACAAATTTCTCATTTGTCTTTGCTTCCCAAGATCACAAAAGTTCCGTTTTTATTGAAGCGGGCTTCTCTCAAGCAGAGATCATCGAGCCATGGGGCCGCAGCATTTTGCAGAGATGTTAAAAATGAGTGATTAACGGCACTCTTCCTCATGGCCGCTACACTTGGGCAGCTGGGACTGAAAGGCTGGTGCACTCGCTAAGCGGTTGTACCACCTAGCCCAAGCAGAGAAAAATTTTAAGAGAAGAGGTGAGTCAAAAGCAGGCAAAGCCACGATCATTTCTGCAGCAAAGCAAAGGAGCAAGGACTCTGGCCAGCAGGAGAAGACTGGGATGGAGACCACCTCCCTTCCGGCATCATGTTATCCCCGGACTCCTATTGCGTGTTTTGACATAGGTTCTCTGAGTTACAGACTATAGCTTCGTTGCATAAGGAGTCCTGTGAATGCAGGATGCCCTCTGTCCCAAAATACCTGTTTTACCCTGCTGCGAAGGCAAAATGCAGTCAAGTTGTCTGCACTACCATTAGGATTTCACTCTTTTGATAGGGAGGCTCTGCACTGCAAATGCAGCCCTGGTAACCTAATGCTCACCATGTAAACAGGTTGATATTATCGCTTCTGGTTTAATTTGGGGGAAATGAAGAACAGAAAGGTCAGTGACTTGCCCCAAATCACACTGGAAACTGATAGCATAACTGGGAACTGAACCCTCGTCTGCAGAGACCTGCCTGGCGTCGTTACTCTGTGTTCCAAATTGCCCAAACTGAGAATTCAGCCACTGATATCTGACTGCTCGGAGGAACGCAAGGGCTCAGTTTCCCCCAGTTCGTTTACAAACAGGAATTTGGAGCATAAATGCCTTTTCATAGGTAAACAGAGACTCAGTGAACTCTTAGAATCACAAGGTATGGAGTGGGAAACTCTTGTCCCTTCTAGGTCTTACGTCAGGTCAGACACAAAGCGCTTAGCCAGGCAGATCATGCACACAACAACTACTTGAAGCCTAAGAGAAAACCCTCCAAGGGCCCATCCTGCTTCTTGAAGAGCCAACACACAGAGGAGTTCCCTGCAATGCCTTTCGTGATCCCTATTGTTCACAGGGTACTGAAGTAATGAATAGCCTTTATTTTTCCAAGTTTCAGTCACAGAACGCACATGCTAGCATTAAAAGGAAAACAAAAGTGTAGAAATGCCAAGATACTATGTAACACACAGCCCTTCATCACTTGCATTGATGCACAGTGTTACAAATTTTATCTAATCAACTGACATTTTAAGTAGTGGAGAATTTAACAAGAATAACAATGTGGTGACAATTTAGTCTTTCTTCCCCCTCCATAAAAACACTGTCTTCTGTTTGGTCTAGATTCAGGTCAAGACATTTCACTAATTTGCTAGTCATTAAAAAGATATTTTTATACCCAGCCTGTAATATTATACTCTTCAGTGATTATGATAGTTCCCAACAGAATTCCAGACTTGAAAATGAAGGCTGGGAAGCTGAGCTGCAATTATGATACTTTAAATAATTCCACAAAAGTAGAACCACTGTTAAATAATTTATAGTCTTTGATCTTGTCAAAGATCTACTGAAATCTTCACATCACTCAAGCTAAATATTTTCAAACAGAAATGGGATAGGTTACTTCCCTCCACCCGCTTCTGCCACCACAGGAGCCGAGGAAAATGAAGGTGCCAGGGGCCATATCCTCGGTTACTTTGGTGCAAGTTCCTTCAGAGCGACCTGCAGGAAAATTTTCCCTCTGGGGCTGCAGCACCCTCAGAAATAAGACTTTCGCAGCAGCATCCTGAAAGGTTAAAAGAGCAGTGGTTATTTTCAACATGGTCATTGTCTGATGAGACATCATCCCCAGTATTTCAGAAAAGAGCAGAAAACGTTGGTTTTCAAGGCCGTGCCATGCATGGTTGTAGGCAAGTGGGGAAAAGCGAGGCCCCCCACGGGACACTGGCCCTGGTGGAGCAGGGAGGCCTCGTGCAGGAGGCCTGGCCACGCTGCCCGACCTCACGAGGTGCCACAGGAACTCGAGAGGCACCGACCGTGGCCAGGAGCTTCTTCAGGCAAAGGTCAGCTACAAAGAAGGCTGGTAACCCATGTGAAAAGGCAGGTAAGCTGCACGGTTGGAAATGAAACAGGAAAACAATGACTGTAATTTGTGGTCTAATCAGATATGACCCACCTGCTGGTCAGGGGTAAGGACTGCTCACAGTTACTACCAAAACCTACTCTCTAGTGAAAATCGTGCTTCCCAGCTAAAAATGCCTTGCAAAGTCAGATTCGGAAGCTTTGGTGTAAATTAGAGGCTCAGGCACGGGATCAAGCCATGCTGTGTGAAGAAGTTACCTCTCATTAGCTGAGCCACAGCAGTGGTACAAGACAAGACGACACAGCTTCAGTGCCTCGCACAGGAGGCCAAACTAAAGGCAGCAGCATCATGTTGCTGCCCAGGAAGCCTACATGAATGCATATGTACAATTACAACGGCTCCGCTGACTGATAACTTGTTAAATTGACATAACTCTCGTGTCAGGGTCCTAAGACTAATGAAACATGTAAAGTATGGCAGAAGTAAACAGCAGCTTTCCAGGAAATCCTTAATTTGCATTCTAATTAAAGCAATGTGGGGCAGAAGTCATAAATAAAGGATTCAATCACATCTCACTGTGTAATAGGCAGACTGGTTTTACACACCTGATCTGACAGCCAAGTACTAATGTGGGGTTATGGAAGATGCCAGACCCAAACAAGCTATTCACGTCTGCAAGTGACAGAGAGACACATCGCCAAAAAAGGTTTTCATGATGTAATTTGTCTTTTAAAAACTTTTCTTCCCCGGGAATAAATCACATCTCCTTTAGGATACGAAGAAAATTTGATCTGGAGGAGTCCTTGCAGGTGTGGCAGGCAGAATTTGAACACTAGACCTTCAGACTTTTTTCTACTGGAGACGAGGAGAGCAGTTCTCACCCCCCAGGTGCCCTGGCAAGGGTTCACATCCTGATTTTCCAGCAGTTTGCAGGACCCTTCACACAATAGCCACCACTGCCAAGGAACCTTGTGCATGCTGCCTGACCCTTAGACGAGATGTACCTAGGCTAGAAGAGGAACCAATTTGCCCCCAAAGGGCACAGCACATTCAACTGAGATGCCAAACAGGACCAAACAATTTGGAAGAGCTCAGTAGTGCATGAGGGTACATGAACGACACTGAAATGCTTGAGCATCAGGTCTGAAGCTTGCTATTGTGTTTGTCACTCCTACCACCCAGAGCATATAGCCTGCAGCAGGCTTCCCCTGCACGCATCAGGCAGATTTTGGGGACTGACTCCTGGTTTGCACGCACCTGCTGCATCACGATTATCGCATCAGCCATTCATTCCCTCCCAGGGACCACATTACGCAGTTAATGCCGACGGGTAGGCTCCAAACACAACGGGGCAGCAGAAAAGGAGGCTGGTTGCATTTATTCACAATAAATTCATCTATATAAAACCATTCAGAAATTTAATTTTGATGTCTTTTCTGTGTGGGATAGTACATATGCTTTATGTTATTTCGGGAACACTTTGGTAAGCCCTCTGTTATATTTATTAAATGTAATCAAGTCAAGAAAAGAACAAGCAATTAAGTTGCTTGCTTTCTAATTAAAAATAAACATAATTATTTAAAATATCCTGCTTTTCCCCTTGCTGAAAGTACAGTAGAAAAACTATACTATATAAGTGACAAAACATTATTGCAAACCAAGCTGATCTAATGAAAGTGGAGAGTAAACATAGGTACCAGAACAAAAGTAAAGCCCATCATGGCTTTTAACCACTTCACCACACTTGCTTCACGTTTCCTCTCTAACCTACCACAAGCAGCAAATCTTTCCATGATCCTCTCAGCTCTTTCATTTTTGTGAAACATACTTCTTTAGTGGATATTTGTTTTTTGCAACCATAGCAATAAAATATATTATTGGCAGCAGTCTTGGGATTATAAATAGGTATCAGTCTTTGTTTAAATTCAGTAAGCCAGGACAAAATCACTGAGGTTTCCACACACATGACTTTCATTAGTAGCGATGTACAACTAAAATACATCAGCCTCATGCACTTTATTGTTCTTATTTTTTTGTTGTTGTTCCTTCATGTATTTAGAAGGCTTGAAAATTTTGGGGGTGTTTAGGAAAGGTCCCAGGCGAAAAGCCCCGATGACTCTGGAACAGGCAAAGCCACTCACATAGGATGGGAACTACCAATCTGTTTGGAAAAACAAAAGCGTTTGGTTTCGAGGTTTTTGCTCATTTCTATATTGTTGAATTGTCTAAGATGTGTTACTTTGGTAAATATTCATTTAACTCCAAGTGCTAATCAACACTGTGAGGGAAGCAAGCCTATTCTGAACATTTAACACACCTCTGCAGACAGCTGCATCCAGCAGACAGCAACTGGCTGCCCAGGTGCCTGCTGTCCCTCACAAGGATACTAGAGGCCAGAGCTGACATTCCTCGTATTTTAAAGTCAGATGTGCAGGGCTGAAAATACCTGTGAAAAACAAGTGCAAGCTCTTCTTTGGGTCAAACACATCAAGGATTTTCCCTAGCATTTGTATAAACCATCTTTACACAATACTCAGAGGTTTTCTTTAAGGCTTGGAAGCACGCTGCATTAAGAACAAAGACAGTAAAACAACCCAGAACAGATATGATAAATGGAGAAGGTCCCCAACATCTCCCTTCTGTGATTTGAGGAGATAACTGTAGCTTAGAATAAGCTGGCAGCCGCAGCAGTTTAGGCTGGGGACGGGGTTTAGCCGAGCCCTGTGCCGCCCTGCTGCGAGCGATGCTGTGCCTCGTCTGCGGGGAAGGGCAGGCGGAGGGCGGCCCGCTGCTCCTCCGCAGCGGGACACAGCAGCAGCCTGGTCTGGGACATGCAGAAAATCATCCCGATTACTTTTAAATAATGCCCTCCCGGGGTTTGCCTGAGAGTACACAGACAATGCGAGGATGTGCTCAGCGCTGGCTCTAGCAGCCGCAGCTGGCGGCTGCGTCCAGCCGTGGCAACACTTTGTAGCGGAGGCCAGGCCTGCGACTGCTTACAACGAGCCCTGGGGCGATCCGTGTGGGCTGTCTGTCCCCTGTGGCCACCATGGACAGACAAACCACCGCTGGGGTTAGCAGACCGCAAAGGGTTAACCGGCCCCGGTCAGCTCAGGCACAGGCCGGGGGCATATTCCGGATGAGCAGAGGAGCACACAGCGTTCGTAAGAGGGGAGCGAACATGATTTGCTGTTTGGGAGCCATTTCGTGCCACCCTCAGACAAATCTCTTGTAGAAGCCAGCAGGACGCTCCTCTGGTTACGGGCTGCAGCGGGATTTGGCTTCGGCTCTGAAGAAAAGGGATTCATAGGGGAAGCTTCTGGTAGCAGCATGTACACAAGGGAAGTTGGGCACAGCAGCATTTTTCTTTCAAAATCTCCCTGCTCCTGAAAGGCCACCCATGGGACGCAGCCATCTCTGGTGTAGCTATTGTTTTCGGTGGATGCGTGCCACGTATTAACAGCCGGGGTGGAGCAGGGGGAGCTCCCAGGCCTCGCACAGAGAAGACGAAGACTGCCCTCTGCCTTTCTGTCTTCAGAGGCCACTCGTAGCTCAAACGAGGTGAAAAGCAGAGGCTGGCAAGGGCACAAGATTTCAGCTCCAGCCTTACAGTCCTAAAACAGGCTCCGACAGCACCCCAGCTAATTCCTGCAGCCAGCGCATCAGCAAGGAAGGAGCTTTTGTGGAAGAGCTTCTTCATTATGGTCAGGATGCACAGAGCATGAAGTGAAAGGAGGCGTCTGGAGCAGCTGAGGAAGGCCTGCAGCTGAGGACGGAGGCAGAGCAGAGCTCGCTCCCCTTGCTCGGCACAGCAGCCGTGGCAGGACCAGCTCCAGCTCCCCCTCCTTGGAAAGGGGAGAGATCTCTTCCGAGTCCCCAGGGCTCAAGAGCCCTGCTTCTCAGAGGGTTTTAAGCAGGACGGCTCATTTTCTTCACATCCTTCCACTTTCATTTCCCCCTTGGCTTTCTTTTAGGGCGAGGTGAGTATTCCCACGGAAGCAGGCTGAGATTTACTGGCAGCAGAGTTACTGAACGCATAAGGCTTCAGAGAAGCGCTGTGTTTCTTACAAATAGAAAACATACACGCGGGTTATAAATCAAGGGCCCAGCTACAGGAGGCTCGTCCCTGGAAAGGTGTCAGGGCACATGCGTTTGGACGGCTGCTGCCCTCAGGCTGCCTGAAGCAAGTTTTGACCCAGGATATTAATACAGCTTATTGGATACAGAGCTAACCAGGCTGGAGCTCAGAGGTCTGCTTATATTACACGAGCGTGGGCCTTTGGGAGATTAACACCTAGAGAAAATGCATCTGTATTTGTTTGGGGGGTGAGGCTACAATCTGAATTCTTACGTTATCACACGAACTAGACAAGATAGATAATCAATGCCCCGTGATAACTAGTCCTGAGGAAGTGATCTAGTTTTGTTCTGCAGGATCATTATTCAGCATATAATTCTTTCTGTGTTCATTTATATTTAAAGTCAGATCAGGCATTTATTTTCCTGAGACTTTTATGAATTCATACCTATATTTTCATCTCTCATCATAAAGCAAAACTGCCTGGATTATGTCAGTTCTGAGCTTTTTTTGCAGCAACATAAAAATATATTATATTATTGCAAAACACTATGTCACAGAAATCATATAGATGTCAGGCTAAAAGGAATCTTAAGAGGGCATCCAGTCTATCTTCCTACCCAGAAGCGGTATCCAGTTTACTTCCAGCCATGACAGATGCCTGTCAAACTTATCAAAACCTTCGGAGGAGAGTCCATGGCATCCCTGGGTAACCTGTTCCAGTGCTTAACCATCTTATACAGACAGACATTTTTAAACAACCAAGAGCCTTGTTTTGCTACCAGCAGAGCCAACCTCCGAATCTATTTTCACATCTTTAATCCACACCGCAGGTAAGTCCAACCCTTTGAAAACGTCGGCATCTGAAAGTAAATCCACGGATACTCTGCACCTTTAGATAGTAAATTAAATACAGAGCCATGATGACTATCAGGGTAGATAGCAGCCAGCAGAGATCAGGGTCAGCAGCACTGTTGAGAGGTAGGCGGGTGACACTTCTCATTATGCCTGAGCAAGAAAGAACACCGATCTGTAAAAGTGCAGTACGGTATTTCCTATCGTACACTCAATGGACATCCTGAGTGATAGATTTGCCTCCTTTTTCTAACAGCATCTGCCTACTAGAAGACTTATGCCTTCCCTCAGACATCCTTTCTAGATAAACACGCACAAATCTTTCAATCTTTCAGCACAGAATATATTTTCTAAATCTCGAACAACTGGGGCTGTTTTTCTGGAAGATAGCCAATTTTTCTGCATCACTTTTCTGAAGTCCAAAACCAGACCCGAAAATCCAGCTTCTGACTTCTTGGCACTGAACAGAGACGTCTTGCACACACCACTCCTGCTCACACACTGCACGCTTAGAGTTGCTCTTTTAATGCCATTATTGCATTTTTTTTTTATTCGTGTTCTACTCGCCAGGATCTACAACTCCATTTTCTCTCCTGCTGCCATCTCTCAGCATATTTACAGATTATTGTATGCATGCTACCTTGCAGATTAATAATCTGAGTGCCATCGTGCTGGTAATGTTTTTTCGCCAACGTCTCATGTTATTTCTTACTTTTAATCCTGTCTTCTAAAGAACTTCTGTAGCCTCTCAGCCTCGCACCATCCTTACATTTTTCAGTAATAAAAATATCAACTAGAACTAGACCCACAGTTAACCTCACTCTGAAAGCAAAAGGAAATTATCATTTTTGCAGGGTGCTTAGCAAAGGACCACTAACTATTTTCTCAGTGCAGGATTTTAAAGAGTTTGGCCATCCCCTGTTACTCAGGCCAAATTTTTGCAGTTTCCATCCGAGCCACAGTGTCAAAAGCTTGGCTTAAGTCAAGATGCATCACATTCACCACTTTCTCCTTATCCACACTAAGCCACTTTCCCTGTGAAGAAAGAAAATTAGATTGGCTTAACATGATTTGTTCTTGACAAATGTGTGTTGACTCTTTTTTATCACCTTATTATCTGGATGGTGCTTACACACGGATTGCTTAATAATTTGTTCTAGTATCTTTCCAAATATCAAGGTTAGACTGACTCGGGTGTAATTCCCAAGACCCTCCCCTTCCCCCTCTTTAAAGGATAGATGCTACAATCTGTTCACAATCTAGTGCAGAAAAAGAAGCGTGCCTTGAAGAGAAGCAAGAATTTGTGTGCATTGCAATAGCTACATTCACAAATTTAGGCAAGAAACATTTAACTATTTTCTAGGAAGCGTAGGCCAAAACGGTAAGTTGAATTTATCTTCTGCATTATCTTAGGATGAGACAAAAATAAGCAAAGTCTAGGGTACATGACCAGAAATGAATGTTATATAAACAGCATCATTCATTGTCACAGAAATATGATCGCTATTATGTAACCTCTCCCAGCCTCCTGCCAGTGGATGATTATTTCCTACAGAGTATTTTCCACTGCTTTGCTCAACAGAGATTTAAGCAAATCAGTAAATAGCTTCCCCCTGCTTCCATTGGGAAGCTGTTGCGTGGCTATATAACTATCAGTTTGGCCTTACTGAAAACAGTAACATAATATTAAATCACGTATTTAATAGCAGCTAATTATGACAACAAGTAGGTAGCAGTAACACTACCCCTCCTCTCTTTCTTTCCTTCAGACAACTCCTTCCCATCCACAGGTACTACACCTACTTATTCTTCTATTGTTTCTCCTCTGATTTCTGAATAGCTTGTACTTTGCGTTTCCATTGTAGAAAAGCACACATTAGCACGGGCAGAGGTAACTGGCAAGGCTACGAATGCCTGACCTCGTATTTTCTGTGTCGTTACACCCAGTCACTCCCATACTCCTGCTGCCCTCTACCACAGTTCCTAGCAGAAGGATGGGTCAAAGAGGTGGCCTTGCAAGAAGGAATGAGAACAAGAACACCGTTATATCTAGCTGTGCTGTAATGCCACTACAGCAGAATGATTTCTTCGCCACAAGGCTGCACTATATGTAGATTTCACCTGTCGACAAGTCAAGCAGGATAGGTCTTGTGCAGAGAACAATCTTTTGAGGACCTTCTAAATGCATAAAAACTTTAAAACAATATTTGGGAAGGAATTTTTTTGGATCTAAGGGTAGTCACAGGGAAAATGTTCACGTGCTTATTTTAAATAGAGATTAAAGAATGCTCAAGCCTGCTTATTTTCAGCAGTCTGAAAAAACCTACTTCTTCATAAAATATTTTTGATTCAGAATAAACACAGCTAGAATGCTGCACTGTAACACTTTCATATTTGTTCACTTAGCTATGAAGGAATGCAACTTCTGCCCTTACCATCACTGATGTTTATGACATACACATACACAGAGAAATACACACATGCACACAAGCAACTGAACCCAACAAAGCTAAACCTAAACATTATCTAAATACTGTCTAGATGCTTTAGTAAACCTATACTGAAATGCCCAAATACAGACCTTGTTGGTGAAGGTTGAGACCTTGTTAATTCCAACCTGTCACTTCTCTACTTTTCTCCTGATTTACTAATTTAATCTGATCCAGTTTCATTCAAATAATTCTGGTAAACTGATGTATCTGGAGGAGAATAGACTCTCAAGCTTCTCACATGCCAGCAAATACTCCACTCCTACCACTATTCCAGCTGTTTCAGATATGCTCTGCCCATTTCTATTTGTAACACGTTCAAAGACTCAGGGGTCTGCAACCAGCTGAGAATGCACCAAGTTCTCATCATCCCAATGGCTGCTGAGATTTATTTCTTTATACCAACCCTTGCATCTATTGAAATAAATTGGGATTAGTTTTGATGTTGACTTCGGATACCCTGTAATCTGCTCTCCCATTCAGATAGTGGCTAGGAGTGAAGCATAGCTGCAGTATCATATGATAAACCCACAGCATGAATAAATGCTGTTTCCCATTCTCCATGCATTTAAATCAGAGGTAGTTGACCTGTTTAGGATATAATCTATTCAGCTAATAAAATCCAGCTGGCACGTAGTAAAACGTTTTAATCCATGATCCATGCATATACTTCTCTAGAAACAAAGATGGTTACAGACTGTAGCATATAAAACTTGCCCTGAGCTAGAGAGCCAAAGCCCTTTAGCACAGAGACATTTCTGAATTGTGAACTTTATAAAACCCAACCCATAAGTTCTGCAGATGTAGCTTATTGCTAAGAAAAAGCTAAGATGTTAACTGCCAGTGTTAGCTCATATAAGCTGGTATTTGTAAGAAGTGAGCTGTATAACTTGTATTATTTTTCTCACCTTTCCTGTATAGTAAAACCAAGCTATTGTAAATTAATGCTTTTTTTTTCTTCTCTTTTTTTTTTTCCTGTGGATTGTTTTTGCAATTTAATGGATGTGGTTTTGTCCTCTGCCATTTCTAAAAACTGTACAAATCAAAGTGTATTTTGTAAAAGATTTTTACTACCTGTTTAATAACTTTTTAAAAGGTTCTACTATTGCGTCATGGGACTACATATATGGCAAGTCTTCTCCTTCACGGATGAACAAAGAACATACCCAAGTAATACTTGGTAACATTAATGGCAGTTGCCATCCAGAAATCCCCTGTGCATTGTAAGTAAAGATATCCAGAAAAACTAGTTCACTTGAAACCTGATTTAAAGGCTCGGGGTTTGGACACAGATCCATACAAGCTGTTTAGCAGCAGATTATCCAGACTGTATCAGTTTTCCTTAATTTTATGTCTGCCTTTGACTATAATTTTAAGTTGTTTTTATCCAACAGTAGAGAGAGAGAGAAGACAAATCAAGAAAACACACAGAGGGATGTCTTAGACTGACCACTGACAGCTATTTCCTTCACCTGGCTGCAGACAGACACCACTCAATTCTGAGTATCCACGGTAGGACTTAGCCAGAGGCTTTTCCTTTTGGCATTTCATACTTTGGAGAAGCTTCTTTGCATGCTAATAAAGATGCCAGGAAGACCAGCTGCTCCTAAACAGTTTGCAGGGAAGCAGATATAATTAATTCACAAGTTGGATGCACATTTGACAGAGTGAATTGTTTTGTTACCCCCAAAAAATTGAGAAGCTCATATGTGAAATGTACATGCAAGTACATCTGCTCTCACTTAAATCCCATACATTTAGGCTGTCCTAACTGAAGACACTGTAGACAACTCTCATAGCTAGCCATGAAGATGATTTGCAGAATAATGTAAATACTGCTGTGCAAGGAAAAGCTTGATCAATAGGCCCCATAAGTTAGGAGGTATGAACTCACGGCACTTTAATGGTATGTCCAAGAACATTAAGATCAATCAATGTCTGCCCAGCCAGCCATGTTTACCAGGGCCTTGGTCTTCTTTGGGTCATCACAACCATGACTTCCACTAAACTCAATGCTCAAGACTCACGGCAGTAAGAACGTGATTATTTAAGCATTTTCTTCTTGCCTTTTTTTTTTCCCCCAACCATACTCACATAAACTTGTCACCCATTTGCATACATTTGAACAGTCTTCCTGACTATAAGGCATCTGCACTTTTATGTTCATATCCCTGACATCTGGAGTGCTATAAATTCAATGCTTGCCTTAGTTTTTTTTATTTTTGCTTCTCTCTTTCTCCCCCAAAAAGTGTTGGCAGTAGTATGGATCAATCCAGCCACATTCAGATCCAAACTCACTGGAGATTTCCAAGCCTGAATGACTCAAAACTGGACCAAAAAGTTAGAGCGGTGGAAAAAATCCACCAGCACTGTCTCTGGAAGGAAAAAGCAGCGTTACCATTCCACCACAACACGATTCAAAGGAAAATATTGACAAAGGAAGAATTCAAGAGATTAGATGCATGGCTAACGTTGCTTCAGAGCACTTGGGAAGAGGGCACTGGGAGAGGTATGACCAGCTCTCACCTACTTCTGCTACCTGCTTGCTGGCTTAAGCAGGTGTTGATACCGGTACCCAAGGGGAAACACATCTCAGGAGGGTCCAGGCTGAGGGATGGAGCACTGCTACAGCTTCCCTCCGTCTCTCCCTTTGGACCACGAGACAGGTAAGAGACCACCCCACCACTGAGCGTGGGGGTACTGGACACTGTACAGTGAGCATGGAAGCTCTGTGTTTGTTTAACGGGCACGTTTAGAGTAGCCAAGCACCCAATAGGGACATACGAGAACTGCTCTGTAGATCTCCAAGGTATTGCAACACACAATGCAAATGTACAATTAAGTTTTGCAAATCTGGCCAGACACCAAAGGCTTTGAAGTTGGCTGAACACAAAGTTCCCTGATTCTTCCCCTGACTCTCAGCTTTCCCTGTAGACTGAAGCAAAAAGTACAGATAATACAAGGCTGCTCATTCTTCTGTTGCCTGAACACTGATCTATTTTTCTTGCTCCGCTGGGACAGATGAAATAAGAGAAATGAAAACAGGGCCAGTCTGGTGTCTGTTGAGGGATCATCTCTTACTAACCAAGAAATGGCAAAATCCTCCTAAAGGTTCTTTGGGGAATATTTATTTTGTCTTGTGCTTTTACTGTAATTGTGTTAATCCAGTAGATTTGCTAAGCAGTAAAGCGTTAACTGGCATGTCTGAGGAATGCTTATTGGGTAATGCGTCTGCATGGGAAGAAGACTGAAAACGTAGTTTACATATGGGTGTGGACCATATGTGACAAAGAATACATTATGGTATATGTTTCCTTCATGGTAAAATATGATGAGGTAATGGGGAGCAGGGTTAAAAGCTGAAGAGCCTATATTTATGTGTCAAGTTCAAGAGGTCGTTTTAATTTCTAGACCCGATCAATGATGACAAACTTCAGCTCTGCTTTTGTACACACTCCAATAGCCCGGGAGGGGTAACTACCGTGTGTCCATCCACCCACCGAGCACTCCTGTGCTGGGCTGCTTCTGTTCTCTTAACCTGGCATTTTAAGTGGAAAACATTGTGCCAGGCACTGCAGAAAAGGCAAGTGAAAAGGAAAAAGAGTGAAGTTAAATTGCGTGAACTGACAACAACGAAAAATCGGGGTGCTAAATCACACCTGCAGCCATTTTGTGCATCACACCTCCATGTCTTCCCTACATGTAAGCAACCTCTTATCTGACCCTAAGCTGCGGGGTACATCAGGGGAGCACTCCCAGTTTCCTTTCTCTCCCTACCACGTTACGCTGCCCACAGCCTCCAGGATCACACAGGATCCCAGAGCCCACAGCTTTTTTTATTTTTTTTTTCCCCTTCTTTGCTGTTGTTGGCTGCTCTCACTGCTAGGGCTCAAGTCCTGTCAGCAGAAGCTTTGCAGCGGATGCACGGGGAACCTGCCTAACGTGCTACGAACTGACACCATTCCAGCAGTAGCCAGTGGTCTCACATAACGCAGTTATTTTTTCCAGGCCTGTTTTCTTCTTCCAGCTGAGCTCCCAAAAGGCAGCAATGCTTTAATAGACCCACACAGTGAAAAAATGAGCAACAACAGCATCCAAAAAGCTTTTGTTCGTTATTGCATCCAGCCCTTCTGGAGTGCTGAGACGAACTGGAGGGCGAGCTTGGCCAGCGCTTCCTGACTGAAGTGCTGCGAGTGCCCGACGAAGGTTTCACATGTTGGAGCTGCCCTGCATTCCACTGCATTACCTGAGAGCTAACGAGGAAGGTGGTGGGCAAACGAGGGTAGCAAACAATGTGGGGTCTCAGACACCTGCCCCTTTCTCTCCTTTCCTTTGGCACGAGGACGCCTGGCTGTCTCTGCAGATGCCACACACACAAGAATTTTGTAAAGCATGGGGAAAGCCTGGGCAGTAGTAAGTGCAATGCAGCATTGCCATCATAAGAGGATAAAATCCAGGGTTCAGGAACCACAGAATGACCTTTTTATTTTTATTTTTGAAGCAACCTCAGAGGACGTTCCCTTCCAGCAGGATCAAAGGCTCTAGAAGCCTTTGCTGCTTCTGGAAGGCTCTGCTGAGAGGTTTTCAAATCCACATTGACCAGAAGCGCAATAAGCAATTTCCATCACCTACAGAGCCCTGGCTTACAGTACAGCTAGCAGCTTGGGACCAAGCCTGGTCCATGCTAGATACAAGAGGCAACCTGAGAAACTGCCAAGGTGAGAGCTCGCCTGATCCACGAGAAGTCTCACCAAATGCAAAGCCAATAATGGAGATGCCAAAGGTTTGAAGGGGCACAGCTGTGCTGAAAGGCTGCCCGTTCCGTGACTCCCTCCCTCTCACCATAAAAACAAAGCTGCAAAAAACAATCCCTTAACACCTACGAGGCTCCATACATGAAGCTACCTACACGCAGCATGCATATCTCCCTCCCCTGCATCCCTTCCACCTCCCCGGGCTACGGGCACAGAGCCCCAGATGAGCAGTTTCAATTGCTTGAACAATGATCTTGGAAGTAAAATATTTCCCTCATCGCCACAAATCTTTATAAGTAGCGAAATAAACACCACAACATGCCTTCTTCCAACAGCTGGAAAATTATGGTCTGACTTAAATGACATCATTCTGTTTTCCTATGGAATTTTAGCGCTGTGAGATTTCAGGGAGAAACCACATGGTGGCTTGAGTCAGGGTGCAAGACAGTGTCGCGGCAAAGTGGGCAAACCAGAAGAGGGTGAAGCTGTCTTAAATAGGCCTTACTGCAAAATAAATGTTCCCAGAAAAAAAAAAAAAAAAAAAAAAAGGAAAGATTCCTTAAAAACCAATCAGATAGGCTGCTCTTTTGGCTCACAGCCATTCCTCAGTTCCAGCCTTCAGCAGCCCCATCCTCTCTAACCTATGACATGACTTTGCTTCTCATCATCTCATATTGTTCTCCCCCTCTGTCTTACTAAGCCACTGAAACAAAGATATGGAAGACGTTCCCCAGTGAGGAAATACCTCTGTCAGAGCAACTATGCAATTCTGGCGGCTCTTCAAAGGAGACAGCGCTGGATCTACGCCCTTAATTATATGCTCAATTGTGGATGTCATCAGAAGGCGTGGGACCATAGCGGGTGCACTGCAATCCCCTTCGTTGCATGGAGGCTTGACGGAAAAGAAAGGCTTGGTCCCAGCAAGCTACAGAGCCAAGTCCTGAAGCGTGACTCTAGAGCAGAAGACAGACTGCAAAAACGTATGATGGTAACAGAGTCAGAAATTGCATGTGGCCAGAGACACAATCACCAACTTCTAGCAGGAAGAGGAGGCTCAGGTTTCCTGTGTCACCATATTCAGAGATGTAGGCTTCAGCTAATTTCTGTGCAAAGCTTTGATCAATGTGCAAATATAAAAAGTACTTTTCTTTTTCTTCCCTCCTCTCCCCTGATTCAAGTCCTTACCATGCCAGGGCCTCACCAACAGTAAGACATCCAGAGCTCCGTGATTTTCATCAACAAGCCCGAGCATCGTTAAAGGTTTGGTCAGCAGCTCTGAAATTTTCTCAAGCACAATTCTAATTCAGCAGTAGACAGTGCAGTTGGGCACTTCATAGATGGATCCAAAAATCATTGAAGCCAGACAAATTCTGAATTGTCCTTGGCGATCCCTGCTTCGCTGTAAACTACCTACTTATTCCAAATCATAGTTGTGGGAAAACAGCAGCAGCACTGGTGCTGACGTCAGGTAGTAATCAGGCTGAACACAACGTCAGAAATGAAAAAGGGCAGAAGAAAATGAGAAACACAGAAGACTGCTTTGCTGAAATTCCTTATCTGTTTAATTCCTATAGAAGGCCTTGAAAAATCTTTTCAGTGTTCCTGAAACAATTCAAACTTCAGTAGCTCTGGTTTCTATAAACCTTCTTACTTCCTCCTCCTGACCCTCCTGATTTTCCCTCTTCTGTTGGATAATCCTGTATTTAACCCAGGATGCCAAAACTAAAAAGCCAAGGTGTGTGTTAAAACTTCCTCCAAACCAGGAATAACCCCTGCCCCTTCCTTGCCAAGTTTTTCTACGTCCTTTTTTGTCATGCAAAGGAATGAACATCGTACATTCAAACCTGAAATTCCATACTTTTGTTAACTTTGCTTGCTGTTATTATTTATAAGCAATTCCACCAACTTATTAACTTTCTATTGCCGTAACTGCTTAGTGGGGTCGAGAAGAAAGAGCAATGCTTCAATACTTCAACAATGAGGAACAAAATTGATGGATAAATGTGCATATCACTTTAATGTAGCCAGCCCTATATATACACATAATTTTGTGTGATTTATATCCCTAATTAGATTCCCATGGCAACATTCTTCAGCTAACAATGTGTATCATAATCACCTTTTCTTCATACAAATGATTTCCTTAACTTTGCATGCATAACTTAGCAGCTTTTATTTTTAAAACTCGTGTTAACAGTTTCTCTCTTGTTACCAGTAGGGGTGCTATGATAAGAAACTAATTTGCTGTAAAAATTACTCATTTGTCAAATAAGCATTAAAATAATTGTTCCCCTTTTGACTGTTACCCTGCTGTTTCCAGTCATTTTCAAAAACTAAATTATTTACTCATTTGAAAGTTCAGCTGTGCATATTTTAATTGATATTCCCTCATAGGACTCATATTGTTAATGACAATAATTAACCCGAAATGGCTGCTAAATAATTATGCTGAAAAGATACGAAGTATTTGTGCAGAAAGTAAAATCAGCATTTGAGAAACCATCAAAACGTACAACTTTCCTATTTTATGGCAAAGCGCAGTAATAGTTCATAATCAAATTAAGGATGAAAAGGAAAAATGTAGATTACATGCTTTGATGCAGAATACTTTATGTTTCCAATATAGTATGGTATTCTAGCTAACAATGAGTACTCAGTCATTTTAATAAATCCCTAGTATTGCTATTCCAGATAGTAATATAAAGTATTCTCATGAAGTCAGTGCAGTTAGGAATGTGGTAAACTATCCATTAATAATATTTCTGTGCCATCTATCTCTTGCATTTCATTCCAAGGAATCAGACCCCTGTAATAATTTATAGCTTATGGAATTAATGCTGAAGGCTCTCTTCTGGCAAGTGTTGTTGATTTCAATGATGATAGCTAAAAGCTATTCAGACCCAGCTTCTTTCTCTGGACACATCACGGGCCAGATGCATTACCGACCTATTGTTTGTGTAACCATTTATACTAGCACAAAAGTGATATCATTTTTGATTTAGTTTCTTCGCTTGTCAATAGTGCAAGTTAAGGGTGAAGCAAGCTCCATATGTACTGTGAAATAAAGAGACAGGATAGGTTTGTCTACAAGGGAAACAATCTGAGTTAACTAAGGATGTGATTTTAATGTCGGTTTCTATATACAACTATATTAAGCCCATGTGGACTCACTCATTCAGAATTAAAATAGCCCTAATTCACTTTAATCTAATTCACTTCCAAAGACCACAGAGGGGTTTAAAGTTGTTTAATCTATTTGAACAGCTCATTTGAATCCACATGCCTGACTGTCCCCACAGACACCCACACAGACAAACAAAAACCCAATAAAGCAGTGGTGAGGTTAAGAGTATGTTGGCAGAAAGTTTGACTTCATGGCTTTTTGACGGAAAATTTGGTTTTCAACTATACCGTCTCTTTGAAGAAGGTGTTGACATCGAGTGCTCTAAATTTCTCTTGGAAACTAAATTCCATTTCTTAAAGACATCCTGAAATGCTTCTGCAGTGCTCCCTGGCTGAATGTCACACAACCCCATAGCCTGCAGACTGAGCAGCTGGCCTGACGTGCCAGGGTGCCAAGCAAAGGGGTAAAACCCAGGTGCATCAGACATATATTCTTGCTCCAGACCAATTTCCCTATTTTAGACCAAAACGTTTCTGGCTTTTGATTTGTTATAGAAAATTCATGATTTTGCATGGAGGAACAACACTCCCTCCCTCGTCTCCTGCCTCAGATCAGTCCTACTTGAAAAGGCCTTTTCCCATAGCCCATGTCAATAGAGCATCCCCAAATCAGAAGGGTAGGTGCTACCGGCAATAAAACCAAACGCTTGTCATCTGTTTGGGGAACGTCCCCTATATCATGGGTGCTAGGCTCTTCCAAGAATAAGGATGCATCTGAACTCACAGCTTAAGAGTCACCAGCTCCTTACATTTTGCTGTTTCAGGAAAGGGTAGGCTTGAAGGAAACACATGGTCTCTGCTCACAGGCTCTGGTTGGTGCTCTGTAGCTGATGCACAGGAGCATTGGTTGGTCACATTCCTGCTTCTGTACAAGGTTTTGCAAAACAGATGATCTTCTATGGGCGAGTTTTTAAGATCTGAGAAGCAAGTAGTGTCTAGCTCACACGTATGGTGTAGATTAAGCATAGATGAGTTGCCAACCTTTCCAATTTTGAGTGCGTTCACTGCAAAGCTTGCTCTCTAAGAATCCTATGGTTACATGAGACTTAAAATAAGCAGATGTATATTCTTTGCTAGAAAAAAAAGCAAAAATATCTCACCTGAGTGAACTCCAAAGCCTCCAAAAATATGCATATTTAGAAAAAAGAAGTCTGCTGCTTTTGAAAAAGTAATTCCTAATTTGTGAATGCTCTCAGTTAGTAAAATGCTTCATTGCATCAATTTAAATACTCCTGGTCAGAGAATGTTAATATGAACGCATGTCTTACTCACTTAAATTGCCTCCCCAATTCTTGTATGTTTTCACATGCAAAACCCCAGAGGTACATGTGTAATCAGCAGCATTCAGAGCTTAAGCATGCCTCTCCGAAAGCTTGGCTCATTTATAGCTACCTTCCACATCTACTAAGTTACATGTTGGATTTTGAAATCAAGCACAAATAGCCAACAGACGAAGAGCATATTTATGAAAAAAAGAATGTTCTCCTATTAATTGCTCAACCTATTGCTGTCTGAAAAATAAGTGCAAGCTATTACTGGCACCAGATGACTCCCGGTTTTCACTGGCCAGCAAAGCTGCATCTGCAAGTTCAGTGAGATCAGTAAACACTGTAGGTTAAGTAACTGGTTACTAATATTTTCCTTGAGCTACAAAACTTTTAAACAAACAACAACTGTGATTGCAGTAACCTTCCAGAGGTTAACAGCATGCAGGTGGTCAATTTGAATTAAATGCAAAACAGACGGCGGCAGCATTGTAAACTGAAGATCTCGGTTAAGTTTGGTTCAAGAATTGGGTCTTCTTTCTCAAAATCCTCAACAATACAACACACAAATGTCAAAATGACAAAAATAAGGAAGTATGTCATAGACTAAGCATTTTAATGCCCTTTCTGGCTCACTTTTGTAGGCTGAACTGTCTGTGTTGACCACATTTGATGGCATCAGTACATAAGAGTGGCTGTGTGCACGAGCTTTTAATAGCTGAAATAAATGGAGGTGGCCCATCAAGTACTTTTCAGTCACTACCTGAAATGTGCTGTGGGCTTGTGTTTTAAACCACTGGCATGATGCATTTTATACTTCATTTATGATGCCACTTGGCTGACCTCGTGAGATAGCTCTAAGTATTGGCAATAACATACTGAACTACAAACAGGTTCAAAGCCAGTTAGGTAAGGTATGAGCGATCAGAAAGGATTATTCCCATCCTCCCAGTGACCTTTCTAAAGCCAGCCCCTCAGTCTGTTCCCAAGCAGACAGGTATACCTAATACCATCGGTGACCACCAAGAAACCTCCCTGGGAGGTCCCCCCCAAAACAAGTGCAGATTAAAGAGCAGCAGGAGCTGAGGTTTCCATAGCCCAAGAGAAACGTTTTCTCCAAGGCCAACAGAGCCCGCGAGGGGAACCTGGGGGTATTGGCACTGCTAGGTACTCCTCTAAGGAGACTACATAAAAGCTCCTGGTGTAGCTCCCAGACACACCTTGCAGGTGCTCAGTTTCAAACCTAACATAAAAGCTTGGTGGACGTAGCCTGGCAGAACAATTGTTGCTGGAATGGAAAGTAAAAACAGAGGAGAAACACTGAGAAGTCCTCCATCCCATGCTGATCTTTGGACAGTTCGGTCCACAAAGCATCTGCACTAAGGCCTTTTAGTGAAGTGATTTCCAAAGCCAGGTGCTCCCTTCTGGGGCCCCCTGCCCACTCACCTGCCTACCTGAACAGCATGGCTGCGAGCCAGCTAATGCTATGAACCCAGGGCACGCAGGAGCTGCCACCATGAGGGACACAAGGGGAAAACGTTGCAGAACTGAGTTGCTGCATACACGTACAGGCAGCCGGCACATGGACTCTGTAGAAAAGCAGCCACAGTTCTGAAATTTGACATTACTCAGAGGTTCGCATTCGAGTTGAGTGGCTGCCAGTAAATAAATATAAATCCGTTGTCAGGGTGTTTCATAATGACGAGCTCCTCAAAGCTAGTAATACTCATCCCCTGATGAAGCAATATCCCTGTAGGTACAATTGCTTCTCAGGCTCCAGTAACAGCTCCCAAACTACTGTGCCGGAGCTCAACGCAGGGCATGAGTCAGAGGAGGCTCCAGCACCCTCAAACACAGCAGCGTGGTGCAAGCGAGGTCAGGGCGCTCGGCACCCGCACATCTTCCAGGGGCTGCTTCAAACAAGTCTGGGGGAACAGCGAGGTTATAGATATGTTGCAGAACAGTGATACAAGATTCCCATCTAGTGCATTAAAACACACAAATGTTCTTTGGCTGTGCTGCTTAAGATAGGCATTTCCTTGGCACGTGCATCCTACCCCATCACGGACAATCACCTCCCATGTCCTCCACCATGCAGCTGTACGCAGGGGCTGATCGCTGCACACATGCACGTCACCTAAATACAAATCCCAGCCGGCCAGCCTGGGTGGCAGAGCTGGAGCAGGGAGCAGCCAAGCTGCACCCTCTTTCTACAGCTCGGCAGCAAGTTTCCAGGAAACTTACAGGAATTTCATTACCTGCATAAAATCCGGCTTAAATTGGCCAGTTCAGGAGTTAGTAGGGAAAACAAACACTTGAACAAGTTTTTGACACACTCGTGAGGTCTCCTAGTTCAACAAACACTCAGTCACAATCGATTAAAACAATTAAACAACAAAAATTTTGAACCTCTTAAAATGCAGATCAACCTGCAGTGCAATGAAGGTCCAGTATTATCCATTTCTTCTCCTAAACACACCTCTGTTTTCTTTGCCATTTATTTGCTCAATGTGCCTCTAATTTCAGCTGGAAAAAACAGAGAACTGAAATGTTCTTCCAAAAACCACAGGTTTCTTATTCTCAGTGATTTCTCATCACCGAGAAATTACAGGAATAAGATTTTGTGTCTCACCTGAAGCAACGGACCCTTGATTCCTTAATGATGCGATAATTCTGTTACAGACAGCAACTTTGGCTTCAGCTCCAAGGCAAGAACATGTAGCAACGGCCTGCACACCAGGAAGCAATACTTTTCAGCCTCTCCAGCCTCGCCCTGCATTACCTGTGAGTGATGCATTACCAAACCGAATGCCAGAAAAGTGCATTTCAGAATAAAAAGTATAGGGTTTCCTAATTTGATTTAAATCAATTATACCATCTCTCACTGGAACGCTCATGAGCTTCAGAAATAAAATATATAAATGGAACCAGCTGCTCCAAAGACTCTTTCCTTGGGATAGATTTCACTTGAACTCAATCAGCTTTCTTTTGCAACACGTTATTGTCATGCACCATCAGAGTGGAGAGCACACAGGGCTGGATGAGTTACTGCAAGGTAACCAGCTATGGTTGAAAACAAAACAAACAAACAAAAAAAAAGATTAAAATTCTTTCCTGCAATGGCTGACTAAACCCCGAGGAATTAATTAATTCCTCCGGGGCTGACAGGGAAACTGAGGTAGTTACTGGAGCCCTAGCAAAACCCATTAATTTATAGCTAGTTACTACATTGCGTAATCTTTCTGATTTGTCCCAGTCTGGAGCCCCTCTGCCCAACAGCACGGAGGTCTGCAGTGTTCAGGATGAAGAATAATTACAACTGGAGGAGCACATGCAACCAAAGCCCCATGTTCTTTAATCTCCAAGTATAATGCATGTGTAGATTTTGGCATCGCTCTTAAAATGATTGTTTGTAACTAAATACCGTATCTCAGCGCTTAGATACCACGATGACTGATCTTTTCACAAATCAGAGTAAATATATATGGCCAAATCCCGGCTCTACTGAGCTCAATGGGAGCAGTGCCAGCCACTTCAAGGCAGCCAGGGTTTCACGCACAGGGTTTTCAGCAGCCCATGCCGTCCAATGCTTTGGTTGTTTTTTTAGTATTTTCAATTCCTTTTCTCATCAAGCCCTCTTTTCCCATCCAGCATCTCCAGTACGGCTGTGCCGAGATACAAGTGCACACTGAACTCCCAGCCAAAGCACATCAGTATGAAAATACCCTCTGTTAAAATCAAATACAATTCTAGCTTCAGCTGACAAAAGCATCCTCTGCCTTTGATTCACTCTGTCAGGCTGTCCACAGCCCTCACTCCCGAGGCAGTGGCCAGAGGAGAGCTGCCCAAGGACTGGTTGTTTTACAGGGTGACAGATGAGTCTAGGATGGTCCAGGCCAGAACAGAGTTAGGGAGGTAATGACAGCCTTTACTCTCTATTTCCCTGCTTTTGTCAATTCAAATCAAACCAGATTTCCTCACTTTCTCCCCGTCTCCCTGGAAAACCATCCTCCCCAGCACCTCTAAAAAGGGTCAGGATAAATCAAAGGCAATTGCTCTCAGGCACTGCCCCGTTAAGCCACGCCAGGGGTCTCTGAGGGCTCCTCTGCCACAGATCACACTCCTGAGCCCTCTGGGACCCATCTTTGTACACCAACCACCCGGCTTCCTCCCAGCACTGCACAGGTGAGTGGCAAAACCAAGAGCACCGGCGCTCCTTCGCTCTGCGGCGCTCCTCCAGTAGCAGCACATAACAAAACGAGCTCTGGGGGACAGCCCCATCCTCTGAAGTGACACCCGTGAATTCCCCTGGGCTCTCTGCATACCCAGGAGGAGCCCCCTGCACCCATCTGACAAAAGCAAACAGCCCGCCAACGTAAGCGAGCAAGAGCTGCCAAGCAGCAGTAGGCAAAGAAGGCAGCAGAGGGCATTAAGAACCACTACGACCATCTCTAACACGGCTTTTAGGACTCGTATCGTTTTAGAGCTCATTTTGAAAATATGCAAAGACAAAATAAAGGAAAACTCCACATCTTTTTCTTTTTTTTTTCTTTTTTTTTTAAAGCTCTGTCCTTAAAGAAGTCAGCATTTTCTGAGGCAGCTACTCATATGGCTTCCCTTACTGCATCATCCAAATGTCCAATATCCCTCGATAGACCTACACGTGCGACTTCCCTTCACAGTAAGCAAATACCTCATTTTACAGCTAGAGTACTGTGTCAAAGAAAGGCACAGAATCTGTCATCTTAACGATATAATGCACCCACATCTGAACATAAGGTGATTTCCACAGCTACCACATGCTTAATTTTCACTGACCCCAATAATTTATAATGCAAAAATAGGTATTATGTGCAATAACTATTGACTTAGGAGAGTCAAGTGAAATACCGACTTAGTCACTAACAGGCTAACAAACTCTGTTTGCATTAATACATTTACAGACTTGCATTCGTAAGCAGTCAATACCAGAAATGTGTTTGTATAGGATTAACAATGTCAAATTAATATGTATGACAAGACAGCAGCTGCTGTAACTTGACTAAAGCTAAAATGAAGACGTAAATCCAAACGGTCTTGTGAATGAAGAGAGAAAAGGAGGACGGAACAGAAAAAGACAGAATGAAAGAAAGGAAGAATGAGTTAATGTGCTCTTTACCAGGGGGCAGAGCAAGTTAAAAAGGTGATTCCTTTCCTTTACCGGAAAAGATTGAAAATGTAGATCCTATGGCTAAAATATTCAAAGTAATCACTAACAAATAAGATTATTTTGGAGAAGAATGGATTATAATAATAAGTCCTGACTAAAGAAAGTGTTTTTTTCTTAGGCAAAGTGGGTCAAAGAAGCAAGTGTTTGGTATATTCCCAGTAACATTTTCTTCAATGAAAAATGGAAGTGTGAGGCTTCTCCCAATGACAATGTCACAAAGAGGGGACAAGAATTTTCTGAAGTTTGAAGGACGACTCCCCTGAAAAGCATGTCTGAGCTGGTTACCCCTGTAGGATGAGGCAGGGCTGAGTTAAAGTGGAAAAAGGGTTTTCCAAGAAACAAGCTTCAGGCTTTGAGAAAGACGTTAGTTAAATGTGTCCTGAAAACCACCTTGTATTTAACTGCAGGGACCTACGAACCCACTGTTGTTATAACACTTTTGACAGCTGGGGGAACTACGCAATCCAAACCATACAAAAAAAAATGTTGGATAGATGTGGACCTCTTCTCCAAAATCCCATCCCATTCCAAATCTCAGCACTGGACATTTTGTCTTTCACAGTATCCAACCTAAACACCCGACTGGCTCGACCGAGCTGTGAGCTCCACCCCTACTTTCAGTGGTGGAGATGGCATTCAAGGACCATATGGCAGTAGGCGACAGCCAATGCAAACATCGTATTTCCTTAGAAAATACCGGCAGAGGACTGAGAAATATGGTCAAGAGCCAACTTGCAGAGGAAGAACCATTACTAAAACAGCCACATGCATTTCATATCCCATCAGGTTCCTCATATTGGAACGTGTGCTATTGAACTTTTTTCTGATCTGGGGAATAGCAGGAATTAAGCTTTCACCCATTTTGCCAAAGGACCTGCAAGGTTGTTTATATGAGTCTGAAAGCAACCTCCCTCTTCTTTATACGACAGAGCGCTACAGAAATGAAATAGGATCAAGAGGGCTTTAGGCATGCCTCTTAAATGCACACTGGAGAAGTAACAGGTGAATATTAGCCAGAGCTTTATAAACTTCTGTTGATGGGACAACCCTCCCATCTTACCTAAAGGGAACTAAAGGCAAGGCTAAAAGCTGAACTGGGACCTACTGGGAAGGCCATGAAGGAAAAAAAAAAAAAAAAGCAAACAAAAAAACAGAATTAAGAATCCCTTCCCTCACTTTTTTTTTTTTTAATTTACTCTTTCCTTTTCTCAGCCTCCAATATACAGAGAAGCAGAGATGCTCCCCTGGACCCCACACTTCCATATTCACCAACCACCATGGAAAGCTGTGCAAAACTTTTCTTGTGCCCTCAGGAAGCTGATGAAGTTTGAAAAGAAATAAAGCACACAACTTTATTGAGGTCGGCGCAAGCCCAGAGACTTGCGAGTTGCATGTCACCGTTAATCAAAGTGACTGTGCCAACATGATTAGAATACCCACAAAGCCAAGCCAATGAAGCAGCTAACTGAGGGAGACCATGGAGCAGATCGCAAATACCACTGGAGTTGTACATTGTCTCGAAAGATTATCACTGCAGTTGTTCAAACTCTTGTGACCAACAAGGGATTCCAGTGACTCATTGCTATTGTGTTCCTGCAGCTCAACACTATGTCCCATGCATATTCTGGAGCTCCATAGCACCACATGTGTATAACAATGTGCCGCACTTAATAAAATATCTTTGCGGTAAAAGAAGTACCAAAAATATTTGCACAATAGCAGAATGCCAATCGAGCACTGGACTACATTAGAACAACTCATTGGGTGTCATTCCAAACAGCATCTGCCATGGCCCCAGGAAGTAATTTAAAAAAAAAAATAGAAATAAGAGATTTTTCTGAAAGATCACAGCTTTTAACATACTAAGGAAACTTCAAGAACAAATTAACATATGACTCACCTCCCTGAGGTCTATCCCATGGTTTCATTATCAGTCGAGCAGAATCCATTGTTGCGAAAGTAGTTCAAAGCAGCCACTCCGTCCATGTGCCATGCTCAATACACAGCGAGTCTTCACGTACAGTTTTGTTAAAAAAGAGGAGGAAGGCAGGATAACATTTAAAAAGAAAACAAACAATCCCCTTCACGCTGCAGTTGGAAAGGCCAGGAAAAGCCCGTACAAGTCAGTAAGGACTAGGAAAGAAGACGGTTGCTTTTCAGATGATTTTAAAACTTTCCCAAGAAAATTAGGGCCTGCAGCTGGGGCACACCAATCAGATGCTCTGGCAAAGGTCACAGAAGGAAAGATCCCCTGCCAGTTCAATAGCAGTGGTTTCTTCAATAATCTCGAAACAACGAATAGCATGTGATCACTTCTTCTCCCGCGGGATTTGGGCAGGAAAATAAGGCCCACATCTTAACTGCTGTCCTCCTGAATGCATCAGTGCAGAGCGGAGTGGAGCATCCTCTTCAGAGTGCAGGAGCCAGGCACACTGAAATGAAAATGACAGGCTTAATTGACAACCTGGAAAGGAATCATGGAGGAGTCCCATCCAAAAGACACAGCTTGGGCTCCTGCCACAGCTAAAGAGGCAGATGTAACTTCTGACACTGACAAGTGCTGACTGTAATATCAGATGAAGGTAAGAGATAACAGGGAAACCCTATACATCAATCATGTCATAGAAAGAAGGCACCACGTGTGGCAAGAATCTAGGCTGAGTTAAAGGTTAAAAGAAAGGAAGCATGACAGTAGGCTTTCCCTTGAATAATTGAGGGGAGGGAGGCAGGCAGCTCTGTATTTTCTACTTAAAGTCCTGATAGAAAACTGCATGTGCAAACAGAGGGTGCTCTAACATTAGATTTGGTCTGCTGAAGGATGGGCAAGCAGCGGGTGGGAGCCCTGCAAGAGGAAGGACACATCTCGAGGGAGGCTGCTCCTTCCCTTCTTCTCTCCCAGCTGATAGGTGTGACAGGAGCCCCTGCATGCTGGGCAAGGACTGCACTGAAAATACTTCTGCTCTTCTCCTTCCTGTTTTTTTCCTTCTTTTTTTTTTTTCCCTCCATCTTTTTCTTTCCCTCCTTCCCCCCAAACCAGGTTGAAAAAAAAGAGTAGTTGGCATCGAGTTTAACAAATGAGCATTCCACTACCAGGAAGAGCATTTTCAAAATCCTGTTCCACGAGAACAAACAAGGTACAAGGAGCCTTAGGGGTAAGATGCACAGCACACCCAGAGGCACCAAGCCATGGCAGCACTATCGTACACGTGGGCCTTCTCCTCAATAACCAGCCCTTTCTCTCTGCCTGCACATCAGGCGCCAAAGGAAGACCCCAGTGTCTTCCACTCTCTTGTGGACATCCGTGTCCCCAGTGAGTAACTACTTGCCACCACTGCACTATCCAAAAGCCTAAAATCTGGCACAAATATTATGCTGAGAATCAAGCTCTTCACGACAGATATTAAAAATAAGTAGCTAAAAGGATAGATATAACAGAGCAGAACTGCACAGCTTTCTTTGTGGTCCTCCACTTCCGCAGAGACACAGAGCATCCTGCTCACACTGTTCCACAAAAGCATCCAAAACGTAAAAGCCTGAAAGTGAACTTCTCAAACTTTAAAGCATCACTGAAGTATACCATGCAAGGTGCGCTCTGCATGCATATAGAACAGAAGCCCTGCAACGCACAAAGTTTTCTACAGATATTCAAGAGACTCTTTCAACTTCTATGCACTTAAGCAAAACATCACTGGGGCAATGTTAATCCTCTTGTTTACAGTTACACCCACAAAAGAAAGGGAATTCACAGCTCTAGATCAAACAGATACACTGAAGGGAGCTATTTAACATCACTAAGGATAGCATCCTATAATTACTGTATCAAGAGGTTGGATCTTTCAACACAGGTTTTGCTTTTAAAAAAGAAAGGAAATGGGGAACTTCATTCGACTTTGTTTTTTGCCTCAATCTCATACATAACTTCAAGTTAAACCTAAACTGATAACAGCAAGTACCAATTTACCAACTGTTCTGGGGGCTCAGATCGTCAGAAAAGTATACAAAAGAGGTGATGCAGTTAATGCAACATCAAAGTATAGAGCAACCAAATGCAGCTGTACACCCAGATATACACATATATTTTAACCTTTGCACCTGCAAAGCATAACATCAAGGGCATGTTGATAACAGGAGAAGAATTCCTGAGGAGCTCAGTGCAAAACATAATCCTTTACCATAAGGCCCTGAGCATCCTCCAGTTTATGTACAAGGTCTTATTGCCCTCCACAGAGCATACTCTGGGCAACACCGGCTGCCTGCACTTGCTGAAACTGCAATCACACTACTGTCAGGGGGAAGTTTTCCAAGCAGCCTTAGCCCTAGGAGATCAAGAAAGGTGTCTTAGCTATATAAAGTAGACACCCAGACACACACACAATCCAAATTTGGGACCTCTTGTAGCTTTTACTGCATTTGAATAGAAGCTAGGCTTGGTACTTCCATTCTTGATGGCAGCTGAAGGCTCAGAGTGAATGCTAGGCTACTGTAAATTCTCTAAACTAATTAAAAAGGAGAAAATCTGACTCCAATTTCCACCAAAGTTAATCAACCGCCTTACCAGAAGTCACCACAAAGCACACAAGATGTGCTTGAACCCCTTCAGTATAAACAGTCTACACACAACTGTAGGATTCGTGGTAATAGAAGATATCCTTACATCCTGATAATCTCCAAGACGAACAAAAAAAAAAATAAAATAGAAGGAAGCTTGGAAACAGCCAAAACACAGTGGAATTTTGCTAGCAACTTCACTAGAATAATCCCTTTTGCATTAAAATCCCAGTGACGCCGCTCCTCTGTGCCCTTGAGAAACCCCATTCACTTTTAGCAGCTGAAGCACTTAAGACCTACAACATAAAGCAATTGGCTTTTGAATGCAGGTTGCTTCATTTTAAAACATTACTGCTCTTTGATGTTTATCTGTTTAAGAGAGCTTATTGCAGCTAATTCACAGCAGGAGTGCCCTGTGGCATCCTCAAAAATTATATTAAAAATATAAAAGATAAGAAAGGAAAACATAATAATTATATAATCTAATTTTTTATGGCTGCACAACAAAAATTAAATCCTAATTTTGTAATGTATATGCATAGAACTATTTCTGACACATACCAAAAGCATGAAGCCATCGTACACAGGGCTTTTTATTGGAAAGTCTGACAAACTGAAACAGCAAGAGGCCCAATCCCATATTAGTTAGGTTTCAACTTTATTTAGAAAATGAGCTGCAAGGATAAGCCAGAAACATATGGATGGAAGGCTGTTATCCGCAAACAGAGTCAATGTGCAAATGGCATTTTTTGATTTACTAGAAATAATACTACAGCAACTGCTGCAGTCACTCCCCCGCACCACTTACATTAAATTCATTGCTGACTAAAAATCGCACTTTTTTGTAATTGCATTTACTCCATTTCCTTATGCCACCTGATGGATGTCAGCTGCAACTGCATGCCTAGGCCAAAGCCATCACTGCAGCTCTTAGGGGATCCACTGGGCCATGGCAGTAATTTGCCTCACCCCAACAGGGACATGTGGGAGAACTCCCTGAACAACTCAACACGCTAGCGTATGGACTGCTCTGGTACACACCGTCATTTGCGCAGGGCATTACTGAAGGTGACCATAACACACCTTGTATTCAGAATCAAACCAAGCTGTTACGAGCTGAAAACTGCATGGTGCCAAGCCCAAGGTAATGTACACTTGGTAGAACACAAATATCATCACCATGCTTTTATCTTTAACTGAACCTTTGGGAGGCAGCAACTTGAGGACCACATCTTGCTTTGTGTTTGTTTTTTTTTTCCCCCCACGTAATGACCTTTGTGCAGCTTCCGTATGGATTAACTGTGACAAGGTGATTTGTAATTCCAGTTACAGGCACCTAAGAAAAGGTTGTAGACAGCAAAACACAATAGACATCTGCTATAAAAATCAAATACTCCCCTGAAACAGTGCCTTCCACAGTCATGGCATACAGAAGAACTAGAAAGAGGTACGCTACACCATCAAGCAGAATGAAACTCCATGGAATACTGTTGCAAAGAAGCTATCACAAAGCATCAACTGACAGGTCTTCCACTGAGTAAATCCATCTCCATACAACTCCTCCATAAGTCTTTCTGAGATGTTTTCCAGAAGCCTGTGGATTAGATTGAGTTTTCTTAAAGCCTTAAAGTTCGTTTTTGGGTCAATGCCCTCTCCACACATCCCCACTCACACCACATACAGGTGAAAGATCTCCGGCCACGCTATTCCACAGGGCTGACAAACATAAAGCTGAAGAGTTTTTCACCCAACTGAATGAGTTGTAAGACTATCTATCCCAGAAGCAGCAGCTGGGGAGAAAGGGTAATTCTAAAGGATAGACCAGAAGAAACATGGGTGTTCAAGGCCCTATTTGTGCTAAAACGAATGAGGATGGATACCTAAAACAAACAAGGATGGATTCACCAGATGTTCAAAGATCCACTCAGAGATCCTGACTTTCAGCCTGAGATTAACACGTTGTGACCAGTACAAAAGTCTCCCCAGCAGAAGGAGGATTAAAAATACTAACACTAAGGAAATATATTCATAAAGAACCAAGTTCCTTAAATACAGAGACAAAACAGCCTTGACTTTAACAGCCTGAGAATGCTGGAGCCCACCTGAGAATCTGGTATTTTCTTATTTGATGAACAGCCTAAAAAAATAATTTGAGTACTACTTCTGTTGGAGAAAAACTCTGCCAGGAACTTCATTACAGTCTCAGCATGCCCTTCTGTTCCAGCACTGAAGACCTGCAGTATGGTAAATCCTGCCTCCTAAAACAGAAAGCACTAACACAGACCGGTACTTCTCAAAAGATGGGTCTCTTCTTTTTTAATAAAGACAGCATAGGTTGAGGATGGCCTGAGGAAGGAACCCTTGTCACCCCATCTGCCTCATTTTGCTGTGAATATCTAGAGTATCTCCACAGACCAAGAGAGACTGCACTATTTCAAAGCCCAAGGTGTAAATCCTCCTCACGTTAATAGCCATCAACCCCAAAATGGGGCACTCACATTTCTAGACACACTAAAAACACTGCTTTCAGACTTCTTATCCCATGAATACCAAATCACATGCCCAAATGCACCCTTCCCCAAAATTATACATACCAGGCCAAAGCGAAACAGCCCAGGTGCTGTCTAAAACCTCTGTGTGGCGTTTCCTACCTGACAGGCACCTCTGAAGGCCTAGCGCCAGCAGAAGGCCGGCAGCAGGCCTTCTGCCACTGACCACAGGCCTAACTGCACGCTTGGCTCAACAAATTGACACAAAGACATACTTCAATGGCACCTGGGACCTTAAAAACAACCCCATTTCCATTCTAGCCTTGGCAGTTGAGATGCAGAGGTCTTTAATTGTCCTCCACTACCATTTTACTAAAGCCACATGTGTACATTGGCTTCATTAGCTAGGGCTACTTCTGCACGGTGCTGTTGCTGACTGGAAATTTCTGCAGAAAATGAGAATTAGGGAATTCACACATAAGAGCAGTTTATATGTACGGATTTCCTCTGCTAAAAGCCAACTCAGACTTGAAAAAGAGAAACAAGTAGAATTTCAGGTCTTCTACAACTGACTTTGCCTCCTTACACAAAGGCAGGCGGGAGCGAACTGTATTTGCCATTTTTATAACGTTTCTATTTCATTACCATCACTAAGGTAACTCCTCACATGAGAGAGGGAGGGAGGAGAGAGGAAAGAAAAGATTTAATAAATAACAGAGAGGAAAATCCTGATGACGTTAATCTCAACCACAGCAAAACAATAGTTTGAGAGCACGCCAGGTCTCTCTACAGTCTCAGGCCTAAGCCCAGCCTCTAGTTCATTAAAGTAAATAAAATATAACGGTGAACAAAAAAAAAAAAAAGAAAAAGAAAAAGAAGAACAACAGCATGAATAATACAGAGAATCTGAGCACAAGTCCAACCAAATGATGTCAAACATTATTTAATTTTTACTTTGCTTTCTCAGAGAAAACACCAGAGAGCAGGGGGTGGGGGGAAAGCATGTTAAGGAAAAAGAGGCAAGGATATCCCAGAGGGTTTCTGGTAATATAATCACTGAAGTAATATATATATATATATATATATATATATATTTTAAAGTATTTCAACATTATTAATTCCCTTCCAAAGATAATACAATGGAGAGTTGGTGGGGGGAAAAAAAAGTAACTGCAGGAACACTTACATTGAAATGGCTCTGGGCCATTATTTCCCAAATGTGCCTTCAGCTGTGGATGGAATTTGGCCCATCATGGACATTTGTTTATGTGATTTTTATGTCTGATTAAATCTGTTCTTGACAAAATAAAGGAGACACACCAGTAGGTTAAGTCACTCTTAATATTCAACCAGCAATTCAAATTTGGATATCAAAAAATAAGATGCTATGCCTCCTCTTTTGGTTTAGGAGGGTGCTAATCAGAATCACTGCCATACCTCTTCTGTGCATATGTCTGCTCAGCCCTCTTCCAGCCACCTGGTACAACTTTTAACCTACCTCCACTTGCTACTAGATCTCAATAAAATACTCTGGCTTCTGGTCAAAATCGCTGGAACTAAGATTGGGTTTGGAGATTCTCAAAAAGACACAGAAAATTTGGACTGTCAAGGACAGAGGGAATTCCTGTCCAAAAACTCATAATGGCAGAGTTCTGCCAAATATTAGTAGTGAGTGTACACTACAAAATAAATGAATTGTATTTGTCAATATTTGAGTGAAATAATTTGGATTTTCACTATACAGGTTGCTCAGGAAGTTACATAAATGTAATTAGTATGGTACTTCAATAATTAGTCATTATTCTTAAAACAAAATTTTAAAAAAGATACTGACAATTGCTATTATCTCCAGCGATGCCAGATTTTCAACTTCAGACACATAAAGGTCATTATAGAGCCAAAATTTCTCAGTGTTACCAAGTATTTTTTCTTTTCTATGCATTGAAGGAAACCTCGGTCACCTTTGCTATCATCCTGTGAATTCACGACAAATAAGGACTTGTATGCTGACCCGAGTAGGAGTCTTGGAGAACTGAATAGACAGTGGCAGGTGGGGGAACCTGTCCACAGCTATGCATTTAAATACAGCAACACAGATTTTTTTGGCTGCCTTTGCTGTCATTTGGGGTTTTGATTGGACTGACCTTCCATATCATCCATCCTTAACTGAAATTGGATTTGAATGCCTACTTATACACCCAAACTTTGATCCTCGTACATGAATAGCACAAGCTATCAAATGTTGAAAGTATTTAATTTATATACATATATATACCACATTCATTCTACCTGACAATAGAATTGCAATAGTCAATTGTCCAAATCTGGGAACAGGTTAAAAAAACTAACAAAGATAAAATATGAATTGCAAGTCATGAGTGCATGAAACTAAGTATTTATGAACAATCTTCAAACAATGAATTATTAATTGGAGAACTTTGTGAGTAACTTCATATAGCAAATAAATCAGAGAATTCTACAATCTGCGCAAACAATTTATTGAATAAATTATTCATTGCGAATCAACTATGCATTCAGATCTGGATCTTCCACTTCAGGTTTCTCTTTTGGCTAATCACTACAAAGATTACACACCCTGCCTAATTTTATTGCCTCAGTGTAAATTAAAATGAATCAGTAACTGTAGTTTTATCAGTAGCAGTCAAACACAGGATAGAAAGAGACTGAGGTCATTTAAACCATAATCTAATCTAAATTTGTTTCACCGTGAAGTGAAATTTGGGGTACTTTAGAAGCAAAGTGATATGCAAGATGGATTTCAGATATCTCGAAGTGGGACTGTAAAAGCATACGTTTACAACATCTCCCCACGGAAAAAAATGCAAAAATAGTTTGGGGACAAAAACTAGCTTTTTATTCTTTAAAAGCTGTAATAAAAAAGAGGGTGGGATTTTTGGTCTGTTTGTTCTGGTTTGCTTAGCATAGCTTACAAGGCATGCCCTCCTCTCCAAAACTTTTTGCGTGAGTCTGGCAATGTCGAGCTCATTTGTTCTCATTTCACCACAGTTCCCCAGGTCAGGGATGGAGACAGCAGGGCTTAAGATGGACAGCGCGCAGCAAGCTTGAAAGCTAGGGCAAGGGACTCAGATTTCTAAGAATGAGCAGCAGGTTTATAAAACAGGATCACGAACAGCAGCAAAACAGCTTTTCCCTCCTCCTCCTCATAAACCCACACCTGTCTCGGCAGCTAGCATTTATGACTACTACACTGGGTTAGAAAATACCACTTTAAACTACAGTGAACCCTCAACACATCGGATAATAACATAGTGGAATAATGCAGAAAAAAAGGAGAATAGGGTTAACAGCACGATCCATTACTTGGGACACAGAGCGAGCACGCAAAGAACATCTGCGATGCTGCTGACTGTGGAGCACGGGGATCCCTGAGCACACACCAAACCCACGCCGGGGAGCGCAGCAACCCAAAAACGTGACTCCGCTGCTTCCAGACCACAGGCAGGGAGAGAATCAATGCATCTGCGCTCGCAGAAGAACTGACGTTCCCAATAAGCAAGAGCTTTCAGACTATTTATTTATATATATATTTAATAACAAACTAGTGCATTCACTGTGGCTGTTACCCAATACAGCCATCTCTCACTTGGCAAGAAAACCTTTCACAAAGCTTACACAAGGTAGCGAAACTCCACAAAAATTACTCTATAAAAGGAACATTTCTCCTTTTTCTACCCTAAAGAGCGTTTTCTGATGAAGATCCTCCCAGAAACTCGATGCAATTCTGAACGTCACAAAAAGCCAGAAAAAATATATCAGGCTGGGGACTGCTGTTTGAATTAAGCTGATGTAGAAGGGTGCAATATTCAGATATTCTGAACAGAAGGCAGCAGACATTGCAGTCATTGAGTAAAAAATCAGAAGTATATGTTGAGTCACTACGCCCGACTCTAGTTAAAATTTACAGACTATATATTTGAAAATAGTATTTTCTTACAACTCACATCAAGTGACTCCCCTCTCTCCCCCCCCCACACACAGAGCTTAATTGGTACTATTTAACCTTTTTTTTTTCCATCTATAGTGAAGTTCGTGCAACAAACATCATTATTGAGATGAAAGCTTTTGAAAACTAAACTAACACTGAAACTAAACTAACACTGAGATTTGGGTGTATATTTTTGCCTCATTTGTTTCCCCTCCCCCTACAATTTTATGTTCTTATTTTTTCTCTGTCTTTCCTTTATGCTTTTCTTTAGTCTCCTCTTTTCCTCTTCCTTTGTTTTTGGCATCATTGTATCCTCTGCTTCTTTTTTTTTTTTTTTTTTTTTCCCTTTTTCCCTTTCTCCTTAATCTCCAAAGCAGAATGTGAAGTCAATACCATTTATATGGAAATCACACTTTCCAATATACAGCATTTGCCCAAAAAAGCATTTGTCCATTTCTAGCTGCTCCAGGAGAGAGCAATCTACATCTGCCCTGCTCGGAGCAGCCCCTTGAAGGGCTGTGATCACAAGCTGTATTTTTTTCCACAGGTATATATTGCAAAACTTCTAATGAAGACTAGCATTTTCAGAAGTGCTGAAGGCAGTCAGCTAATAAGTGACATTTCTGATACCAGCAAGACATAGGAACGGGTGCACAAAGTCATTTCCTTTACACTTTCAGATTATTTTAGTAATCAGAGTAATAGTTTAATGATGTTGATGGTTATTATTTATTGAGCAGCAACAATATGCTCAGTCACCTACAAAACAGAGCATGAGCTTACAATGTCAACTAGATGGGTCAGGCAGTTTAGACACAAAACACCAAATCCTATTAACATTTAACGTGGTAGCATTTAAACAAATAACATGTGAATGTGAAATTCAGCTGGGCAATATCCCTCTGTTTAAGGACAAAACCACTCACATTCCCCTCTCCTAAAGTCCCATATTGAAGGGAGGTGCAAATTTCAATCCCAAAACCTCAGTTTCTCACTCCATACAGTGTACTCAGTTAAAGGGAAAAAAATACCTTATGTTATTGCCCAGATTGTCGTATCGTTTTCTTAGACACAATGTTTATGTTGGCCCATTGGCAGAGTAGGAGAGACCCAAGGCGCCCTTCCTTCTGTTGGATTATCTGTAAATACAGCACCTCAGCTCTGCCCTCCCTGCGCACACACTGATAGGGAGGCTGTGATAAACCCCGGGGAAGACCCCTGCTCATCCCAGAGCCTGTGGTCAGCCCCAGCCCTCCTGCCTCGGCATCCTTTCTACACCACCATCAAATGATACCAACCAACAGCGGAGGAAAGCTTAGCTATGACTTCCAGAAGCCCTTCTATAAGCTTCCCAGGTAGGCGGCAAGCAATGAGAAGTCTCCAGCACACTATTTCTTAATCTCACATTATCAAAGAAAACCAAAAAGCCACAACCCAGGTCTGATTACTTTTTCTGGATTCCACCTCTGGGTTTATAAACCCCAGGGCTGGCGACACTGTCCCTGCTCGAAGCACCTTCCAGTCTCAGCACGTGAGTGACCGCTGTTCTTCACCTCAGGCAGCGATGGCTCTTTTAACAACCACCAGCGTCCATTTCCAACAAAAACTTTCCTGCCCACAAGACAAATGGTGTGTGGTGTTAAAAGCTTTATTTACCCAAATTACCTTAAAAATGTTGTAGGGCAAACGCAAAGGAAACTGTAAACCCACTTTGATAACAAAAACCAGAAGCAGTTGTATTGCTGCTAGTTCGGTTTTGCCCTTAAAACACATCATTCAGTAAGCCGTGAGTTTTAAGCAATCTTTCCATTAGATCATCTGATCTACAGGACTCCCCAAAATGACTCACTTTACTGATGACAGTGGAAGTACTCTGGATTTATAGCAGTACAATTGTGGCAATAGCCTGCTCACCGAGGCTTAGGGTTTCAGCTTGGTTTAAACAGTAGGGCATGAATTCTTTCATTAGTCATCACCAGAGAATGAGCCGACAAGTGTCTTCCAAGAGTGAGTGCATGTTCTTTCTGTGCTATAAATCTGAGAAATGCAGAACAACGTATTTGAAAATATACAAAAAAAAAAACCACCAACTTTCTGCATTGATTAAAAGCCTTGCAAACACCCAAGAGTTCCTTATTATATATCCCAACTTTTATCTTCACCTAACAGCATCAGATGAAAAACCTATATTGGTGCATCTCCCTAGTGCTGTGAAGGCACAAGGCATCCAACAATTTAAGCTTCGTTGTGATTGCTGGTGCCCCAGAATAACCCAATCACGTCACACAGAGGATACAGGGAACACAGATCCATGAAACTTATTTGGCCATATTTGTCACGCAGTTCCCAAAAGAAGTCAGTACATAAGCCATGAGGCTTCACAGCTGGTCAAGGCAAATGATTTTATTTTTAAGAATTCAGTGGCTTATTCACCTCTATTAAGCTACACATCCTATCTAACCAATCTTAAGCTCACAGCCCTCCTGCATGCAGAACCCTTCATTCATCCTTTCAGCACCTACCACCCCACCCCTATGACTGCCACGTTTTATCAGGTGGGCTGAGCAGAAACTAGGAGAGGACACCCCACTTAGAGACACCTCCCCCAAACTCACACACCCCACCGAACATCCTCTCACCTTTCTTGCCCTTCACCTTCATGCTTGTGTTGGTCACAGAACAGCAGAAAGGCCATTACACCAAAGGCATTAAATTTGTTCGCCTAAGAATTATTTCTTAAATCTGATCTGTCCTTTCAGCTTTCCACAAGAATTTAAAAGCAGTAAAGCCAGGCTTAGAATCCTAACTAGCTTGTATTTTCTCTCCAGCTTTAATTTCAGGTTGTTTCATAGCATGGGTTAATTTGCCATAAAGCTTTAACCACTGCTGATACCGGCTTCCAGCATGCGCAGTTCCCTACAGAATTTTATTGCCCTTAATATAATAAAATGTAGTTTAACCATCGCTACTAATTTCAGAATTAACTACTACAAACCTGCCTAAACGGCCTTTTTTATCCCATGCACATTACCTGATCGTTATGTGCCTGAACCTGCCTCCTGTCCGCAGCCAAGAGTTCAGCAGGGGGTTCAATACAAGTTTTAGAGCAAACGTGATTCAGTGCTGGCTACGGCGGTGTTTCAGCGCTGAAAATCTCCGTGAGGAAGGGTATCTGACCCATTTCTGCAGGAGTGATGCAAATCCAACACGCCTGCAGTGCTAAATAACCGCCACAAATTCTTGGTAAGCAGGGACAAGATTACACTTAATCTATATAAGTTCATCTCGCTAATTATCAGTACCCAGTTATAATACATTAACGTGGCAATCAATGTCATAAGCTAAACATCTCTGACAGGTAGAAATACGTAACTTGTGGCACTGATGGTACTTGGATAGCAATACCCACCAGTCTACAACTATGTCTTTTGAAAGTCAGTAAGACAGCAGCAAATCTGCTCACGCCTTCCCAGGCACTTATTTTTGGCAGCAACAAAACAATCTTTTTTTTGGATAAGCACATAAATACATTGTTTATTGAAAAGGGGATGTTGTAATACTACAAGATGTTCATCTGCTTGCATTATCAAATAAAAAAAAGCAGAATAACTTAATTAAAAATAACTAACCATTTTTCACAACTCTGTCCCCAGAACCAAATGTGCCTCAGTTGGACTTGGAATTCACATTAACTCACACCTGTGCTGTCAGTGTCACGATGCACTGAGCACCATGGGCACTGAAGAAGGCCCTCACAGTCTGGACTTGGTGACGAATTAAAACCTCTGTCTTATCTCATTATGTAAATGAATGGCTTTATCTTGGCCTAGGCATTAAGGAACAAAAGATCCTTAAAATTATCAGATAGTCTTCAAAACCACCAGCTTCGGTGACCTGCCATCATGTCTAATCTACCCTGCCCACGTTGTAGCATCAAGTCACAAGTCTAAATCACACAATTGTTAACACAACCTTAAACTCATATCCCCCAGTACAAGTCCCAGAGTTTTGTTCAGTCACTTAGCGGATGGGAAACGAGGCCGGGCAATTCCACTGACGTGCAGTATTTTGCATTCAACAGACACAACAAATAAATCCCTTTGGAGGCCACGGGTGGCTTGCAGCAGCAGCCTGCCCCGATGACCAGAGCTGATACCCATGGCAAGCAGGGTGCCTTCTCTGGCCTCGGTTTGCTTGGGTTTCCCACCATAAAGAGACTTAAACACCTCCTCGAGTCACCAGAGCACATCTTGCATCTCACTCCCACTTCTAATCTGGGAAACACCCTCAAGTTCTCTGAACAACCTTCCTCCAGCACTCTTTTGTTTTCTCCTTCCCTCATTCCGCTCAATAAAGCTGGCTTTTGGCATATTAAAGCTTAATTTGTTTAAGAACAAACAGTCGGGGGCCCGCATCTCACGGATGAGAGTGACAGATCACACGAGGAGACCAAAGACTTCGGGGGCAGCAGATTTGGCAGGTTTCTGTCTCAGCGGAGAGGCAGAGCTCATTGTCATGTTTCCAAGAGGCATTACACAGAGCTCCAAGGTGGAGCTGTTTACCAATACCGTGATCTCTCCCCAGATGCAGTTGCTACTGCAGCTAATTAAGAGAACAATTAAGACTAAGGCAATCAGTCAAGTACACAGATCCGAGTCATTTTCTCCACTCTCTGATGCTGCGCTGGCTCCCAGAGGGCTAAACCTTATTCACTCATTCAGAAAATGACAGGAAGAAGCTATTAAATATCTGAAAACCATAAAAATGCAATCATACTGTTCCTGAGCTAAGCCGCTCACCAGAGACCAATGCCAGGCAACTTAAGAAACTTGCTGGCCCCCAGAATTCACATACTTACAAATAAGAAAATTAATCAAAAGCAGTTCAGATCAAAATTTAATTAAAAAGAAAAGGATTGCAGAAGACTTCCTGAGATTTCTCTGTTTTATGTTTATGACTGATCAATATTATGTGTTATCAGCACAGTGTATGACAAATTCCACTGGGCATCTTTAAAGAGGAAGTAACAGATTAAATATTGAGCTAAACAATTTAATCTCTGCTTTAAAAGGTTTTCAGATATTTGTAAAGGTAAATCCTATTAGAGTATAAATGTCTCCATGTGCTAGTGCTGTAGGCTCGTCACGGAGGAATTTGTAAACACCAGGAGACAGGCCCTCATTAAATATAAATTTCCTTCTTTTGTAGAGCTATTGATGAAAAAAGGGAAAGCATTTAAGTCTTCAGCAGAGGGGGTGGGGGGGAAAAGGTCCCAGAAGTGAGATTTAAATGCATCTGTAGGTGCAACCATACACGTATCAAACTTTGGGAACTGGCAGTGCCGACGGGCTCCCCAAGTTAATTTAAACAAAACCCAGAGACCCAATCCTTCCTACTTTACAGGGATGGAGAGAGAGACTCATCGGTTGGAAATCAAAACTCGGTCAACAATCTCAAGCACATACAAGAACACAGAGGTAAGTATAATAAGGACACAAACTTGGGGACGAGCTAAACAAAATCCTATATACATATATTTATATACATACACTGTATAGGTACAAACGCATGCCTGCACATAGTAACCATAGCACCTCATCTGCACGTGGGTCAGCAGGCACACCAAAACCAGGCACCCCGAGGAAGCACAGCCCACAAGCACCCTCAGCTGCAGAGGCTTCTCCCTACCCCACAGGCTCGCTGGGGTGCCCTGACCAGCCCCGGGTTCTCCACTTCTGCCCAGGCATGTCATCCACCCAGGACGCAGACAGAAGCCGTGTTTATCTAGCTGTGTTCCTCTGCCCCAGGTCCCAAACTCATCCCTAACAAACGAATGTCACTCAGTGCAGCAGCAGCAACATCCAAACCCACCAAGAGAGCTGACTCGTGTATGTTACCACCAGGAGCCACGCCACTGTAACACTTGTGGAGCACCAGGACAAGACATCCCGCTGCATCCATCCACCCAGAGCCCCGCAGGCAGCTCTTCTGCTCCCGTGCCAGCGGCTGTCTTCATTTTACATTGGGGAATTAGTTTCTTTTTTTCCCGATTTTATGTGAAAAGGGATTAAAGTAATTAGAAGCTTTGCGTGATTCCTTCTCCCATCCACCCCCCATCCATTAATCAGATCTATTCAATTTCTACCCAAGCCAGATAAAGAGGGAGAGGAGGAGGAGAAACGTTCAAAACATTTGGAGGAATTTGACATTTGTTACAGAAGGCCGGGTGACCTCAGAGGCAGAAATACAGCAGAGATACAAACAAATCTATTGTATATAATGTCATCGTGACAAATAAGAACATTAAAAAAGATGGGATAATCTTCCTATCAGATGAGAATAAAGCAACAGTAAGAAGGCACCTACAGTCTCTCGGTCAAAACTAAATAAAATCCAAGGGCTAAATTTCAAAAGCAAATGTGTTTTAAGTTGCATGAGACTTCTTAAGTACAAACCTACACGCAGGTATTACTGAGTTCTGTAAGGAGAAGCACTAATAGTTCAAAGCAATGGCTTTGTTTCAGAACAAGCCTATATACAAAAGTGTGAAAGTGTTCACAAAGTGTTCTGTCTTTCAATTCCCACTTTTCTGACAGATAGAGACTTGGAAAGAGCCAAAACCTTGCCATGAATACAGTGACCGAGAAGGTCAGTGTTTTCCAAGCATGAACTGAGGGATGCCAAATGAACTTCCAAGGGCACGGAATAAGACAAAAGGGAGATGCTCTCCCCGGTGGAAGTCCTGGCCCATAAAGCATCACCGCTCAGCCAAAAGATGAATGGAAAAGTTGTGTGTTGGCAAGTTTTAAGTAAATAGAGCACTTCAGGCAGGCCCGTCGCAACCAGCTGCCATAGGCTGAGAGAACACTTATGGGCAGCATCTGCTCAGCCAGTCCTTATGCTCTGCCTGGCATCCTCTATCGCCCGCTGCCCGAGCCAGACAGTGCTAAGTGCGGTGTAGTATGGCCCTGTCTGATTATTTCATATAACTGATTTCTAGAAAATTGTCACTGCTGATGACTTGCCCTCTAACTACTGTTTACCCTCTGATCCCTGTATCACCTTAACATTGGGATCCAGATGTCTGGGGGTCTTTGTTACATATTTTCATAAGCAGAGAATACAAAAATCCACAGTTTTTATTGCTTTATCCTACCAATCAATTAATGCAGTGAGAAACTAGGGGTTTTAACCCTGTGTTGGATGAAATCATCACTGTACCCGACCAACTGTAGCGTTACTACTACTTAGACGGCTTTGCAGTCAAGATATGCATTTAACATTTGGGATGAGATGCAAGTGCACATTTGTTTAAAGATGTCCTCTGCCCCCAGCTGTGTAACTGGTGTTGAACCTGAGCAATGCCTATGAGGCAAAAATCGATGTGATTCCTTGCAAGCAGACAGGTCCAGGTGCATGCAGCCGGTAAAGCCCTGCAGCCAGGTACTCCATCCAAACTTTTACAGATCTGCTTTGATGGAAAGGTGTGCAGGAGCTGCCAAGAAGCCCAAGGGTACACACGGACTGCCTGTCCTTATGAAGGTGGATTCCTACAACAGTTAAGTAAATATTTAACATATAAGCAATAGAATAGATACGTACAAAAACCAGAGTGAAAGAGGACTCATAATACTGGATGCTGTGAGGATGCAGAACTGGAAGACAGTTATTATTCTACAGGATCACCATCTTCAATTTGCTTCCCTCAAAACTACTTGGTTTCTGACTTTAAGATCTCTCACGTGCAACCTGCTGAGCAGGGTACCTTTGTGTTTACAAAGCAAACTTATAAAACTCATTCACTGCATTTAGCAAGGCAGGTACTCTGTGTGCTGCTTTTGCAAAGAGAACAGAAAGCATCAGTAATATGTTCAGTACACTGTTCTAGGACATACCAGGGCTAATCTGCGTGGAATCCCAAGAATAAAGGGGAGTTTGCCCTTTAAATGAAAACCATCTAGTCGCCTTTGTTGCTTTAAATGTGTTTGTTAAAAAGCCAATTCCTTGATATAGTGCCATATTGTGCTATTGATTATTAGGCAGAACCTCCCACCCCCCTTCAGCTGAAATTTTGCAGGAGTTCTGCTTTATAATCAATAGCATGCTCCACGCTGTATGGACTCGGCAGCGCGGCAGCTCTCCTCCAACGCCCCCAAGGACAGCTGCAAAAAATGAGAAGGCTACCTCCCGGAGCTATCTGAGGACCAGATCCAAAGTTCATTGAATTCTATGGAAAAATTCCCACTGACTTCAATGGGCTTTGGATCAACCCCCTGCAGAGGAACACTTTTTAAAACAAACATTAGAAAAAAATCATTAGGGATAGAAAGCCTTTCATATTATCTACTGGATACGTTTGTAAAGCAAGAGGGTGGGAATGTGCTCTTTTCTCCTTACGAATGTGTAACTCTCGTTAATGTCAGGGAGAAGTCATGCAATTATGAGGTTGCAAAGGTTGAAAGAGAAAAGAAATATGGCCAATAACCTACATAACCAACCCCTGTCTAGACCTATATTTTATCAGGAAGTTTTAAAAGATAAGACTTAGCCATACAATTTATTTTTTTTAAATCTCTTTAAAAAAATTAAACCTAGATTTGTAAAGGACTTCGACAGTAAGGATAGTCATGTTTGATACGTACAAAGAAGAAAAGTAAAAAGTTATAAAAGAAATGACATTTCACAGAAGTTGTTGATGAAGATGTAATAATATGCAGGTTTAGGTATGATTAACAGAAACATTCAGTTTGCCTCCTCTCATCTGCACAAAGCATGCATGGGAGCAGTGTAAGGAACCATTCCCATTTTCTTGCCTCTCTACATAAACTTCCACCTGGGAGCAGAGCTCCCAAACAGGCACATACTCTACACCTTTTAGCAGCATGCAGTCAGAACCCTTCCAAAACACACCCTTGTCCCCTGCTCCCAACAGGGACGAGCCTGCAGGGACACTTGTCTGAAGCTTCTGCAGGCTATTATTTCTTGACCAGGGTCTGAGATTCACTACACAACTTGGCCAGGTCCTGGACAGTCACTTTGCAGCAAGACAGCAGCTCTTCCACCAGTACCTTCGGCTTACATCAGTACCGGGAGATGTGGATGCATACATTTAATTTCCACTTTTAAGCTGCCTTGCAGATAGCACGCAGGAAGGAGCTCGAGCTTCATCGTGAACGTTGAATGCAGCTCAAAGAGAACACCCACAGGGAAGCGACACTGCCAGGGCTACGGGGTGGCTGGGCTCCGAGGTAGGTTTGGCTCAAGACCCAGCTGGCTGCAGGCTTGAACTAACAAACTAACTTACCTGAAGCAAGCTCCGTGCTGTGAGAAGCTTCTGCAGAGGCAACGTCCTCTGATTCTCCCCCTGATCTAACCTTGCAGATTTAACTACAGCTACATGAATATGAAAGAAAGCTTTAAACTACACAGATTCAGGGTGATCAGAAATCAAATTTCCTTTTCTCAGCAAAAATGAATAAATAAGATCTTTTTTGGGGTTGGAATGAAAAATGTAGTATTGTTCCAAAAGTGTTTTAAAAACAATATTTTAAGAATGAAAAATGTTTTTAAAAGTAAAGAAAAAGTTTAGTTTAGATGAACACTGAAGCATTTCCTTTAAACTTCTTTTAAATTTTGTCCTTCTCAGCCTAAACTACCATCTGAATTTCATACAGCCTTACAAATACTTCAATAACTACAGAAATGGATTACCATTCCTCTTTCGGGATAGCTTGGAATAATCTTGTCTCAGAAATAAAATAATTCTAACTAATACCGAAAAAAAATATACCGAAAGGCTCTGGACTGAAGTCACTGCATGGGACATTTCAGTTGCCTCCTTGAGCACATACATATGTTTTGGTTCTGGGAATTCAGACAGAATCCTTTCAACTCTCTAGCTTCCAACAATCAGTGACAAACAAAGCAATATTTAAAGGATAGGAACATTTCTTTTAAAATAATTACTTAACGACACCCGTGAAATGATCAAACAAGTTCCAGAAGCTGGAAATTCCTTCCAATGCAGACATAAAAATAATTGGGCTAAAGAGTTGTGTTTTAGCACTTCCTTCTGAGTTGTACCCTAGAGATTTGCTCACAGCCCACAACAATTTCAAAACCCCAGTTCTGGGGAATAGTACTATATAACCATAAAATTACACTTGAGATAAGATTTAATTATCATTTTCACCTTTCCAGCACCTTTCAAGAAGTAATCCTTAAAAGCCTTGCATGAAAGAATATTACAATTAAAATGATAGCATGCAACAATGATACTAAAAGAAAGAAACTGCTGTATAGGTTTTACAGGAGCTTAAGTTCAACAGCTTTACTCAAAAATATTACAAGTGGTACTGTCTGATGGATTTTAGATATTCACTTTGGGCCAGAGGATGTTAGAGCAAAATAAAACAAACTGACATTACATCCTAAAGAGATCTTTCCATTTGCTTGAGACAGGAGGCTGAAGAAAGCTACTTTTACTACAGTTGGTGAACCATCACAGAGGCAGAATCATGTTCGAATGGCTTCATCTCAGTGGCAAATTGAAACAAGGTGTGCTTCAGCCTCCTCAAGGAGGAGGAAAGGGAATGAGAAAAAAAAGGATGGCTCTTACCTGCACTTTCTAGCTAGGTGTTCTTCGGATGAAAGGGACTGCTTGGAAATTATTTGCTGTTAAAATTGGAATATTTAGGAACTGCATCCAGTTTCACTAATCCTGCCTCTGGCTTTGTGTTCTGTGGCCTGGACACTCCAAATTATTGCATGAAAATTCTTCTAATGTAGCAGGCCAGCTTATATTCTTTCCTGCCCCTGTGAGGGGAGCGACAAGGAATTATGACTTCGCAAGGTCTCCAAACTGTGCTGTTTGCCATGGTTATCAGCAGGATATAAGCAGTATAGCACCCTCAGTCCCGGACAGCAAAACATCCAAGTTCTCAGGCTGATAATAATGAAAGAAAGGCAACAGGTCCCAAACTAGAGATGAAACTGTGGAAACAAGCGCCAGGGAACATGCAGCTCCAACCGTTCACTTCTCCTATGTTTAATTCAAGGGGCTGCACCTTTCAAATAGGAAAGATGCTCTTGAAAAATCCAGAAGAAAACCACAAAAAACTTCGAGATCATACTTTAAATCTTTTCATGCTTACAAGATGCCAGATATTTAGGAAAACAAATTGTCAAAGAAAAAAAAATCAATTCCAAAATGTTGCCAACAGTAACATTTCATATTACAACAGTTACTTCCTATTTCAGTTAGGAAAATTACCACTAACCATGCATTGAAGAGGAGCCTGATGTGCAACGGTAACACCCCAACCTCTGACTTCTTCAGCCTTTAATGTAGGAAGACATCTTCCCCAGGACTTAAACCTTCTAGGGTTTGAAACCAAGTTAGAGCAACATGTTTTTCAGGTTCAGTGCTGTTGGATTCATGTTGAAAACAAACAACAATGGGAATCCCTTGAAAGTATTTTGGGGTCCCTGAACCAAAGGCTAAACAACAATTTTCATTAAACTGGAAACAGATTTAGAGGGGGGACAAAAGAGGAGGGGAAGAAAGAAGCAGGACTTTAAACCAAAGGATGGAATCTCTTCATAAATATTCCCAGAAATGCTCAAAAAAAAAAAAAAGGCTGATCCTTAATGCTGATGTATGGGGGAGAAGAGTGGGATCTCCCGTCTTGCCTAGACCTTGAGTAGAAGGGAAAGGGCATCTTCCAATCAGGTAAGTAATAAGGAAAAGCCGAACTTCAATCTATATTGCCAATGAACCACCAGGGCCAAACACATAGATTTTTCTCTTTCCAGAGCAAAGAAAAACCAAAGCAAAACCATTATGCTTTTAAATAGAAACTTGCCTTTTATTGTTTCTCAGGCCCAAAATGCTGCTGGCACTACTAATAATTATATGAAGAAGGTAAGCATATTTGCTGAACTTGGAAGTCAAATTATGGCAAACGGAGTTATTCTGCATAAAAGCCAACCACCGTATCCCTCTGAAGCAACACAAATGCCTTCAAGGGAAGTTGGAAAATGTAAATCCCCCAAAACCCTGAATACACAATAAATCACTAGCAAGCGGGCCTGAGTTTCAGCGCTGAACAGAAGTAAAGCAAAAGAGTTCCAGAGTCCAGCAAAGATGGAAAGAAAGCGTTCATTGTATGGGAACGGTATGTGATCCGTATCGGACCTTTGAGCACCATGCTGGGACAGAGAATTTACGCGGATGCAAGGAAGTGGGAGGTGTTAAGAAGTGAACGGCACCAGAGTTTACACAAGTGTTAGCAGTGTCAGAATAATGTTTATCAGTTTACAGTATTTGACTTTGCATAGCCCAAGGGAGAAGCGAGAGATAACAACAGCCCAAACCACGCTGCTTTACCTGAGAAGCCTGAAGAAGGCCCAAATTCTCCAGCTGAAAGTATGCCCAATTAAATTTATCTTGTATATCTGGGCTCCAGCTGGGGAGACGAGTTCACTGGTGGTTATAATAACAACAATGCACGTGTACACGTTTCAACTGCTGCATATACTGAAACATAGCAGAAGGAATATCGTATTGTGGAGATGGTTTACTGCATAACCCCCCATTCAGCATCATTCTTTGGAAGACACACAGTTGGGCACACACTTTACTTTTATGACAAGGAACTAAGCAATTCTCGGACATGTCAAAAGACTTCGCTAACCTAGCTATACGACTTTTCTGAAGTCAATGCAACCACGCTGATTTGTATCAACTCAAGAGCTACCTGTCCACAATTCATCTCTCTACACCAGCACAAAGTAGGAATGCAGCAGAAACACAATATTCAGCTTCTGCGCTGGAGAGATGACCAACAGCAACTCTTGTGAACAGTTAAGAAAAAGCACACAAACGCCTGACGGATTGCAGAACGGAGTTGCTCAGACCGTATCTCCATGTGGATGAACCAAACCTGGGGGGTTCAGCTACCTCCTTTGTGGCAGCAGAGTCGCACATAGTCAAAGGATGATAAATCACCCCAGTCAGAAAGCTAAATTTCACCCACGCACGCTTGCAATCAGAGCAGTATTTCCACACACATACACAAAGAACAGGTTGCAACTCTTTAATCTGGGAAGAGAAATTACTTCAGAGGTGATAGAAATCTAAAGAACTGCACATAGCCTGAAGAACTACAACAAAGGGTCATCAAATCAAGCTGGTGGGAACAAATTCAAACCAAACCAAACGAGGTCTGACACCCCCATTGTATGAAGAGCCAGCTGTGGACCCCCTCTAGGAAGCATGTTGGCACTAGAGAATGTTTACAAGGTTTCAAGATAGAAACTAGACAAGCACCTGGAAGAGAGATCTGTTGGGGGCTAATAATTAGAAATACCACACCAGGTACAGAAAATCCTTTGGTCTGAAAGTACTAGAAGGCTGGGAGAGATTTGGAAAGACAGCATTGTGCATGTTTAATCTTCTCTAAGCATCCATTTACAGCTACCATTGGAAATGGGATGCTGGATTTGCAGCAGACCCTTGGTCTGAAGCAGTACGGCTGCTTTTATTCTGTTGGCATTTCTGTCGAGATTCTGTTTGTCACTTAGTTTATCTTTAAACATGAAAATAGAAACAAAAAGCTGAAAATTGAAGAAAGATAATAGGTGGTAAACAGCATCCAGTAAAAAGGAACAGAGGACATTAACATTTAATATGCAGCCATTACAGGTAAGTAATTTAATTGAAAAGATGGTGAGGGCCCAAAGTAATTTTAATGTGTGCTATGCTCCACTGAGGTTAACAAGAATTGCAAATATTCACATAGGACTTTTGGCCCCTTGCCTGTTTTCATCACTGGGTTAGTACTAAGTCCACAGCCATCAGAATTTAGGTTTCTGGTCATCAGGGCTGCTGCTGAGAAGCTCAGGAGCTACTGAATCTACAAATCTTGGAAAGATACCAACATAAAAATGTTCACTCACTCCAGATCAGCCATTCTCCATTAAAAGTACCATTCCACAAAAAGCAGCACGCACTTTTGTGCTAAGCAGGCTATGGGGAAACAGATGCAACGGGACTATTCTGACAAAGGTGCTCTGGGATAAACATCTCTATGCCAAACAGGTCATTTATAAAGCCCACACAGCTTCAGGATCAAAATTTAGATGTTTCAAATTTAGATGTTTCATTTCCATAATCCTCAGATTATGAACGTGAAAATATGCTATAATATCTAGTTGACCAGTAAATTCATCCCTGCCATAAATCTTTGAATCAAGTATTACATTCCACCCTGCTACAAACAACTTTATGGCCAGAAACAAATATGTCAGCGGTTTACCAACTGATCTGAAAAAGTTCCTTTTCCTTAACTAAACATCTACTTCAGCAGAGTTCAGTAAACGCATGAATGGGACATGTGATGAGCTGTTGACAGTGTATTTATTTCTAAAACACTCCGTAAATCTTCTCATCCACGCTGCCTCTATCCTCTTACTTTCCTGTCTCTATTACTGTTCTCCACAGCCAGTCTGCCCTTCTCTTGCACTCAAACATCTGGTAGCCACTTACAGTGCTTTGGCTGATGCCCTTCATGGCTATGTGAGATGTGCAATGATTGCTGAGAAATGCACTGCCTGTTGTGTCATATTGCTTAAATGTTTTCAAGAGCTCAGCTAGGAAGTTGCAAGATGTATCTCTGATGTCTAGATACCTCATGAAGTATTGCCATTGCTAGAGAGGAGGACAGGAAGGGAGGGAAGATGAAGTAAATCTCTCCTCTGAGCTAAAAAACATCTGGGGAAGTCAGGCATGGGTGAGGATGAAGTTTTCTAGGGAGCCACTTTCCACTGTCACCTGAATTTCCTGAAAGAAGATACAGGCTTAATGAAAAATGCCACACTGTCACCACAATCTGACTTAGAAACAAACAAAACAGTGAATTAAGCAAGACAGATTAAATGCGACAAATTAACCCCGGCCCTGAAATTCCAGGTTTATTTCCAAGGGGCAGAAGTAAAGCCATCGCCAAAGGAGGAAACATTTTCATTTAAGGTTACATGGACAATAGGATCCGCGGAGCAATGTACGTCAGCTGCTCATGGTGTAAGAGGAGGAATTACAATTTGACAGCCCAATTTAAAACCAAGGAAGAGCAAAAACATAACACTGGTTTGCGCAAAGTTTAGCACGCTTCACAGTAGCAGAGACCTGAAGGAAGACGGTTCAAATGATCTTGACAAATCGGAGAAACAGACCCGAAAAGAATGGGGAAAAATTAAACAGAGACAAGCAAGAAAAGCATACAGTAAATACTCCAACTGGAGAGTTGGAGTACTGAACTGCTCAAACACAGGAAGCATGCGGCTAAACAGCAGTTCCCCAGAAACAGGTTTAGGGGCTACTGGATCAGAGTCAACATGGCTCTGCTGTTGAGACAAAAAGAAAACATAATACTGGGATATATAAACAGGGCATACAGCCTGCAAATCACACAGAGGAACTACTCCGCTCTCCTCAGTGCCCATCAGGCTCCAAACAAGCCCTGTAGCCATTGCAAGAAAGAAGTGGAGCTAGCAGAAAGCAGCCCGGAGAGAAACAAAAATGGTCAGTCTAGAAGACAAAACCTACAGGGAGAGACTGAAATAACCAGATTGTTTAGTGTAAGGAAGAAACGACGGACTGAAAAATAAAAGAAAAAAGAAAAAAAAGAAAGGCATTCATGCAGTACACAACACCGGCATGGTGCAAGAGAAGCATTTCTGCTTGTCCAGAGTGGATGCACCAGCACAAAACACTGAGATGGGATTGCAGCGAGGCTTAAGCCTCATTTGCAAGAGCTAAGAACTGAGTAGATGCAGGGAAGCATAGGCACAGATCACCCTGAGGAGCTACGCAGCTTCCATCACCGCGTGGCCCTCAGAGGGTCCCTCCTGTGGACGAACGTGCCACAGGAATCACCTGTCCTACCTGCATTGCCATAACACACTGCTTCCAGCCCAGCTTTTCGTGGATTCTGTATTCAATGGCAGAATGAATCGAATTAAAGGAGACTACTTTGCGTCACCTTCACATTCAGTGAACCTTTCAGGTTGGAAAGGTCCACTAACAGCTACTGAACATTGTTTCTATAAGTACAGAGGCTGGTCTGCCTATAGAAAAAGTGCACAGGCATCCTAGACCTTCATGCACCCTGCAGCTGCGTCACATTTGCTATTACCTATAACATCAATATCATTCTGAGGCCTTTCCTTAACCAGTTGAGAAGTGGCAGAGTAACAAAGGGGAGGCCTAGCTTTGTGCTAACACGGCTTTACAGACACACACACACAAGCACCTCTGCTCTGTGCTGCACCATTCTTCATCCTTGTACCTCCTCTCCTGGAGTTAGCGTGGGCAGCTCCACAGTGTGCTGCTTTGGGCTGCTCACTGGTTAGGAGCTTTCCTCTTCATAGCTGAGGCAGATGCATTAATAAAAAGGATCTCTGCTGCCCTCTTTCACCAATTAGTCCACTGAATGCGACAGAGCAGAGGGAGAGAGAAGCTGGCACTTAGGGGATGGAAGAAAGGCAGAAATAACATCGGAGACACATCAGGCACTCCGATGTGGATGACTGGAGGGGGCTGATCAGAGACTGAGGACTTATATGGCTCATCTCTGACAAGGAACCAAACCTGAACTGAAACCAAGTTCTCCTGTTGGTCTGAATCACGGTAAAAGTCCTACTGAATTCAGGTTGGTGCACAGCCAGCTCCAGCCAACTAAACAAAACAAAACAACAAAAGGAATAAGAGCAGTGACTGTTTCAGTTCCCTGATGGTTTGACCAGTGACATGCAAGGTGAACTTTAGAGCAGATCCTAGAACTAGGATCTCTGCTGGAAAATCGAGAAGTCAGGAAAACCAGCTGGTGGTAAACAACACCCAAGTTAAAGGGGGGGGGAGGGTGGGGGGGGGGGGGGAAGGTAGCTGCCATCACAGCCTAGTATGCAACTGTTGTGAGTAAATAATTCCACTGACAGGACTCTGCCTGGGGCAGAAGTTAAGACCCCCACTGTAGCAACCTCTGTGACCCTTAACACCAGCTAACAGGAGTAACCAACGTGTAAGAAGGAACTTCAGCCTATTACCATCACTGTCAATTTAGCAGGAGTGACGGAAGAACCGTTGTCTGCAGATGAGGCCAAATGTTAGGGTCCTCCTACCCAAAGACAATGACGAGGACTTGTTCAACACTAGGTGACTGGGCACTAAATTGACAATAAATGCAAGATCAAGTGATTATGACTTAAAACCCATAATACATCCATGTCTGGAGAGCTGTGCATGGTTCTGGTTGTCCCACAACAGAAATGAGAAGGGACAAAGAAGGAAGATCAGAGAGAGACAGATAGCAAAAAGGATGCCATGCAGACAACAGAGTAGGATGAGAGAAAAAAAGATCAGATTTTTCAAGAATAATCTTAGTGGTTATTCAACATGACAGTCAGAGTGTAAACTATAAGCTCAAATTCGCCATTGCAGCGAGCTTCTGAGTGCTGCAGAGAATGCATAGGTGGTAAAGGAAGAAAAAAAAAATCACAAATTTTGAGGGGGTTTTGGCCCTTCTGCAGGACTACTCCAACTTTGCCTCAACTTTCCCAGCTACAACATCTAGCATTTGGGGATAATCAAAGTCCTGACTGCTCCATATACGTCATTTTCTGTTGGTTGTGCTATGGTCTAAGACAATAGGCAACACTGTGGCTCCACAGGGAATTGTTTGATGGGAATCTCCAGCAGCTTCAGTAAGCAGCAGGAAGTGGACTGTGCAGAGCAAAGAATCCAGATCTGCTAATTTAACTAACCCACCTTTGTTCTTTCCATCACTGGCTGCAAGCACAAAACACCAGTCGGACTCAGTCCCTTGTTTTAATTTAAAGCATATACAAATTTTGTTGAATGTTATCAAGCGGGGCTTTGAAAGAGACAAAAAAAAAACAAAACCTTCTATTAGTCACACTTTAGAAGTTACTTTTTTTTTTTTCTTGGAATAGGGCTGGAACACCAGAACACTGTTGGCTCCATTGCCTGAACAACATCTGTGGGCTAGGGCAGGTTACTTGCCAACCCTCAAGAAAGTGCAGAAACTCCTAGAGTCACCGACTCCTTCTCACTTTGTGTTGCTAAATATGCTCTACCACAACAGACAGTGCACCACAATGCACGAGGAAGCTTAGCAGATGCCGTCCGCCAGTTCTTCAGCAATCAGTTAAAGAACATCTGGAAAAATACCAAAGGGTATTTTTATAAAAATACCAAAGACGGGTATTTACAAAAATACCCACGACAGCCTCAAACAAACCTCAGGTCTAGCTGAAGCTACAGCCATTGCAGTGTCTGAAAGCAAGGCGAAGTATGATGAATAACTGATTTTATGTTCCTTTTGGTGTGGAACAGACAAAGATGCTCTGATGCAATACCTGAGTGAATCCAGGGTAGCCCTGCATCTGCTGGTCAGTGATGGAAGGTCGATACCTCCCCTTTCTCTCCTGCACAGCTGAAGCCAAGCACAGTTCTCATGGAGCCAGCTCTGTGCCACCCGAGGACTTCTCTGAGAAGGAGGTACACTCAAAGTCGTGTCGGCAGCTGTCTTTATCCCTGACCCTCCGCAGCCTGAAGTTTGAGCAAGAGCTTGTTTGGCTTGCGGCTGGAAAGCAGAAGGACACGATCGTCACAAGTAGGAAAAGATCACAAACCCAGCAAGAAAGAATAACGCTGCAGTCCAGCCTTCAAAACAGATTTTTCAAGGGAGGGGAAGCAAAACAGCCATGAATCAGTAGGAGAAATACGACTTTAAAACCCTAACAAAGGGCAACAGATGGGAGCAGAGCAAAGTGCTCACAAATTTCAACTGGAATAACTGTCTCTTCATAAAACCTCTCCAAATATGAAAGATCTTCAGACATCTGCAATTAAATCCCCTATTAATCCCACCTATATTTTAAAGGCAGTTGAGCCAGGCTACTAATCGTGCTATTGACAGACCGAAAACTCAACCAGGAGGACAGAGATGGTGAAACAGAGACGAGAAGAGCCAAAACGCCAACTTAAAACCCAACGTGATGCGGCTGCTCTTCCACCTCCGCCTACCCATAATTAAGATCCTCCAGTAGTTTTAACTCTAAGTGCTGGAGGGGGTTAGGACTTGTGTGTTTCTGACTCACCCAGCTTTCTTACGTGCTCACAGGAATGAAGATAGGGAAAATATCACCATTTCTGTATTATGGAAACCTCGCAATTAATAATTGAGAATCTTTTTATCTCTCTCTCCCTTTTTCTTTCAGAACTAGAGTGCTCTCTTCAGCTTGTTAAGCTTAGTTCACTCCCACTGATAATTCACTAGAGATCATAATTTATGGACAATTGAAGCTGCAGAAACATCTCTTAGAAGGAATAGAGCAGATCCATAGCAACAATTCTTCAGGGGAATATTAATCCCCAGCTTTATGTAGTGCTAAGTGTACAATAGTAATCAGAACTTGAGTAGAAGCTGCTAATCATTGAGGGAAAAGGCTGTATAAAGAATTCATAATGGAATTAGCCTGCGGCAAACAAAGAAAGACAAAATTAAATCAGCCATCAAATTGCACCAAGGAATTTTAATTTACAGGTTAATGTAGGATTATGTAACTAATCACAGCTAACATTTTCAATGAACAACCAATAAAATTCTGCTCTTTTTCATTCCTGCTAATGGTATTCCAATAACACACTTTTATCACCGTATAATGTGTTAAGAATGATTTTCAAAAATTCTAAAAATCTTCCAAAAAGCATTATGACTGAACAATCAATGCAAAATGCTGGCTTTAAGTTAATTAGCATAAATATACATCTAGATGATCTACTGTTAGGTTCAAGCCAATACAATAAAGTTCCTTTGAGTCTGCATAGGACAGATTTACATAACCAAATGTGCATAACCATAGCTTTAAAATATATGCATGACTTCCAAAGAGGGAGATGCAGCAATAGGAGAAGCCTCCAAATTAAATAAGTCAAACAACTTCTGAGTACTAAAGTGCATCAGCTAATTCTAAATAAAACCCTTATTATAGATTTTTATATCAATACAGCATATATATCCTATGACAAACGCACAAAGGATTGCTCTAACGGAGTTTGTGCTGTTTATAATATGAACATCATAAAAAAGAATATGGTTTCTGGGATAAAAAAGTTGATTTGCCTCCCCTTGAGACAAAAGAGAGACCCTATATTTGACCCAGTTATATTTTGATATTGGCCAATACACAGAGATTTATAAAAAAAAAAAAAGGCTGAAGGAAAGGAAAACCTCTACGTTCTAAAATGTATTTAAAGACCAATAGCTAATATATGCAAATATATAGAAAAGACTCACATAACTCTTTGCACATTTTTAAAGGGAAACTCCAAAATTATACTGTATGCTTCAAAACACATCAGCTTAATCAAAAAGATCTTTTTTGCAACATATGGCAGCATGAAAATTTTTATAAATGGAGTAAAAAGCATTTTCATAAGCTTTACTTCACTTAAGAGGAATGCTGGGAAGAAAGGCAACAGCATTCTTCCTGCATATGTTTTTCTTGTTCTGAACAATGTGGGAAAACCTCATTTTACTTTAATCTAACAGTTCATTTTATAGAAGCAGCAACATTCTGCCCATTTATTAGCATAGAAGGTTTGGGGTTGTGGGTTGCTTTTTTTTTTTTTCCTTCCCTTCCCTTTATAAAGTCTAATTTTAAGATGCACACTTCCAAAAAACATTATGGTGTCAATTGCACTACCCTTCAGCAATCCTGTAATAACTTTATTCAACCATTTCTAATTATAATTATATTTTCAATTCCTTTTAGCTATAGAAACTCTTTATCAATCAGAGCACAAGACAGAAAATTACTTTATTACAGCTACAGCTCGTTAGTCTGAGTGCTCTTAATGAAGCAGCCTCATAATCAGATGAAAATCATGCTGAAGAAAACTTGCATCATTAGTCTGGGCCTTAATTACCAAGAAATATAGTCACTAACAATGATACTCCATTTCATGATACGGTGCATGCACCTTCTACAGTACTTGCAATTAATAATTCCGCAGACTGCTACAGAATCTTTCTATTTATTCATAACAATGGAGGGGAAAAAATTCTAAATTTAATTGAGCGGCTCCGAATGCACTCTCTCGCTCTCTCCTGCTCAGATTAAAATGTCAAAAGGCTAATATTCTATCTTACAATAATTCATCATTTTAATTACATATTTTATGTATGTGAAATGCCCTTTTTTTCCCTCCCTCGATCATTTAGGGCGACATTTTGGGGGGACGTGCGTAGGGGAAAAAATCTGTCCATTTATGTAGGTGGCCCATGCCACACAGAGCAGCAGCGAACAGAAGAAAAAAGCATTTATTTTCATTGTCAGTGAACGAGGTCCGTGTTGGATAAGCTTCAGACATAAGCGTGAGACATTCATTTAAATTAATGATGGCCTTCATCCAATACACTTACTGGTAAGGATGGAAAGATTCTCGAATGAGGAATATGTTGATTCCTGAAATCCTTTATGAATATGATCCATCACAGGGTTAGTAACTTCTATACACAAGGCTCTTCTAATCCACTGCATTTTCTGTATGCTTTTACATGGAGTATGCTCCTCTTAACTCTCCAGTAAGCTTCCTGCATGTGAAAGCATCAGGAAACGCAGTTAGTGAGAGCCCCCTTCGGCCAGCTAACGAACCCACTAAAAGATCAGATCGCAATCCTCAACACCAAACATCTGGAGTGTTTTTCACTCCAATTTGCTGCACAGAAAACAATTCCACAGACATCAGCGGGAACGTTCACAACTCACAGTGGTGCCCCCGAGATCTATACCGGCTCCAGCTTTCTCCCTGTCGTACCTCGTTGTCGCTGAACCAAGACAGGCTCCCAAGGGCGATAACAAACACAGCTTTCCAGCATATTAGCCAATGCAGCGAGGGGGTACTGCTGCTTCCTCGGCTGCAAAGCTGCACGATGCAAACTGTGGATTCCACTCAACATCGAAATGGTTTGACACCGAAATATTTGACATCGTGATTTTTGCAAACCGCCTAGTCCTTGGCTGCTCAGCTGCTGTCTGAGCAAGTCACATTACAGCAGAAAGATACTGCTCTGGAGGTAAGTTACTGAGCCTGTGATTAATCTCAAGGGCATAAGCTAAATAACTCCCTTGTACCGTTGAATTTTCCAGCGCTCACACACCGTGCTGTGCTTTCATACAAGCATTTCAAACAATAACTAGCCATTAGACAGGCTAGATGAACTTGCCGTGAGGATATTCCACATATACTGCTTTCCAACACGGTGCTCCACGAGGCATCCTCGCGGCTGCCTCTGTTAAATGATCTGCTGCATCTTCCTATGATCTTGGGCAAATCATTGTCACCTTTTAAAGCCCTTCACTTCCCCGCCTGAAACAGAAAGCAAGAAGCTCCCTCCTCCGTTTTTGCTGCTGCTGCTGCCTGTGTGTGGCACAGTTGAGGGCTACTCAGCAAAGGAAGGAAAAAAAGAAAATCAGCCTTGAGTACTATGAAATAAATCCGTAAATAGCTGGAAAAAATAATAGTAATGTTTAAAAGGAGAGGGGAAAAAAAAAAAAAGCCTTTCTGCCAGTCTCTCCTTTCCAGGCACTCTTATTTTCCTTCCCTCCTGCCACGCCTCAGTATTTCTTTTAGGAGAACTTCTTTTACGTAGTTACTTCAAGAATTTGCATCTGGCACCAGCAGCCGACAGAGACAGGAGACTGACAAGATGGACTGTTGTGGCAATTCCTATGTTCCTACTACATTCCTAAGCTGTGCTTTTTGGCACTGGATATGGCAAAAAGAGAGCGTATTTAGAAACGTGACAACTGGAAAAAAAATATTCTTAAACCTTACAGTGCCTTCTAAAGTTGCAGAATAAAATGAATTTATAGTATGACTGTAGCTGGCCAGAAACCATGGGCTTGCAGTAAACCAAATGGGGTAAAAACCTGGCTTTGAAAGGGATTCTGAGGTTTTGGCTCCGTCCAGCTAGTACGCTTATAAACTTATTGTATAACTTACTGGCAAGAGAGCAGCATCAGACTGACCTCCACTTGCATCACAGAAATTACACACTCATTGTCTTCGAGGGGAAAATGTTCTTATGGTACCGTATTAATATCCTTTGTGGGTTGGGTCATGAATCAGCATTGGCAGCCGCCTTGAAGCCGTCTGCCTGCCAGCCTTCCCAGCTGGAAAACTGGTACGGCAGGAGGGACGTATACATAAGGGAAGTGACGGTTTCCCAGTTCCGAATTGATTTGTACACGAGCCCGCTCAGCTTTAAAGCACCCCAGCGTGCCAAGAAGGGGCTCTAAGGAATATACGCAGCCTGCGGGCTATCGCCCTGGGGGCTGAGAGGACCGCCCGCAGGCTCCCCTTGCCCAGGCCCCCCGGGTCCCCCGGCCGCAGCCCCCCGGCCGCCTCAGGCCCGTTGCCGCCATCCCGGCCGTGCCTGGGGGCCCGGCGCCCTCTGGTGGCCGCCGGCAGCGGGAGCCGCGGGTTCGAGCCCCGGCCCCGGCGGGTGGGGTGGAGCCCGCCGGCCTCCCGAGCCCCTGAGGGCCCAGCCCGGCCCTACGCGGGGGGCAGCGGTAAACACGCGAACGCTAAGCCGGTTACACACCTAACCCCCCCACAAAAGGGGCGGAGGGATGGGGCAAGCCATCCTTCATGCCTCCTGATAAGCGAGCAGGCAGCAAGACGGCCACTGATGGGCGCAGGAGGTTGTTCCTGCCCCGCCTCGCTGGTGTCCAGCCCAGCCAAGAAACAGTCCCAGTGGCCACAGCCACCAGGGATTAGGTTCATGGCAGCCGTAGCCACCATCCATCGCCCACCAGACCTTCAGGCCTTCACCCCGGTGGGCAAGCTTTTGCTGGCACAGTGAGAAAGCGTGTAAGATTTTACCTGTAAACGCGCTTCCGCAGACCAGTCTTAGCCTCACGATCCATGTCCCTGAGCTACGGTTTAGCAGTTAGATCAGTCTAGATCAGCAGTTCTTTGCATTTCATCTTCTTAGCTCTTGCTCCGGGTGAGTTGTATTTGCTTACGCCTCCTCTTCTTCCCCCCAGCAGGATTTGGCCCAGCCTTACAAACTAAGCCTTCAAGCAGCTAAATGGGATTAGCCTGGCAAAGCCCTGGGTTTGGTGGAAGTGGAATAGCTGTGGTTTCCCAAATGCATATAAATCCAAGCCGTAGGTATGAGCCGCTCATCCGAGCTGCCACCCGCCTGTTACAAACGAGCTGCCCACATCCCTTGGCTCGGCGGCTCTCCCCGTGAGCGGCCGGCAGGCAGAGCGGCTCCGGCAGCGAGGGAGGAAGCTCCAGACATGGAGCCAGCAGGCTGCTGCAGCAACACAAAAGACAATTTTTCCCTCAAGTAAAGACACGCCAAGTCTCCTGGTTCCCTGTGCCTCTCGCTGAAATTGCCTGCTATAAAATCCAGGTGGAATGTAAAATGCAGTTGGAAGAAGAAGAAAAAAAAAAAGACAAAACCCAGGCAAACGGGCTTTGCTGACTTCTTGAGTAACTGGGTCTGTATTGGGCTAGGCTGCACACGGGGTCCTTGTTAAGCAGAGATCACAGCTGAGGGACACAGCCCACCCAGACAGGAAGGAAAGGACAGCTGAGCTAGGAGCCCACACAGCAGTGCCGTCGTGCTAGGCAGAGGGGCCAGACACGTGAGCACGGGGCTACCAGGCTGCAATGCTTTGCAATAGAGCTCAGCCACTGTAGAGCTGTCCTTCTGCCATGATCCATTGCATCCTTCACAAAAGCATAAGAACTGCCCCGACGATGGGAGATGACCACACTTCCTGCCTGAAGAAGGTTCCCATCCCCATGCTGGTTTGTCACCTTAACCCCAAGGCATCCTTGCCTGCTCTAATGCCACAAGAGCTCCTGCAACACCAGGGCAGGGGAGGGACAGATTTTCAGATCCTGGAGGGATCAGCTCATGGCAGAAATGACTTACCAACAAAGGGCATGGCTGAAAAGCAGCTCTCTTCTGCCACCTCCCAGCTGCTGCTGTGGTCACTTCAGGCATTTACATCAGCATTAACGGGGTCACCTCAACTGCTCTTTAACATAGCTGTTACGAGATGCTCAAGTTTCTCCTGCTCTGCAGCCTACAAGAGGAATTGCAGCAAGGTATTCCCACCGTCAGTCACCTGCACAAGGTCCAGGGTTTCTTTTCCTCCTACACCACCATTTCCCCACCTCCTGTTCTCCCACAGCTGGGCAAAACTAAGTATTTCCTCCACAACAGTAGAAGGGAACCATGGGGGTGATTTTATTTTTATTTATTTTTATTTTTTTTCAAACTGTGCCAGTGGGCACAGGGTGAGGCAAGTCTGTGCAAGCATGCAGCAATACTGCTCCAAGCTCCATCAGCCACAGTGGCTCAGTGCCTGGGGACTGCTGAAATACTTGGGCTTCCACTTGACTACTTAAAATGCCCTTGGAATTACTGAGTCAGGAGGAAAGGTGCAGTGCAGGAGGCCGCAAAACACTGGACAGACAAGCCCTAAAAAAAAAACAGACAAAATTCACAGCCCTTTCTGTTCCCACTCCAGTGTTCCTGATCCACCGAGACCCAGGATGAAGTTAGCAGATACTGCGAGTTTATCAGCTCTTCCTCACAAGCATCTGCTGAACCACCCCTCAACCTGTATCTTCAAAAGACTTTCAAGAGAAAGCTCTTGCCCTATGAAAACTGTTGGGAGCAGGGCTTTTTGTTGTTGCTGTTCCGTGTTTTCCCCCCCCACCTTTTTGTACAATGACGTGGTTTATATTATTTGCTCAATGGGATCACTGCCTTTCCACTGAAGAGTCTGTTTTAAATATCAACACAGGTTGGCATTTTAAGAGTTATTTAAAATGTCACCAGTCACAGAATGTTTAATTATTGCAAACATCTTTCAAAAAATTCCACCGTGGATTTCCTTCACCAAGTGATTTATTTCGGATATAATTTCTGTTTAATTAATAGGGGATTTAGCTCTGACCTGGAGGGTGTGAGAACCAGCAGAGGAGCTGTAGTTGAGTTAGGTTAACATTAAACCTGCCCGTGCCTGTTGGAGGCTGAGAAAAAAAAAACTGGGCTGGCACTTCGTCAGCTGCCGCTACCCGGCATATTCTCATGTTGATTGCAATGGAAAATTTGTAAAGGCAAACACAACTAAGGGAAAAAAAATAATCACAGGAACGCGAACACGGTGCTTTGTTATTTAAACTATCTATATAATTTGCTATAGAGTATAATTATGCCTAATTTCAGCCAAGATGATATCTGGGCCACTCTTTGTTAGTTGTGTATTCTCAGAGAGCAGTTTTTCAATCATCTGGCCTATATTTCCTTACACCTTGAGAACAACTGGAATCAAACTCTAAAAGGTTATTTAGAAAAAAAGAAAAAGCCTACTTTTAACAAAAAAATTACAAATGTGGAAAATGCCTAATCTATGCTTTTTCAACACCAGGTTACATCAGAACCAAGTTTTAATATCCTGTAAAAATCTCCTAGTATGACGCACATACAGCTGTCTAATATTGCTGCTTAAAATGCCTCCGCATTAAATAAGATTCTATGCTGTAAAATTTTGCAAGGTGATAAAACAAAAAAAGATATAATAAATATAAACCATCTGCATTTTTTTAACAAGCCATTTGGAAACGGATTTCATTTATATTTAGAATTGTTTTGAAGTGTTCGCTTTTTTTTTTTTTGAAAATGTCCCAGTTACAGTATATTAGGTTTTCAGTAGAAAGATTAAAAGAGCTGACGCACAAATAAACACGCATGCACACCCAGAGCAATTTCCAGAACTATGAGAGCATTTGATTCTTCAAGGATACTAAAGCTGGCTTTTAGTTACATAAAAAGGGTTAGTGTGTGCAATTGGCAGCTCTGGAAAATGGATTCACGCACACAAAAATGCATTAAAACAACATTAAGATTTTGGCAACAACCAACACAAGCCAGGAAACTGAGCTTTAGGCTGAACTCGCATCCTTAACTCCTTCCATGGTGCTTGCTGAAAGCATTGGTCGCACTCTGCAGGAGCACAAAGCCCACCCTGTTGCTTCCAAGTCCTAGAGCAGAGATGCCAGGTGGATCCCAAGGGGACCCAGAGCACAACCAGGGAAGCTGAAGAGGGACTCGTGCTTTTTGCTATGACCCAGCTACCGTAGCTCTGTCTCCTTTAACAAAATCATATCACCTTGTGGCAGCCTAGCATCTCCACCTAAAAAGGTTTTCACTTAATTCAGCTGCCCTGTATTACTTCTACCGCTCTGCACTTCCACCACTGCAGGAGTAGGGCTCCAAGTGCTTTTTTGCTTCCTCTCTACAACCCCCTTCCCAAAGTTAGAAATGTTCCACACACACACCCCCCAGTACACGTATGGTATGAAAAAAGGGCATTTTGTGCAAACCAAGCAGGCGGCAAATAAAGGAGATGGGGGCTGAGACCCCTTTCCTTCATTTGTTGTTCCTTTTCCCAGTACCCAGTAAAGCAACAACTGCCATAAACTATTACTGTAATACTACAAAGGAGAAAGTTGCTTTTAAAAAGAAATGAAGTACCATATGAGAACAACATGCATTTTCATGCCCACTAATAAACATCTTGAGGGGTCATTTGTTTAATTTTAAATCATTCATTCCATTAATAAGCAAATGCACTATTGACCAAATACTGAATGTAATTCTTCTCCCTGAAAACAGCCACTGAGAAAGTTAAGTTCATCCTCATTAACCAAAAAGGAGCTTTTATTGGCCTTTGACTTTCTATTTCATCATTTAATTACCTGATGTTAACATCTGATCAATGAGATCAAAGTTTGAACAAGCCAGGGATTTTTCAAAGGCATACCTTCGGACAGAAAACTGTCCATTTACAAGCTCAACACTGCTTTTTTTTTTTTCTGGTGCCTAATCACGTTTCTGTACCGATCAATGTAAAGCAATGTAAACACAGACCTCTGTCCTCCCTGTGGTAGGATATGCGATCCAAATTCTCCATGCCCTGGTGTGCTTCTTCCCAGCCTATTCGCCTCCTCACAGCTCTCTGCCCGCCACTTGGGATCTCAGATCTTCCAACGGCAAAACTTTCCAGTTCTCTGTGAGAGACACAATGCAGGCATACAAATACAGTGAGTGTTAACAAAGTGCTTAACTGCACTGGCTTACTGAATCAGGCCCAAGACACCAACTGCTTAAACATACCTTATCAGTAAAATATATATTCATACCAATACCAGATGTACACCTTCGTGAGAATTGAGGGAATCCCTCTACAAAGGTTATTTCAGCCCCTTGATTACTACTGATTCCAGCAAAATCTGCAAAGGACTTGAGAGCTGTGAAAAATCAGGGGGAAAGAGCACAGAAGAGCTCATCCAGCCGAGTCTTGCCATCAGTGGCGAGTCACCAGTCTCCTTTGGTACCCATCCTACCAGCCCTAAGCACTCACACCAACTCCTGGCACAGGATACATGGCAGAGGAGAGACAGATATAACTGGAGAAACATGGGCCAAGAGCCAGGCAGGCAAAACTTTTCACAGAGCTGCGAAGTATTGCGCCTTTCCCTTTGGAATGCTGACTACAGTGAATGTCAAAATTTCAGAGAGAATGCCCTACAGGGACGTAAAAAAATAACTGATTATTGAGACCATAACATGATGGGACAGGAAGCCTTAGGATATAGGAACGGTTTCTTCATGCCACAAGCTCCTGCACATGGGAAGTACTTGAGCTTCTCACTCATTTTTCCTCTTTGCATTAAGGAAACCCTCCACTGCTCAACTGCTGCCTGAAAACAAAGTCTGAGGAGTTTCAGGACTTAGAGGGAAATAAATATATATTTTTAATTAGGCATATTTTTAGACTTGTAGTTAAGCTTACTGAGCAGAGAGGAAGAATTCCTTGCTATCTTTTAAATGGTGAGATCCAGCAAAAATAAACTCATCCCCAATGTCTCGAGTAGAGCAGTCATCTCTAAGCAACTCCTTTTCTTCCCCTTCCTGTGCAACGTTCCCTATTCTACTTGCTTTTTTTCTGAGGACACTGGGACTGGGATTTTCCTCCTGTAAAAAGAAAATACTAGAAAGAGAAACAGGGCAACTTCATGTCTCATTTGTACCACCTTCCACTTGCAGTCTTCACTCACTCAGTTAAGGAAGCTAGGACAATATAGAGAGCTTGTACGTCAGAAGTAGAGGAAGGATTTAGAGGGGAAAAAAAAAATACTACCTTTTGCTTTCTTCCCGATTTCTTAGTTCCTCATAAGAACATATGCCAAAATTTAGCTGCCCAGGAAGTCAGAGCTCTCCAAAGGGAATAGATAATGAGCCAGCAAGATAGCAAGTTCTCTCAACAAGGAAGAAGTTAGACTTACAAAGAACAATTTTTCATGTGTTCCCTTGCCTCCCATTTTCAGCAGCAAATTTCCCCAGAAGCACTAGTGTTACAGTACCCACAGTGTCTGAGCAAACATTTTTGATGAGCAACTCCACAGAAAACAAGAAAAGTTAAAGGGACCAAAGTCCGAGAGAAATGTAAAAACCACTTTTGGGAAGAACATTTTCCCCTGCAGGTTTGCCATTTCCTCCCAGCAATGCCAGAAGTAGAAGTTGCCTATGTCAGGAAACCCCTGTGTCTGTTTTTAGATCTACAAGCACACGCAGAGACCACATTCCAAAGAACAACTTTTAAAAAAACAGTCATTGGGTCAAAAAGCAAGCTTGGAGGTGTGCAATACCCCATGGGAACCAGTGGATGGGACAATGCGTCACAGAATTGTAGGGGTTGGAAGGGGCCTCAAAAGATCATCGGGTCCAACCTCCCTGCCAAAACAGGTTCCCTAGAGCAGGCTGCCCAGGTAGGTGGGTGTCCAGACGGGCCTTGAACATCTCCAGAGAGGGAGACTCCACAACCTCCCTGGGCAGCCTGTTCCAGTGCTCCGTCACCCTCACCGTGAAGAAGTTCTTTCACATGTTGGTGCAGAACTTCCTGTGCTCCATCTTGTGGCCATTGCCCCTTGTCCTGTCCCCACAAACCACTGCAAAGAGGTTGGCCAAATCCCTCTGTCTCCCACACCTCAGGTATTTATACACATTGATAAGATCCCCTCTCAGTCTTCTCTTCTCCAGGCTGAACAGACCCAGGTCTCTCAGCCTTTCTTCACAGGGAAGATGCTCCAGGCCCTGTATCATCTTTGTGGCCCTCCCCTGGACTCTCTCCAGGAGATCCCTGTCTTTTTTGTACCGGGGAGCCCAGAACTGGACACAGTACTCCATGGGAGGCCTGACCAGGGCAGAGGAGAGGGGGAGGATCACCTCCCTTGACCTGCTGGCCACGCTGCTTTTAACGCACCCCTGGATCCCATTGGCCTTCTTGGCCACCAGGGCACACTGCTGGCTCATGGCCAACCTGTCGGCCACCAGGACCCCCAGGTCCTTCTCCGCACAGCTCCTCTCCAGAAGGTCATCCCCCAGCCTGGACTGATACACACGGTTAAACAATGTAGAATGTAGTCTGAAGACAGGACCAAGAAAAGGCACAATTCTTCTCTCAAAGTGATATTGTCACTTAAGCAGGATTTTTTCTTCTTTTCTCCCCCCCCACCCCCTTTTTTTATTTAAAGCATCAGTCACAGGATTGGACCAACCTCAGGGTTCATCACAGAACCATTTAGCACAAGACAGCAAATCCACAGGGCAGAAAAACAAAGACAAAAGTAATTTTCATGTTGCCTAGAGTTTCTCCATAATCCCAAATCTCCTCTTTGTTTACAAGCACATGCATTCACACATGCATGTTCTCGCTCCGGCTGCTCCAGCAATGCACTTTCATAATCCCTCTCCTAAGGATGCTTCAGATGCCATCCTGGTAAGCCTTGGCTCACACACTGAATATGGACTGAGTGAAGATCTGGGCCTCTTCCAGAGCGCATGGAGGGGCTCCAGTTGGGCTTGCATCAGATGGCACATCAGTGAATTCACATCATCCATCAGTGATCTTCCTGAGCAAACTTGGCTGCTTTGCTCCTACAGGCTGACGTGCTTACATGACCAGCTCTAAACATATTTATGTTGAGGCACAGGAAAGAGACCAAACCTGCTTCCATCAGTAGCAACATCTAAAGAATATGGGAAGTGATTTTTAGTTTCTTATCTCTTGCCTTCCAAAATTCTCAATTCCATAAAAATGTACTGTGTCAGTTAAGCATGGCCTGTAATGCCCATGCAAGACTGAAATGCAGTCTTTTGTAGCCCTTCTCCCGTGCAGCATCACTGCAGTAGGGATGGTTATATTCCACTGGTAATTACTTAGTGGCCCAAATCCTTGCAGATTCACGCAGCACACTACCCAGAGGCAAGCTAGGGTTCACTGCAAGGCAGATTGTGGAAAGGCCACTTATTAACTGCCTACATCCTTACTTTATAGGGGATTGCTTTACAGAATATCCTAATATCTGTTGATGGGCCAATGCATAGGCTGGAGTAAAAAACACTTCAGGACTTTCTGCCTCTGCAGCCAGGAGCAGCAGATGAATGCAGGCTGCTCTTCCACCTTTTCCTTCCCCTAGGCCAGCTTCAATAATGTTATTCTTCTGACTTCTCCTTTACATCTTCTGTTGGTGTTTTTCTCCTTCATGCTAGAGTAGAGGCAGTGAATGTTGGTGTGATTCTAGTGAGACAGCTTTTCAGATAATTTCTCATGACCTCAATATCTAAACTGTTCCCTTCAGCACAGGATAGATCAGAATGACCGTAGATCAACAGGCATTTTGGTAGTCCTTGGAAAAGTCTGAGGGGTAGAAGTATTTTAGAGGTGCCCCAATTTCTCTCACCCTCCCCATAAAAGTTACTTGCAATCATTATCTTTGCTCTAAGAGCGCGCACATCTAATGGGTAGCCAAAAGCACAGCAGAAAAAAAACAAAGGTAAATTTCAGTAAAAGCATTATTACAAAATCTACTCAAGCATTGTAAATAGAAGTGCCATATTATTATTGAGAAAAGGTGTAGTGCCCATGCAAACTACATATTTGATTAGGATCTGAACTCTTTGCTGAACCATGAATCTGAAATAATTTAGGTGATACATATAAATTTAATTTCTTTGTTCAACATTCCACATCTGAAATGATGCACTGCAAATGTGCAGCTCTCACTGAAGTCTGCAAAATGAGTCTTCTTATAACTCGCCTATACTGTGTGGAAATAATCTGAAATAATCTTAAAGGAAAAGGAATAAACCTATTTTAAAAACAGCTGAGTCCTTTAGATCGTATACCATAACCAATTTATGGAGATAAATGGAATTCAATATTAAAGAAATACTGTTTTTTCCCCTCCTGTGGAAAATTTAAATGCAGAAGGAAAAGGAAAGAAAAAGAAAGGAAAGAAAGAGAAAGAAAGAAGTGGCACGGAAACAACATATGAGCAGCACTTAGCTATGGTTTCTGTTACAGTGCTCGCTAGAAGCGATGCACCTTGTTTTCCCCAGCCCAAGCTAGAGAAGGCAAGCTGATTGTGGAAATGACTCATTCAGTCCCTATAATGGAGATATACCAGCTATTGGACATCTTTATTTCTCATTCATTAAATGAATCCAGTGTCTACTGCTATGATAGCCATCAACAAAGACAGACGAGGAAATAAAAAAGGGGGGAAAAGAGCAAGAGGGGGAATACAGATGAATATTATAGACTACTGTATGGGCCCTATTACTAAAAATGAATACAAAATACTTTTAAAAAAATACATTAAGCAGGTATTGGCTTACGTTGAGGTCAATATTGTGATTCATTTAACTCAAGGGACAATAAATCTTGATATTGACTGAAAACATAAGTCAATATGCGTACTGTTGTGTGCATTCCATTATAAAAACAAGGGGGGGGGGTAAGTTTAATGGACACTTTTTGAAGAAAAATGGTTTTGCCAAAATATTTTTCTCCCTTTTAAGTTCACCAGCTAAAGAAACATTGCAGCCACACACCACCATAGCTAAACGCTTGGTCCTCACCTGCAAGGTGGCCTGGGGCTGGTGACCATCTCATCCCAGATGCATTGCAAAGCTCCAACACAGCCTGAGGGGACCAGAAAAGGTGACCGGCTGCAGAAGACCTTTAGATGTCTGCTCTCTGCTCTGTAAGGCTCCCAGGGCAACTCAGCTCCTGTCTGGACTCTACAAATGCAGCCTGGCACTGGCAGGAGACCAAATGAGGAACCAGGCAGGAAAACCAAGGAGGTGTCTCAGCCCTCCTAGCTCGGGAAGGTCACCCGAACTTGGGAAGGTCACCCAAACAAAGCAGCCTTTTTGCCAAAGTGTTTTGGTGTCGACGTTTTGCTGGAAACTCCCAGCCTCTCCCAGCCTGGTGAGGCTGCGCTCGCTTGCCTGCACTCTTTAAGCACAGTTATCATCCTCACTTGGTGCAAGGTCTTCCAAAGCATCTCTGAAAGACAGGGAAGTCTGCCCATTTCTCCAGCTGGCCCCATTAGCACCCCACCTCCTGAAACACTGCGTTCACATACAGGCCAGCCTACTCCACAGGCACTGAGCCTGCACAGCAGGGGCTTCCTAGGAAAGGAAAAAAAAGAAAAAGAGCTACATCACTTTAAAAAGCCCTTCTCTTGTAAAAGCACCCTGTTTAGCTGCAAGAAGTTGTACTATTCTCACTGAAGTGTTTCACCTGTCAAATTAAGTTTTCTGGGAGCTGGAGGAACAGTGTGTGGCATCACAGGCAATTACTGACCTCTGAAGTCAATCAAGGTGAACAGCAAAACTTATTTACTCTGCATGTGACTGGCTCGAGCCAGCCAATTACCAGGGGAGATCCATTTTTGACCTTAGGCCCCCCAGAGGTGCTGCACCTTCGGCATCACCGCTGAACTCTGCTGGAAGAAGGATGCACAGCACACATCCGTAAGAGGATAAAAAAGGCTCCCATCCACCTGTGGAATTGTGAAAGAAACATCACAGGACCCATAAACAAGCATGCAGGAGTTCACTTCTTATGCAGGCCAAGAAACACACTCTCCTCTATATGTGTACACATATGCATATATACACACACCTGACTTTGGCACATACACAGCAGGGAGGAGGGAATATGAGAAGAGATACCTGTAGACACTCTTCTCCTTGTTAAAGCAGCGTGGCTGGCGCTCTGTGTAATGTATCACTTTTTAATTTATTCTTTTCTAGTGACAAGAAGTGGGAAGTCTTGCTTCTTATGAACTCCCTGGTGGCAAGTAGTCTTCTGGCAAAGCATCGCTCCCAGCAGGGCGGGTTCCAGAGGTCCTGGCTGCGCTGTGCCAACACTCACAAAGTCACGCTAGAGAAAAGATGACCTCTCTAAAGAGAAGCTTGGCCTCCCAGACACCAGACAAATGCCTATTCTTGGATGAGAAATGATTCATCCAGTCAGGTTTACACCGAGGCCTGGTATCACAAGCCACCTAGCCTCATCGTTCCACGTAAACATCAAGGGAAGAGTTGCAGACGGTAAAACCTCAGGAGCCCTTATACTTCTCCCAAGTAGGAACAAACCTCTGTTTATTTTTAAAAGGTACTAATTCCTCAGGCCCCTCCTCAGTATTCTCACCCCTCCCATCCCGCAGCCCAGGACCCCCCGCTGCAAGCCCAAAGGCAAGGCCCCAGCACCTTCCAAGTGGCTCACGAGGTGCAAGGGTAGGTTCCTTGCAGCACAGCAGCTGAATTGCTCTTCCTGCTGCCCAGCTGTAAATCCACTTCCACACCCTCATCCATGGCTGCATTGCCCTGTTTCCATGCAGCAAGGTTGCAGCAAGCCCAGGCACTCACAAGAAGCCAAAGGTGGGCCCAGGATGGGCAGGCGGAGCCCCAGCTCTCAACTACTTATTTATAGGGACATACACACCTTCATTCACACTCATGTCCAGTCCAGGGACCCCGTTCCCCCCCTTCAGTCTCCGATACCTCCATCTCACACACACAACATGGCTCCATCCTCCCTGCAAGCCCAGGCACAGAGCAGAGCACTCACCCCACAAATTGGGGGAGATTTGCGTCTGTACGTGTACTGCACAGCTTAGGCCCAGCTGAGCACAACACACATTAGAATGTTTTTCTTCCCCCTCCCCCCCCCCTTTTTCTGAAAGATTTCTCCAGAGATAAACAAGGAGGAAGCATTTTTTGCCTCCAAGAAAGAATGAAAATTACAACCCTATCTACATAGCAAAGGGTACTTTACCCCTGGGTGCAGAACAAGAAGGCTGAAAGAAATGTAAGCTAACAAAAATTATGAGCAACTTTGGATGCGGTTATGTCTCCGGTGTGAGACCAGGATGCAATCCTTTCTTATTTCTTCTTCCTTTCTATTGCAAAGGTGTAGATAGATATTCAAATTGTGTAGCGGGCAAGACAGATAAATAAAGTTTTCAGGACTGGAGAACACATACAGCTCTGTGTTAGGGAGTCTTATCGCATGGGCAAGGATGAAGAATCAGCCCTGTAGAACCAGTAAGAACAGGAAGACTATATTAATTCAGTGCTATGATAACAAATTAAACTACTCTGGTCAGGTAGGCAGCTTGGTGCCATTTCTTGTGCAACGTATTTACAAGCATATCACTTCAACAGTGATGGAAAGTGGGACCTGTTCTGAAATACTGCTCCTCACCAGCCAGATAAGCGTGCCAGCAAAGCTCTCATACACATAAGCCAGCTCTTCCCCAGCCCTCAGTTACTCTCTGCCAGTTGTTTAGTCTTCCACAAAGAATGCATACATTTTTCCTGCATTCAAACATTTTATCAAACTGCCGTATAAAAGTCAATGGATATTAAAACAGAGTAGTACTGTATATTCTTGCTACAGCCCCAAATTCAATTATAATCCTTCAAGACCCCAGGGAAAAGTTACGAGTGGAAACACTGTGCGCTCAAAAAATGAGAAATGATTGCGTTTCAGCATCTGTAAGTTTATTCCTAATGCCTTTCCTCAGGAAAGCAGGTACAAATAATTTGCAGTCACGACGTTGCTTTTGTTTGCAATGCCTCCTTCACTTTGTTGCTAACTGCAGTTAATCTTTAGTTTAAGTTGTCTTGCTTACCAGGGCACCAAAAGATTCCCCCTCTGCTTCGATGGCTCCAAAGCATCAGGCTCATTGCTATGCTAGGGAATAGACACAAAAACAGTGACATTTCTTCCCCGTACCAGTTACTAGTAACAGCATTAAAAAAAATAACCTTTTTTTTTCCCCCTCCTTTTTTGCATAGATACCTTTAAAGGCTTTTACTTAGAGCAAATATGGGACTCGTCACTTGATGATTAATTTGCATGTTGATAGGCAGGCAGTGTAGCAGCTTTCAGATTAGGGACATTCCGCTGCACACTAAAAGGCACAAAGAACAAAAAGTGAATTTCAATCTTGCCCTTCTTTTCCAGTCAGTGCATTCCCAGCCCATGTCTATTGATGAGCAGTTGGAACAATACCAAAATGCAGTGTAAGATCAATCCTGCTGTTTACTTCGCTGAGCTGAAGGAACAAAGGACAGAAGAAAGGACTTAAACCCAGCTATAGTAAAAGACTGGGGATGAAGGATGAAAAATGTGCCTGATGGGCAGTAGCACAGAGTAAACTCATTTAGAAAATAGGCAGCTCCAGCTGAGATAAAACCAATGATGATTTGTATTTTGTACTGTATCTTCAGGGGATAAAAGCACTTCTATCAGATACCATTGGAGGCAAACTTGAAACACTGCAGTAAAATGCTATGTTCCCTACTAGGGAGAGAATAAAAATTCCCATAATTGCAAAGGAGTGTTAAATATCTGATTGTGCATGCCTTTTTCCTCCCATGGTGAGATAACTCAACCCGGTCCTCTTTTTAACTTCACAGGACCTGTCTAATAGAATATTCAGCTGGATGCTTTTGTATCAAATGCAGCATGACGCTGTGTTTTACTTTGATAAATACTGATAATTGTAATTTGGGGGATTATTAGCCTTTAAGCTTTTTTTTTTTTTAAAAAAAAAAAAGCTATTTCAAAATGAGAAGGATGCAACTTCATTGCCTGAGTGGGCAGGAGAAGGTGAAGAGTGAGAGAGGAAAAAGTTCTCGTTCAAATGCAAATACCTTAAACTGTAACTAACGGGAATGAAAAAATAAAACAGTCCCTTCTATCACTAAACAAAAATGATCCTAAATCAAAAATCTATCTACTTTTTATTGAAAAGCAGGAATATGGCACAATGAACTACCACCATCTCAGGCGGGGACAGCACGACACAGAATAACAGAAGTGGGAAAAATGAACATCAGGAGAACTGATGGTATCCTTGTTGAGATTCGAGTACAGCGGAATTTGGTTGTTTACTGATCACCCTTTATAGGGTTTGCTCACTTATCTGGTTCAAAAAATTACTTCCCAGAGGCTATTACTTGCTGATAGGGACGTGCTTGCTCCTCACTCCCACTGATAAATGTACATTCTTCCAGTAAGGATGAAATTTGAGGTAATTTATTTGATTTTCTACGATGCTTCAAAAGAATCTCTGACTGTCACTGACCAGCAGATAAACAACATTCCCATTTGCAGCAGTAAGCACGTAGAGACAATTATAAATTGACCCGCCAGACACCAACATACCCAAGCATGAATGTTGTCTTCACAAACAGGACCCTGGTTCCTATATTTATATATACATACATACATGCTTGGTTTGGGAAGGACATTGTTTGAGGGAATCAGAGGTAGACAATAGGTAAAAAAAGAAAAAAAGAGACTCGCACAAGCCAAGCATTTGCGAAAAGCTTCCAGTACTACCTCCAAAAGCAGCTGTGCCTGATAAAAGGCTGAAGCGAGGTACAAACATCTCTGCTGCTGACTCAACAGCCAAGGTATTTCTGGGGGTTGATGAAGATCCAAAAATATTTTCTCCATTTCACCCCACTTTCCAACCCCCTGTTTACTCTGAAGTGACCCGACGTGTCTCTTTTGTCCTGGGATACAATGGCTGAGAAGCTCGGGCCCTGATTCTGCAACTTGCTTCTTTCAGTGCTATTCAGCAGGAGACGTCAAAGCACTGCTGATTAAGAGCGAGCGTATTAGAATCAGAAAGGAGGCACGCTCTGGCTTCTGCTAACATAGCTTCTTGCAGCCAGCTTCTGTGCTAGAAACTCACACTTTCCTTCTTACCACAGCAGTACGCCTGCAGGTGCTTTCCTTTAGTCCCATAGCATGACAGAAATCTGGCCAGCAGGGCAAGAGCATGTTCACCTTACCCTGGTGAAAGAGAGCAGAGCTGTGTATGGACCAGTTCCCAAAAGGAAGAGGTTGTTGGGTTTTTTTTGTCTATTTACAGTAACTTTCTCTGACTGTAGGAGGATTTCTGAGTTCTGCGTGCACCCCCTCTCTCATTACATAATGAACAGCATAATCAGATAAACTGTTGTTAATTTTAGCTCTCCCTTCAGAACATTCATACATGCACACACCCGTCCACATTTGGGAAGTCCTCTATTTTTATCCATCAACATAAATATTTGGTACACTGATGTATCTTAAATTTTTTAATGCATTCCTCCAAGCCTGAGAGTTCACATTGCTGCAGAGGCAACACGAGCCAGTTTACAACCCTCTGGAAACAGGCAGGCTCTGACAAAGGTTCACAGCTGAAATAACCCTTACTATATAGTGGTAAAAATACAATCCCATCAGTATAAAATAAGGCAGCATTATTCTAAGCAATTCTATGTCCATAAATAGTGCAAGATTAAAGTGCCTATAAATTGCAGAGTCTTATTTACTTCTCGATATAATTACATTTACAACAGATAAACGTCCAGAGTCTTTGAAATCTTAAGTCCCTGATGTTATTTTTTTGGATGCAAAACTATAACGCATGTATCTGTAATATGCATTCCCCTCAAGAACATAATTCATAGGGAGGTCTAGTGAGGAAAAAGACTCCCTTCGTCTAGCTTATTTTCCAGTCACTGGCCCTCTGATGAAATCCCTGACAGTTACCCTCAATTTCCACAGCACTGCAATTAAAAAAAGACCAGCCGTATGTCTTTCCCTTTTAATTAAATATAATCAGCATGTGATGCTCAGGTCTGGAAGGTTATATATGACCAGCTCCCTGTGCCTTTTCAAGGTGAGCTGATCTGCTCACCTTCTGGGGGCAGCCTGCCTACGCCCATCACGGACCAGCACAGCAGCTCCCCAAAGGCCCACAGCTGAGAGGGAACAATGCCAACAAAGTCAGTCTCAGAAGCTGTGGGGTATTTGGGGTTCCCCGACACCTCAGTGGGACTCCTAAGGTTGAGGAAGCTGTGTCTTTTTGATCCTGAAAGAGGCTGTCCTTTTGCAATGCTAGGTGAAGGGTGGGAAAGGGACACACGCATGCAAGGGACCCTTGCCATTAGAGAACAGTCTTAAAAGGACCAGGTGGCACAAGGGAAGCTGCATCGCGTGAAACGAGGCAGATTCTGCCCCCCACCCCAAGTACATGACTAGACAAGAGCACAAGTCATATTTGACCTGCATGATGTAAACCAGCAGAGGAGCAAGCAAAAACGCAGAGAAACATTCAACCTCCTAAAGGATCTTTCCAAATCTCACAACATTAATTAATTCCTCATTACTAGTTCCTTACATCCTAATTACTTGAATCCCACAAGCAAGGTCTTTTCACATAGCTGACAAACATTTTCAGAGATTACCCCAAATTTCACAGACCTTGCCAATTCAGTCCTATAATTTGTTCCCTGAACAATTTCCTCCAGAAAAAAAGAGCAAGCAGCCAACCGGACTGAAATAGCAGCGATGACTTTATAGCTTCCTCTTCTTCCTCAGCTCACCTTTTTTCATTAATTGTAAACATGATGATGTAAAAAAGCAATGTAGACAAAAGCCTCTTTGAGGCTGGGTATGCTGGTATTCTTATTTTAAAAGGAACAAAAGCTCCCAAGGCTTAACAGAGATCTTAAGGTCCCAGAGATTGACTGTGATAAGAAATCAGGCACAAAATCCAAGTTAGCTGACTTATCTGAGCGCCAGAGCCAGCAGCTCACTTTCTCCCTAAAACAATTCCATAAAGGGCAATTACTGTGGGAAGTTCTCCAACAGTCTCTGCAGGGGCCTTGCTGATGCAATAACCGTGCGGGGAAGCCCCCAGGCACCCAGTTCTTGGCCTCCCTCCTCAAGTGGCCAGTGAGCCCAAAGCTAGTGCCCAGTCAGCTATGGAGATGCACCACAAAATCTCTTTCTTACACAGCTCCAGTCTAGGCTTTCTGGGCATTTCTTTATGCTCCTACTGGCTTGGAACATTGGAACAAAGCCTATTTATTACCAAAGATTTCCACCAAAATTTTCCTACCACCATCCTCCAGACAAAACCTAGGAGTCCTGACATGGAAAGCCCAGACCAAGAGCTGTCCTATCCAGAGCATCCTACCTGGAAGCATTTTGCCATAGAGTCAAAGCAGAGCACAACATCTAGCTGCTTCTCATCAACTCCGGCTCCTCAAGCTAGAGTAGCAGACATACCCTGAGCTGACAGCTGAACATTTAATCGCTCTTTTTAAAAGGCACACCTTAAGAGGAAGGGTTTGAGGTGAAGGAGGATGAACAAAGAAGGGGGGAGAACTAAGAGCGGTTTCAAACAGAAGTTTCTCTACTTTGCATCAAAAAAAATAGTTTCACTACTTGAGCTTTGACAAGAAACCAACTCCACAGGCTCTGCAAGGTAATTAACAGCAGTTTCAGAGCACACCAAGTGATGGGCAGAACATGAGCTAAGAGGCTAGGAATGGGAACAGCGAGTAGCAACAGGTCAGAGTGCAAGGCTTGGACCTCTGCTTTTAAGGGGTTAGCCTGTAAATAAAATAAAATAAATAAATAAATACAAAAAACCTGAAAGCCAGCGCTGACTTATCAGGGACCAGGGTCAGGCTGTGAATGACGGCTCTGAAAGACTGGACTCCATCAGCACTTGAACTGCTGACATCTGCGGGACTTACAGATGATGGCAGTAGACCCCAAGCTGATGAATTACAGCGACGTGGCTCTGACCTGCAGGGACTAGCATTTCCAGAGCTTTTCTTTGGACCAGCTGCAAGACAAAATGAAAACAATTCTAGGCTCCAAGCACAGCCTGCTCCTAGCTCCATAACTCAGGCAAATCACTTGCATGAACAACTGTGGGTTTCAGAGTTAAATACAGTAGATCACAGCCTGAGCAGCTGCTGTCTCAGGTCGTCTGCAGACTCAGGCATCCATTACATTTAGGTGATAGTTACAGCATCCCGTGTCTATAAAGGCTGGAAGCATTTCCCCTACACACATTTCCATAACACCACCGCCACCAGAAAACACTATTCAGATTTCTATTTCTTGATAGTTCTTTCCTTGCTTTCTCACCTTTCACCCCACGTTTCACGAATTTCATATGCTCCGTCCTAACTCAGTTTCTCCTAGAAATACAGGGAAGAAACTGGAGAGGTGTTATCAGAAGTTTTAAAAGCAGCAATCTTCCGAAAGACTAAACTGTACTGAAGATTATAACACAACGTACAGCCCATAACCTCTGCACAACCAGTTCTTATGGTATGTCTACTGTGCAGGAATCAAATGTTATCGCCATCTGACCAACGTGCAGCAATTACATGAAGTATGTCGATGGTGTGCCTGGATCCTCATGTTTGAGCATGGAAATCTCTTCCCACCCTCCCAAAAAACTAAGCCAAGAAGCTTATCTCTAATTAGCACGTTTTCCTCTCTTCCCAGTGATTGGGTCAAAGGCTCAACAGATAACAGGAAGGAATCACTCCTCATGCTAAAAGAGGTCTAGCGGGTCTGAATCTTTACTTTTTAATCCATTCAAAAAAAAAAAAACATATATATATATCACAAAAACGGCCTTCACTCAGGAAGAGTGGGAGTATCGGCCCAGGTCTCTGAGAAGGAGTTAGCATGGAGAAGCCTGCTGAGATACACTCATACAGGCAGCACCAATAGGAAGACTAAAATGGTCTCTAGGACAGGCTGCACAGCTCTCCAAACATTTACTTAATTTCCCGTAGAGAAATAGTGCAAATGGCTCTAGCACAGGGAAGAATTTCATTTCCTCAAAGGGCCAAGCATCTCTCCTCAGCCCTCGATCTGCAAGCCGAAAAGGGGTTTGACCTCAATGAGCCCAGTCACACATACACGTACCTGATTTGAGAAGTTTCACGTTAAGTTTTGCCACCCCCCCCCAAAAATAAAAACCCTTAAAAAGATGCGAGTGTGGCAATACCAAAGTATTCTTCAACCTTGTAATGAGAGAAGCCAGAGCCAAGGGAAGATGATTAGCAAGAGAGAATTAAAAAAAAAAAAAAGAATAAAGCAAGGAGCAGGGAAGAATGGATGTCTGAGCTCTTCCCCTTTTGTACTTGGGGTCACTAGCTTAATTTTCTCTTACATTTGAGTTGTTTTTAATTTCCAGGAAGCCTTCTCAGATATCTTGAAACTTTGCCAAATTGTCATTAAGCCAATATTTTATCTCCTCATAAAAATGCTACACTATCTCCCCCACACCATACATACTGCAGGAATAGATCTTAAATCAGGGAGGATGGGAATTTGTTTTTAAAATGTCTTAACTATTTCATCCATCTCAGGTTGAAGGAAAAGCTTTAAGGGAACAAAATCTCTTTAGTGCTGCCTTTCCCAAATATAATAATTGTTTTCCTGTGTCTCTTTTTGAAACATCAGCACTGCATATCAACATTACGAGCGCTCTTTACCTTGCACAGCTGACCACAAATGAAGATTCACAAGAAAAACAGCTATTAAACTTCCACGTGCGAGGCACTTATAGACATGGGATCTACATAGAAGCTTCTCAAATTCATCACTAGTCATGGTCTCCAGAAGTCCTATACAGTGGGAAGCAAGAAAAGCAACAGCACAGAGCAGTCCAAATGCTCCTCTGCGGATCATTACAACGTGAGACAAATAAGGGATGCTCGGGCAGTTAACAAGTATGAGTCCTGCCCAAAATGGATGTTCAAGAGTCTTTCCCTTTATTAAAACAGTGCATTTTCAGAGAGGACATTTTTCACCCCTGTTGTTGCTACTTCAAAAACCAGTAAATAAGCTCAAATTCGGCCCAGTGGAATAGCTGCACCATTTAGTACATATGGCCATTTGGTCAGATCCGTTGTCATCACACAAGAGCCTAGCGAAGAGCACAATTCCAGGTAAATGATGTATAGGAAACATGGGGAACTCATCTAGCCCATCATTAACCTCATTCGGAGACAGCCCCAGAGGCAGTTCTTTAGCCACCAGCACAGCCAGCTGTCAATTGTGTCAAACCAGTAACGTATTAGTTAGCAGGGGAGCAATCTAAAAAGCCAGCCATAGATCCAAATGCCTAAAAGATATTCTCAAATGTGGTAATTATGTCCTGCAGCTGCCAAGAATGTCCTCAGAGAGTTCACAGATATTGGTTGTACCAGCGAATCAGAGCAGATAGGCACTGTAGCCTTATCAGGAGCATTAACAACAGACGAGGCTCCCTCAAACTTGGAGGGAGAGATTTTGAACTGACAGCAACAACCAGCATGGTAATTGCCACACTACTTAAAAATTACTCTGCTTTTATGTTTTTAAAAAACCATGCCAACCTAGGATCTTCATTGCTTAATAATAATTATTTTTAAACATAGCGTAGGACTTGGCATGATAACAGAGCTCGGTTTCAGAGGGGGGTCCAAAGAGATCCCTGAAAATCAGGTTCCCTTTGGAGCCTCAAAAGTTGGCTAACTAAGTACAGATGCAGGTCACAGAGAAATCAGCATCAACTTTTGAAAACACTCAGACATTTTTACTGGGGACTGAAGGAACAGCCTGTGGGTAGCCTCCTGTAAAGGGTCCAAAGGGATTTACTAAGCAATCTGACATTAGCAGGTGTTTCATGTCCATCTTGCAGGAGAAAAAGTGCTTGTGAATGATACTTGGCAGCTAGTAGTCGACAGAGCAAACTTCTGCTTATTTCAGTGATAAGCAGCTAGCTAACAGGACTGATAAGGTCTGGCAATAATGACAGGACAAGTAACTTTACCTCTGAGCAGCTTCCAAGGGCAGACATTGAAATAAACAGGGAGAAAGGAGCTATGCCACAGAGCAAGCCAAGGAAAACCAAACCTCAAAGGCCAGTGCCACTGACAAAACTCCATTTTGTCAACTTTTAAAAGCACTATGCAAAGCTGTTGACTTTATGCTTTCAGCAGGGGGGCACACCTGTAATTCTTTGTGTTTTTTTTTCCTGTGATGTCAAAATGCTGGATTTTACTCTTCTAAATTGACTTTAAATGAAAAGCTGAATTGAAGAAAATAGTCAAAAAAAAGTAATTCATGTTTTTCTAGTAAATCACCTTTCTTTCTGCAATTATGTTTTCATCCAGATGAAGAATGAAAGTGACCATTACTGAGAAAGTAACATCCCCTTTTTTGATGAGCTCTTAGCCCGGCTTCACTTACCACAAAGCAAACAGAAATCAGCAGACAAGCCATCCAGAGCACTCTGTCTTGAGGTCAGAGAAGTGGTTATAATCATATGCACAATCACGTCAGTAACTAGTCATGGCTTTCCTTTAAAAAGTTACGCAGATACTAGCAGAAAGGAACAGGACACAGGCAAATCTCAGATCTATCCCAAGGAATAGCCTGAAATGTTAGGAAATGAAGGGAAATTGTGAAAAGTAGAACTTCTGGCAAATGCTTCCGTGAAGATAAGGCCTGCTCTGAGCATTTCAGAGACAGTGCTGGCAGGAACTACGTCCAAATTAGTTAGTCTTAGCAGTGAGATGTAATGCTGAAAGACAGTTGCAATAACACTCAAAATTAAGTCATAAAAGACAGTTAGGATACCTAGAAGATCAACTACAGGCAATTAAGATAATCAGGAAAACAAATAGTCTGTCATGTAACATCAGGTAGATCAGGTTTGCCTTCCAACTTTTTTTTTTTTTTGATATTATGGCATTTAGCATTAGTTTAATTTAGAATACTAAAAATAAATACCTCAAAAAAAAAAAGCACAAAGCATTTCTTAATGACCAAGTTGACCTTACAGCATTCTTCAGGCCCCAGTGACCAAGATATACCCAACTCTAATTCTGAGAGGCAAAACAAAAACAAAAAAAGAAAACTCAGGTGTGTTGGGCAGGGAGTTTCTGATGTTTCGCAGGATACTCAGGACACATGGAATGTTTTAAGTCTATACTAGAGAACAAAAAAAAAACAGCAATTTCAACCAGATTTACTATGGTTTGTCAGCGTGACCAGCCCAAATGCGCGCGCAGCAGCATCCATGTGCAGATGAAGCAAAACTCCTGACATCAGCCCTGACCTTTGGAGAAGGCAGATGGCCACCCACGCATTCTTTGATGCATTTCCTCCTGCAGTTATTTATTTTGTGCATCTAAATTTAGGAGTAATTAAGCAGGAAGGATGCAAACTGGGAAAGGGATGAAGGATTGGTAATGATGACCTCAGGTAGAAGAGACACCACTGCTTTTTGGTCCCTTTGCCCTCACTTCTTTCCAGATCCTTTCCTCCAATTTCATCTCAGTTCCATCATCATTGCAATAGCCAAAACATCTACAAATCCACATGGAAAAGCAGCAATATTTAAGTGAAATTAAGTAATGAAGTGATGGTAGAACCGAGGATCGCAAAGGCATTTTTCAACAGGCTGTGGTTTTTGCACAGGTGAAACAGCTGATCACATTTATCCATTTAAAAACTCTGGACACTTGTTAGGTTAATAGACCAGCAATCACTACCATCTCATTTTTAACTACACACATAATCAAAAGGTTCTTTGTTTGTTTTTTGTCATTATTATTTGAAAAGACAAAGTAAGCAACATTTTCAAGTGTAACTAAGCAACATTAGGATTTCAACATCCCTGTTCAGAAGGGACTTAGAACTTCCCCCTATCCCAACACTGAAAATCTTATGCAATTTATTCTAGTCTGTCCAGATTTCATCTGGTTGGGTAAATAAGCAGAACTATTGAATCCACTGTAAAGAAAAAGCTTATTTTGCTTAAATTAAAAAAAAAAAAATGTCTACCATTCTCATTGTGAAGAGCTCCCTAGAGAATAACACGTGCCCCTGACTTTCCTTTCCAGGAACTACAAACCTTGAAGATGACAATATATTTAATAAAACACCCCCTCAATTTTAATTATTTAATTGCCATTTGTTTTAGCAGAAATACCCTGCTACCCTAAGTCTCACACATGCTTCCAGTTCATGTAGATGGGACATGACTTTCCAATCTAACAATTGAATACCTCACATTCTCCCTTATCAATTGCTGGAAAACTACAGTTGTACACTACAAAGGAAAAAAAAATCAGTACATGCCTTAAGTGAATGAGGTGGCACAAAATAGAATGCTAAAGTAAAATAAATAAATTCATTCTTCGGTTCTCTAACCAAAAAGCAAAAACTCTTCTTCTCTAAAGAAGCAGACTACTGGTCTTTCGTAACCTTTCGCGAATATATTCATCCTGTAAATCTGCCAGAAAGCCATCGGACGAAACCCGTCTCCTTCCTACCCACGACTTAGCCGTGACATCTCTGTCACGTTCAACTTGGTGATGACCTGTTTGGGCTTGCTAGTAAGTGGCCTGCTTGCAGGAGGTGCCAAAACCCCATTTCAGCATCTGCTGAGCTTTCTTTTCAGCACGCTCTGCACTCCTCCTGGCCGGACCACGCAGGCTGACTTACCCTGTTTGGGAACTGAGAAAAACAGTTCCTAAATACCAGAACAATTTAATAAAATTGCTGACAAACACAAGCATCTTTTTGAGACTAAATTTCTTTGTAGCTTATTTTCACTCACCAGAACAGTACTTTGCAGCTACCACTGGCATCACCAGTACCAGCAGCTGCTCCCCCAGCCCAGCACATGTTATGGACTGGGCTAACCCGACCTCTCTGCTCCCCGCTTCCACCCGTGTCACCTAGCAGCAAGCCATGGGCAAGAGCAGTGACAGCAGTGAATGCCCCATTTGGCTGCAAAAAGTGAAGAGCAAGTGGAAGCAATGTATTTTGATAAATGCTGCTCTCTCCTGGGGAACCTGAATCAACCAGAAACAAAACGCCCATATTCTATATTTTAAGGAATTGCAGAAGCAGGGGGCGATTACGAAATATATAGCAGAGATGTTCAGCCCACCCCTCCTCATCTTGCCCTCAATGGTATCTTTCGAGCTTACACATGTGCCCGAAGGTCCTGTCCCCTTCCCAGGTCCCCCCGTGTTCCTGTTCAGGGGAAGGAACCAGCCACCTTTACACCCCCTGAAGGGGGACACACAGAGATGGGGAAAGCCCCCATCTTGGGAATGTGACCTTGCCTCTGAGTTTATACCTGAGACTCTTCATCCTCTTGCCACTGGAACACGCTACCTGGGCATTGTAAAGCACATATTTTCTTTCAACAGGAGTAATCACATGCTTGAACATGTGCTTTTAGCATTTTAAACAATTCACTGGAATGAAATCTTCAAAACCACTGAAATCTTTCACCTGGTGCAAGTGCCAAACCCCTGTTTCTAGCCCCAGCTCTGATACTGGAACAGAGCTGTGCTCTGAGCTGCCACCACATCTTCTGCAGAGCCTGTCATTTCCTACCCTCTCTTCCCCAAAAGGCAGTAATTTCCTTACACACGCAACTCATTCAGGTGGTGCAAATCAGCGCTCACCTTGAGACTGAGGCAGATGACACCGTGTAGGTGAAAGGAAACATGACAGAGGCCACTGCTACTCAGCACTTCACAAAGACAGAAAAGGCCTCAGGGTACACAATAGAACGAGAAACTTTTTTCTTCCCCCCTTACCACTGATGTTTATTGATTTGTCCAGTTCATAGGGAGCATCCCTTAATGTTCTGCTTTCATGTTTCTGCTTTGTTGCATGGGTACAGAAAAGAATATTGCAAATTGATCTTTCTTTCCTGCCTTTGTTGGGAACGAACTCCTATTACGTTAGCTCCTCTGGCCTGTCATCTCATGCTCACTTTGCCAGTATATAATCAGCATGGCTAAACACCGAGGGCTGAGCTGATTAATTTCCAGCCTTCTCCACTGAGCCCATTGATGCACTCCCTGTTTGATGATCTATGCAAGAGAGGGCCACTTTTGATTGCTTGACCCCTGCCCTTAAACCTCGAGCTGTCGGCTCTAGCACCTGTCTAAGTTAACAGCACACACATTGTGTTTATTTTCAGTTTAAAAGGAAACCATAACAATGGATTAGCATTCTCAAAACACAAAGGGCCTGATTTTCTGCTCAGTGCTGAACTCTTACAGCTCCCACAGATGTCAGATGATTTCAGGGTGCTTAGTACCTCCAAGGACATGCCCAGAATGCAAGTTTAATCAAAATATATCTGACATGGTATCCGGATACACATTTTTAAACCACATCCATTAAGTAAAAAAGAGATGAAAAAAATGAAAACACCACCAGTTAACCCACGTCTTCCTGTCTCACATATTGACCTGATTTGAATTTAGGTAAGCACCAACAGTAACATTTCTACTACCTACATTTAAAATGAAGTCTACAGCATTCATTTTTTCAGTGGTACCAGAGATGTTACTGCTGTTTGTCTCAGATTTATAAACAGATACAGTTCATCATATGTTCCAGTAAGGACCAAAGACTGATTCCTATCAAGACTGTAACAGTTACAACACTCTTCCTTGCAGGGAACAGCAAAAGTTTTATTTAAATGCCCAAATGTTATTTTAAAGATGTTATCCTGAACTCTTAAGGAGGTTCAGGATTAAAGGAAAGGAAAGGACAGAAATGGCAAAATAGGTAGTGGGCAGCTGGTTAGTTTGTTTTATGCACATACCCATACTCTGCATATAATTTTTATAAATGAGTATTTGCGGGTATGAATATTGTGTGCCTTGCATAATATAGATATACAATTTAACTGTAGCAACTTATCCTGGCAGCCACATCTTCACAGCAGCCTGAAATAATATGCCTGGTGCAGCAGGGATGCACCTGTGCATCAAGAAGAAAAGGGAAAAAAAAATCTGTATTCATGAGTGCAAATTGGGTAAAATTGACTGACTAGCAGTAGTCAGCTACAAACCTGTAATTTGAAGCACTCCTTTTGCTTCCCTTAAATTCTGTCTTTACTGCTCATCCTGCAGATAGCAGCACCCTCAGAAGAGGATTTCTGGGTGCTGTGGTCTCCAGAGTGACCAGATTAGACTATGCCTGTCCTTAGGCTAGGTGGTAAATCAGGTGCGCAAGGGGCTGATCTTCCCTGTTGTAATGCCAGATTCCAGGTGTTGCTTTCAGTTGTGTGCGTGTGAATTAACCCCTCCGCAGATGTTTCTACAGAAGAAAATGGACTCTAAGTGGACCCACACACACATCCTCAAATCTAGTCCATAAAGGGGATGCTGTGTTGACCCCTCACAGCAGCCAGGAGGTGGCAGGGAATTTCAGAAGACATTTCATGTATGAGAGCCTCGTGGAAAACAAATGCATATTGAAGGCTTCATGGAAGATTATAAAGGGAAGAGGTTATTCCTGACTGATTTACAGCTATCCTTTATCATAAATAAAGGACATATCCTTTATCATAAGTAGTTCTCTTCCTATTCTGAACCTTTTCCTTATTTGTTACATAAAGGTCACATTTCCTTGATTTTACCTGGACTAAATACATATGTCATTTTAGCATTCCCTTGTAAAAGGAGACCTCTGTTTCTTCTCCTTAACTTCTATGCATGTGCTCCTGTCTGAACTCTTCCTTCCTGAGCACGGGTGACCAAAACAATGAACAGTACTTACACACATTTTCTTCCCAATGCTTTCAACAGCATTCTCACCACAAAAATTTCTTAATGACATCCCAGGCTTGTGTTTATCCCGGTCATTAATAAGTCATATTAAGTTATTTTTGTGTCAGGAGAACACTTAACACATGTAGGTCTGTCTCCACCATTTTGTTCAAGCATGACATTTCCTACTTGTGGGAAAAGTTATAATTCTTACACTCATAATTTTAAGTTTAATGCAACAACATTGTCCTGTTTCATTCCCTCCTCAATGGCAAGGTTGTCCAGTTCATGATGAGATGTACATCTATCTTTGCATCAGCTGCAGATTTCATTAGTGAGTTTCAACAAATTACGTCCTGTAATTTGTGAAGAAAACATTAAATAAGACCAAGGCAAAAATTCTGTCCCTGAGGACTACCTCTCACAGCCTCCCTCTAGCAAACAACTCACTTTCAACTTTTTTTTTTGCCAGGTTACAGTTGTCCTGCTAACACCCTTTCTCTTCTCTTGAAGAAATTCCCTTGCAGCTATAACACCATCAGCTCTGATGGAACCTGAAAACATGCCTACCGCATTTCCTTCTTTAACACAAAAATTACTAGTAAAATATAGGAGAATAGTCTTCTACAAAAGGTAAATATTACTCCATGTCACCTCCTCCTCTGCTCACTTCTGAACTGTCAACCACTCTCTCTCTCACAGCTTGTTCTTTTGCCTCACGTACTACCCCAGTGGAATGGATGAGCACTGCAAGATACTCAACTCTTCCTTCTCAACAGCAGTGCATTTGCTCTCTCTCTCCAGGCATACAGTAGAGGACCTATCTCACCACCTCACAAGCCCTTTCTCTTAGAGCTGCTTTTTTCCTGCCATGTGACTCTCCAAAGGGAGGATAATCTGAGGTCTCACAAGCAATGCATGCAACTGAAGAGCTTGTTCAACCCTCAGACAAGGAGGCAAGCAGGGAAGGAATCATCTGTACTCCACAACTGCTGGGGAAGGGACAGAGGAACAGTGGTCTTAAGTTAGGCATTAAAAACCTTCTAATGGTATTGAGAACTAGAGTAGAACAGATTGACTGGGAATCTCATTTTCATTTCATCCTATGTTTCTTGCACACATGCACGCTTCCTTGATTCTCTTATTCTCATTAACCTTTTGGGCATGGCAAGGTAGCTGCTTTCTACAAGCTCTCTCCCATTTTGAGAGGTAGGTATGAGTTCCAGATGGTTTTTGGACCTTTTGAAGCTTTCGTGAAATCTATCCCACCTTCTAGTCCTTGAGCTTTTCAGTTCATCTGACTTCTTACACTTAAAAGAAATTTGAGAGAGACTTTTAGGAGAGACTGACCAAAGTCACAATGCTGACATGAAAATTACAGATGTCCTTCCCAGCACCTACAAAACCTCTAGGATGCTTGAAGTTACAACCAAACAGATCATCACTTTGATGGATGTAAGATGCAGACCCAAACACAAGCAGAAGCGTCTGGCTCAGGATTGTGATTTACCAGGACTGTAGATTTGAATAATCAGCAGGATTTTTCTCTCCCCTTCCCCATGTTATTAACTTACTACAGACTACCTTACTTCAGAATTGCAAGTTATTTTCAAATTATCACGCAACTGGCTTTAAGACTATTTACTGGTGTTTTTAATTAAAATATAATACAGAGGAAATTATATCACTGTCAAAACCTGAAAGTACATTGTTGTTTTAAAAAAAATCAGCAGATACTTATAGAGTACAGTAATTGTCTTAATGAAGCTTAATTACACCCTTACAAGAAGACAATTTAAAGAGTGACCTATTTTCTTCTGTAGATTTACATATTACAGCAAGCAAGTAATGGTGTCATTGGTACCTGAAGAAAATACTTTAAACATTCAAATGACTGATGAAATAGGTACATTTAACAGAGGTTGCTTTAATATCTTGATGAGTTTTAACCTGCAAATTGTTCTGCCAGAGCAGTGCTCTATGACAATAACAAGTCCTAACCCAGCCCCAGAAGTCACCTGAACCACGCCAAACTCTCACTGCAACAGGCTGCTCAGGAAGACAAGGCAACATGACCATAACTATCAGTACACCAAGAGGTATCGCTCATTTTTCCCAGGAGTCCTGGGGTCAGGCAAAGTTATATTTAAGAAGCCCACCAGAAGAGCAACATGTGCTGCTCACAGCACATTTGCATTCCACATCGGATGAAATTGCTCAGGTAGGTTTACCATAGCCTGACACACCATGGGAGTAACCTCATTTGGCCAAAATCTGGATTCAACCTGGCTCCTGGAAGAAGCAGAGTAAGACTTACAGGAAATACTGAGCATCCTTTACGCACTGAAAAGGAGGAGCTGCATTTCTTCCTGTCCCTTTCTAGGGAGAAAATGCATACAAACAAAAGAACTGAGGCTGCCGCTCAAGTCTCTGAGCTGATGGCTGGACCAAGGTCTATATTCTGTCTAGATGCAGAAAATGGCTTTCTAGACTGACAACTGATTAGTATACAAGCATGATTATATGCAAATCTCCAATTTCTATTGACTTAATTGTGATCTGATGTAACATGTATAATTAACACATGCATTTAAAATAAATGTATATTTAATTAACATGCATATTTATAAAATGAATATTTATATTTAGCATATAATTTTGGGTGAATTTAGGTGGCACAAAATTGAGGGGTTATCATTACTGATGAGAGCTAGTCACAGCAAAACAGCTTTTACACCTCAGGCTCTCCCAGCGGATTTCAGTCCCAATTTATCTCACCTCTGGCAGGCCAGCCTTGGGCCTTCCTCCACTAAGCCAAGACTGCAAGTCACACCACACAGATGCGAGTCAGGTAAACATCTTCATTAAGGGCTGGGGCTGGAAAGTTGCTCAAATTGTAGTCTGAACTGAAAACCACAACTGCATGACAAGCTGAGTACAAATGAATCTAAAGGCAAAGGTCAGGAAGAAGTTAAGCATCAGGCTGCCCAAATTTGTTTTGTATTTTTGTAATGTATACAGACTGCAAAAGCAAGTCGGATAGATTTATACCCATAAAATTCTCAGCTGCAAAGCAGAAAGCGTAAAGCTTCTTCACGTCCTTTATGTTCTTTAGGTGGAACAGAGGTAGGAGGGATTAGATCAAATTTATCAATAGATGAGGCACTGATTTCATAGCAACGCAAAGACAACATGCCTTGAATGATACAGAACGACTAATTGGTGCAACAAACTGCAACACCAAGTGAGAAATGCTAATTCCAAGAGTCGACCCAAGCAGCTTTGCGTATTGCTGTTCTCACAGACCGCTGGGTTTCACAGGTCATTGTGTTCGTCACCAAGGCCATGGCTGCAAGGCACTAAAGGCACAGGATAGAACATCAAGGATGACTACTTTGGTAACAGACTTCTCTGGTGCAAGCAAATAAATACAAGGTTATCATTCCCCAGTGCAGCCCAGGCAATAAGCACCCTCAGAAAGAGGCAGCAAACGTCACTGCCTTAAATAAAAATAAAAGTGAACCACGCTCCAGTGACTATTTCTCGTATCATCTGTTCTCTCCCCAAGGGAGAAATGCTGAACACGTTGCTTAATGCTCTGCTTGGAGGTGCCAGTCGTGCTGCTGATGAGCATCAAATGAAAAATCATGTGAAAATGGGAAACCCAAGCCAGGAATTCAGTCATGGACTTAAGCAGCATCATACTGAGGCAGGGCTCGCACGAAGTAACCATTTATCTCCTACTTTGCAAAGTCAATGCTTGTAAAAAGGCAAATACTAAATACCCAGTTTCCTTGGAGAAAAAAAAAAATAAAAGGAAGGTAATAGAACTTCCCCAACTGAATAGCTACCCTTTCCTCCCCAGGGAGAAAGGAATACAACCTCCTTGTCACTTCCCAGGACTTACTAAGGCAGACAGCTCAGGGAAGGCAGAAACCTTGGCTGCTGTTACAAGTTTAAAAATACCCTAGTCTGCTCCACTTCTACAACCTGACAGAGCATACGTTCACTACAAAGGCCTAGAACTCAACCAAGCAGTTCGTTCTTGTTACTCCAGCAGTATTTTGATCGAACGTCATCTGAGTCTAAACAGAAACTCCTTCTTGATATATTTAAAAATCAAGTTCAACACAGTTCTTGCACAGCTGATGCAGTCACATTAGCCATTCCAAAGCGTACCGTCAAAAGGGGACATTATTCCTGGAAATGCACCGTGCCTTCCAGCACCATGCGACAGCAAGGATTTCACATCTAAACTTAGCCTTGTGAACACAGGGTTTGGCAGTGATGCATTTAGACAAAAATCAAAACTTACAAGGGGAAAAAAAGGATTAATCAAAGCACGCATTGCTTCATTAGTGTGACGCGATCCTTCTTCTATCGCACCAGATCTATCAAATCGCAGATTTTGCAGTTAATCATTTGGATTGCACATCTCCAGGAAACCAAGGAATCAATTTAGAGTTGCCTTCGTCCATTTCTTCTGCACTGCTCCCTGCACTTTTCTGACATGGTTTTATTGCCTGTCCCCTCAGACAAATCTCTTCCTCGCTGCTGTGAGTCTTCCATTCTGCAGCTTCTGCTCCCCAGAATGGCTTTCATTTCTCTCCCTGAATGCTCAAGTTTGCCTTCTATTCTTTTTCTCTTTGCCTGTGTCTCTTAACTCAGAGCAATACAGAAGAACAGATCTGAGATTTAACAACTGTCAGGATGCCTTTGATAGGAGACCATGCACACAAAGCAAGTCTGCATTGTACTAAGGAAGGAAGACCCACAAAATACTGTTAATATTTCTGTTGGTATCAACACATGAATTTAAAGCTTTGTAATGTACAGGGCAATATCATTCCATCATCGCCATGGTTAGTAAGAGAAATTGAACTTGAGTGCTTTAGAAACGAGCATTTTTGCTGGCCAAGATATAATTTCAAATCATAGTCAAGTCTATTTTCATGATCAAAGATTTCCTAAATGTTCCAATTTATGTTCTCATTTATAACATACATTTCCAATTCACGTGTTTATTTATAATATACATTCTTTTCAAACAGATCAAAGTTTTTTAAACAGCTGGCTATCTTTCATCACTGCAGCAAAGAGCATGCCAAATATCACACAGACAACTAGAGTTGCTTCAGAGCAAATTCTGAATGAATAAGGAAAAAAAATAGTGTGCACTTTCCTCATGGTGAAGACAGAAATAGGTCACCCAGAGAAGTGGGGGAATCTGCCTCGCTAGATGGTCAAGGCTCAATTTGACAGGGTCTTCGAAAACCTAACCTAAGGCTCTCCTTTCAGCAGGAATTCAGAGCAGACTGATATTATCTAGCTTCGCACCATCACTCACGCCTCCGTACAGCCCAGCCACTCCCTACTTCAGAGCACACTGCAATAGTCTTCGACCACCTATTTCCACAAAATTGTTTTTAAAAGAACCATCTGGGAGAGGAAGAAACAACAAATACACCAAAGTTGGATGTCTCCCCAACAAGGATATTTTCTGTCTCATATAACACTTACAAAACTGCTGCATTTACAGGAAACCACCATTTACATGCACCTCAGATGGGCCCAGAGAACACCTATAAACGCTTCAAAGGATCATAGCAAGACACATCAAGGTGGTGGGATCTGCCAAAGAGACACTCCCAAGATGGCTGGAGATGTAGGGGTATTTTGTGTGTTTCAGGCCCTGCAGAACATCTGTTGATCCAGCAGAATGCTTCCTTTGGTATTTCAGATGGGTTACATAGGTGCTAGAAGAGTTGTTCCTCAAAAGAAGCACTATATGCTCATGCAAAATTACAGATCATGAATTTCCATACTTCGTTTTCTAATAACGAATTCTTCCCTTTCTTTTCCTTCCCCAAAAGTTTTATATCCAATGAAATTCAACACCCTGAGGTCATCAGTGGTATCTAACACTGTAGTCAAGAAACTCCACTTTACCTTGAATCAGTTGGAACCGTTCCCAATATCTGGCATTGCCTGGAAAAACACATTTACTGATGTCCCAGTACAATTGACTCTGCTCAGGCTAGAGTTCTCATGGCATATGCTACCACTAACACTATTTATCTGTGCTTGGATCACTTTTGGGGGTTTGTACAGAGATTACCAGATTTTTCTGCAGTTCAGAAGTTTCTGAGTGCAGAAAATACTTTATACGCAAGGGGTAAGTGGAACTATATAATGTAATAATTAGTTCTCATGATTGGAGAACAGTTACAAACAAATGGAAGGAGGGCTGGTAGAGAAAGATCCATTTGATTTCAGACACACCACAGCATTCAGTGCTAGCATCTGTGTCAATACCCTGTGAACCGTTTTCCCCTCTCCCTTCTTCACTGCTATCACTGCTGATTACGAATATAGCAAGAACCTTTCCTCATTTATTGCTTGCGAGAAGAAACGGACAGGACAACTGACCCGACAATGATTGAGAAGGCTCATCTAATTAGACAAGACAGGAGACAGATGTTCGTGGGTATTCCTTTAGTGAGGAAGTCACAGCTACAGAGGAGGAGAGTGAAAATGCAGTCCAACACTTGCTAATGCAATTGCCTAACAGCCTGAAGAAGGGTTTAGGAAGCTAAGTTACTTACACAGTGCTCAGGACAGCACATGCACAGCAATCTCCCACTGAAGCCCTTTGGTCTGCACACTTCGGAAAACTTACCCACTACATGAAGTACCAAAATTTGATAGGAACAAACACAGGCATGCCTCTAGTGCAAGAAGATTAAGAACACCATTACAACTGCAAAGAAAAAACACAGCCTTTTATAAAACCTGTATTTACAAAATGTTACTTACCGTATGATTTCTGCTGTCAACACGTTTTCTAACAGCACAAGCAGAATGCCACTGCCGCATCCTAAACCCAGCTAGCCAGCCCACGGGAACAAGCAGTCTGCAGCGTAAGAGGTGACAAAGAAGAGCACCCGAGCATGTCATCTCTGCCCTGGACATCCCAGGGGTTAACATGAGACTTCTTAGCTCCAGACACACACTTGCGTGTATGTTAAATGTCAGAAAAAAGTCTAGATTCAGACCAAATGGTATGAAGTATAAAGAAATTATTCTATAACAAAGTGGCAGCAGAAGAATGCATTAATAATTAAAAAGGAGATGCAGAACTATGACCTGATCTTGCAGCACTTAGCACAGGCCATAACACTGATTTGGACAGTAAAACCATGTTATTTATCCTCACTCCTTACTGTTGTCCCTATTTTCTGTTGCTGTTACTTACTGTGTGGAGAAACCAAGTCCGTATGAGAACAGAAGGGCAATCATTCCACTGACTGTATATGTTCCAGGCACTTTAAAGTGGAGATGTTTATTCGAAATACAAATCTGTTAATATATAGAGACATCCTCTAATTTCAAAAAATATCTTGTTAATAATTAAACTTAAGCCTAGTTTAGATTGATTTTTTTGTTGTTTTTTAAGGCGACTAAAGAAAAAGCAGCATCAATTATTGCTACCTGCAGTGAAACAACAGGGAAAACCTACCACGTATCTATTAGCTGGACTGTTCTAGGATGCACTTCTGGCAAGGCTATTTCTGGCCAGCTTAAAGCTGCCTTCCTTTACCTATCTGGATGGGTTTTCACACACTGCTGAGAAATAGTACAGGCTGCAGAGAAAGGAGCACCTTAGGCTTTTATCTGCGTTCCAGTCCCATAGCCAGGTCTGATTAATCAGCAAGAGCTCTACAGGGAATATGGACAAACAATAACGAGCAGCTGGTCTCTGGGGATAGCATTAACAGCAGCAGGACCGTACCAACAGTACAAAGTACCATGGCAAACTTGGCAAAGCACCACCCCCCTGCCTGCAGGCTTCGTCTCAAACTGAAACACAGCCCATCACAACACCCTCAGAAGGCTACGTGTTGCTGGACCCTCACCTCAATGCGTCTGTATGAGTTATGAACGATGCTTTTCTGAGCAGTCCCTTCCCCAGACCAGCACTGGGCATCCAGGTCTAAGTGCCTAACGATGAGGTGAGTGACCCAGACAGAACAAGCAGGAACGTTTCATGTCCTAACGCCATTTCCCTCAAATCTGAGGATCTCACCTCTTGTTCTGATTAGTGTCCGGCATCACCGGGAGCCTCACAGGCCTGCAAGTGGAGCTGACTGGGCTTGCTTAACAAACAACCCACATTTCAAAAAAATTCTGCAGCTCACATTTTAAAAAGTCTTAGGATGAAGGAAGCCTGGTTCCTCCAAGAAAGGCAGGAACAGCCTGCAGTCTGGTTTGAAGGAGCGGAGCTATTTTCATTCTGATTATGCTAATTTGGCAGTTGGTCCTTTGTTATGACCAAAAAAGAAAGACATTTTGGAATTTCAATCCGGAATTAGCAGGGTACTGATTTGGACAGTGCTGGCAGGAGTCAGCCCATGGAAAGGTTGGAAGAGACATTTTACTGTGTGCGCAGACACTGTGAAATCTCAGCCTTACAGAAATGAGCAAGGAAAACTCCCATCAACTACACCGAAACTAGAATGTCAGCCAGCTTCCGTTCCACAACCAAAGCTTTATTGCATCAATTATTTTCTGATTTTTTTTTTCCTGCCAAAGCTTATAGATGACCTTTCTACACCAAACTGCAAACTTCCAGATCAGAACTACTACTGCTTATCTGATAAGAGCCACCATATTTTAGCAATAGGGAACTTGCTAAGAGAAACAGCTGCCTCAGGCTTCACTCTGCTTCAAGAAACCCAACCAAAAATTGTACCTCAGTTTTTTTCCCCCTTTTTGCCTCAGTCTGAAGACATACAACAGGACTAAGTAATCATTTCTCTCTCTCTCACACACACACCCCTCAACAGGCTGGCTGCACAATCTTCTTTCATCCTCTTTTTTTCCAGGGTAGCTGCAGGAATCAGACCAGATGTAATAGTTGCCAGTATTCACTTTTAAGCATAGGTGTAGATACACCTAGATGTGCTAGGTTTCTTGGCAGGGATGTACATGACCTTGTTTTTTAATAATATTTTGGACAACTGGAAAGAACGTGTTAAAGTACTAAGGACTCATTGTGATTCTCTATTGCTTACACCACAAACATGGTGTTCTTCTAATAGGTGCATCTTATTTATAAAAGCTGCTATTAAAAGAATTTGGAACATGTCCAACTTTAAAATCCTTAATGTTTACTGCAATTTATTTATTTTTTTTTAAACAAAGACTTCTAAAATGATTTTGCATCCCCAATCAGAATTTTAAACTCTGCTTTTATATGGGCACATCAAATGAAAACTAAAGCCTGAAGAAGATTCACCAAAGCTCAGTCAAACACTAGAGAGGAAAATATTTCCCCTGCGATTCTGTTTATCCATCTAACTTTTGTATCCTTCTGCTTACTTGACCCAAGGGTTCCATTTTCTGGCACAAAGCTCCATGGCTAAGGCGGCTTCAGTCTTCTAAAGCCAGGGGGTTAGGACGACCCTGTGCACAACCTGAGCAATTTAGGAGCTGTGCTCAGCAGAAGCTGCACCACACAAGGCTGGAATTCATTCAGACACTAAGCACGCCTGGACCATTTTCTCCAACGATATGACTTGTCTGTCCTTATTTCTCTGCATCCAAAATTTCTGCTTGATTTTTTTTTCCCAGAGAAAATGATGCCACAACACAGTTCCAATCGATACTTGACATAGTATCGGATTCCTTGCAGTAAAAAGTACCGGCTTAACATCTTGTCCATGCTTTCTCCAAGAAGCCTATGGTAGCACGCCTTGCCTCAGCAAACCATCAATTTAAATGATTGGGAAAAAAACAACATATAATAAGTGACAGATTTTTCAAATCAGATAAAGATGGGAACCAGATTATCTGTCTGGGGGTGATAGATTGCAGCAATAATAAATTCACTTTAAGACACTGGATCAATTTTTAATCAAGCCAAGAATTATTATTGCAGAAAGATAAAATGACCCATGAGGAGATGCCTTAATTTTCCACCAATCAAATTATAGCCTTTCTAAATAAGATGTAATGAGATCCATGGAATATCCAGGTTACACAGCCTACCTAATTACCCATGTTCCCTGTCATGTTGTGATATAGTAGTAGTAAACTGACCTCTGAATTTACCAAGATGAAAAGGTAATTAGTTTCTCGACAAGGCTGTAGTGAAAACAACAGCAATGACACGTCACCTCCTTCCACCAAGTCACAATCTCAGAGGTGTTTGTTCTTAAAATATACAGGATATGACCTACCGGGTAATAAACTACAGTCATTACGTGAAGCACGCGTGTGACAGAAAAACAACCACCATCTCTAAGTTGAGAATACAAGGGCTGAAGGTAGAGCAAATCAACCCATATTCCACACGAAACTATCAGCATGTTACCACAGGGGGGCTCATGAGATGGTGGAGTGTCTTCTAATTAAAGAATTCACAAGGCCATATATAAACGGAGCTTTCCTGAGCCACAGGCCCCACAAGAATAATTTTCATTCCTATTGTCCTTCACCACACAGGCATTTTTTTTATTATTTTTTGTGCAACTTGCAATATGATGCCCTCAGAAAAGCATTCCTGAAAGCACACCAAGGTCAAACTTGGAAATTATCATCAAGAGCTGGTAATTATTCAGATCATGGTTTTGTGCATACTGAATGGAACTGATTATCCCTTCACCCCAATTTTTGGAGCTATATGAACTGCATTGACAACAAGCTTCAGTGACACCTTTGCCAAAACTATTAGTGAGAACTAAGACTGAATTTTCTCTAGCCACCTTAGAAAGCAGGAAATCCCCAAGATGATTTGTCCCTGCCTGTGCGTCCTTTTCTTTGGGCACTACTGCAGCTTAGAGATACAATGACAGACATAATTGGCTCATGCAAAGAAAGCCATCATCAAATTAATGAACTACAACAATTCATTCCATCTGCTGCCTCTTTCTTGCTAATTTATTAATAACAATTACACAAAAAATGGCATGGATTATAAATTTCAATTTCTCCTCTTTACCTGAAAATTTAGTCTATGAGAGTCTTAAAAATGATCTCATATTATACCAAATAGATTTATGGCTTATTACTAGTAATGTGGCAGTACCCAATTGACCATAAAAGCTAACTATTTAAAAGTAACTTAAATTACCCCTTCTGAGCAAATTGGATATTTGGTTTACATAGCTTGCACTGCTTTTATGACAAGAGCCCCTCTTTGGTCACCAGCCCATCACATTGCTCTGCTTGGGTCTCCTACAGCCCGTGACAGACAACACGTAGTGCAACACGGCCATGCAAGCCCAAAGCCCAACTGCCAGTACATGACCTTCTCTGCAATGGCAAAAACGAAGTGATGAAATAATGAACGGGTTTTTCAGAGGGGTTCAGATAACCATACTCCTGTATAATGCTGTCAGGTGCTGACTTTAACAGGAGTAAGTTACACAAAGACCAAGCACTGCAGAATGCCTCTTTCCTACCATAAGGAAGCATGCAGGTAGAAGTCAACGAGTAGATGCTGTCACCAGTCACACTAAGGGAAGCGTGAACTGAGAGAAAGCCCATCAAGTGCTCCTGCTGGGCATTCCACACCTCTGAGCATCCCCGTACGATCCAGGGAATCTCCATTTGGCAAAGAACTGTGTGGTGAAAAACAACAGTCAAGTCCCTGGTCAAGGCTTAAGACACATGAAGAGAAAGCCTGGCTCCATCACATCAGGGGCAGAAAGTCCCATTTCATTCAGCTGATCACAGCTTTCGCCAAAGTCTGATGCGCATACCAACACTGCAGGAATATAACTGCTTAGCAGTAAGTTTTTGACTTTTTTTTTTGGTACATCTGCTACTGTTAGTGCAGTTTTATTAATACAGAAACATGACACACAGAAATACCTTCATTTTTTCTGCAAAGAAATAGTTCCATCAACACAATACATCTGCACACCAACGTAAACATCTTATGCAGTAGGCAAATTACGTGGCCCTGGCAGTACCAAGAGTTACAGCAGTCAAACTTGAAGGGAGTTGCCCAAACCAAGCCAATTTGCAAACACTATGAAGTTTGTTTTAAGTGGAATCATTAAGTATTACCTAATTTATGATGAGGTAATGTTCAAATGCCAAAAAACCCTCAACACTTTTTCCAGCAGAGTTTACAGATGCTATAAGGAGAAGAAGAAAAAAAAAAGGCTATTACCCAGAAGGAACTCAAAATATCAGAGGGCTACCTCATAAAGATAGTTTGCAATGTTCCTATTTAAATGTTTTGATCAAAACACATCAGTAAATTAAATGCAAAGGCTGTATGTTGATTAGAACAAAAGATAACATTACATTAAGATTAAAGTCTTGGTATTAAGTAAAGTATCTAAGCACTAATTTCAGTTCTGTAATATTTCCACCAATACTATTATCCCCATTTAATTAGGACATAAAAGTAAGTAAAGTTAATTTAGAAGGAAATTTCAAACAGCATTCCCATTTGATTTTCTAGTAAATTAACACTTTAAAACCTCTAATGGGCATCTTCAAAAGAAAATGTTATTAACAAAATATGTGATAATTAACATAATTAAACCTCTCTAAAGTATACATTTTTAACAGCAATTGTTCTGTTAAAAAACATGCAAGAGGAGTGAATCAAAAATCCCACTCCTCTCATAATGTAGATATGCATTCGATAGCATAAACACCAGGCAATTCCTCATGGATATCCACTAACCTACAAATCGCTAGCATTAACTCATAACAAGATTACTTTTTCTGGAACTAGATTAACTTTTGCACATTCCCTTACCCTCAAAATGAGCTCAGTAAATGGCTACGAGCGCTCCAATATCTCAAATTATGCAGTTATTAATTTAAAGAGGGAGCATATTCTCTGACCTTATCCCAAACTTATTCTAGTCCCCTCTTATTCCCCCAGTTTTCTAATACCTTTTCCGGCACGCCAAAAATCAGAGTATCACACGTTAGATCTAACTGGTAAAAAAAGATCAGCCCTATTGCAGTGTCTGACTGAAAACATTTTGCGATTCTTCAAGTTAGGACATCGTGCTTCACAACGCACAAATATGTTGGTCATCCTCAGGCTTTATGGATGCAGCACCTACCTGGGGAAGTCATCACATCTTTCAGGGGACAAGCCTGATGACCTAAAGTAGATCCTTTATGTCTTTTGTGCCCCCAAAAGATATATGTTCCCATTAGCTAGGATGAAGTAGCTAAACATTTTCATACTTTATCTGAGTTGCTTAAATGTCTCGAGCCTGCACAGGGAGCTGGCTATCTCACGATTGGGCCCGTGCTTCCTGCTCCCAATCAGCCCAGGATTACCTCATGAGCAAGGCCTCACGTAATTTCAGACAGGATGTGGCAGTGTCCTTTCATACGTTAAGCTCAGCACCAGGTGCAACAGCACTGCTGATAACAGGGAATAAAGGCAACTTTATTCACATTTGGCTTTCTCCCACATTTCTTGGGAGGGAAGGAAAAAAAAAAAAATGAGGGAAGAAAACATGCACGTATCCCATTTGTATTTGCCTGTTTTACACAGACTTTGGTCCAAGGGTGATAGAGTCAAAGCTGAATGATATTTCTTTCCCAATATCTCTACTGAAGGGCAGGGAAGGAAGGAGCTGTAATCTGCCAGAGACAGAGCTCTGGGAGCACATTGTAGGTCACCAGAACGTTTGCAGCAGGATAGGCCTGATCTCCAAGAAGACCAGAACTTCCACCATCACCCCGGTTTCCACTTGCTCACAGACTTGGCAAGGGCAGCCCAAGCCTGTGCAAGTGGGCAGTGAGGAAGTCAGTCTGTGATCCAGCATGTGCAAATTAAGAAATAGAACTGCCCACAGGCATCCCGCTTCTCTGCCCTTCAATTCCTCACAACCCTGCAGACCCTTCCCTTCCACAAAAGGGATTCAATCCACAGATGTGGAAGGGCTCAATTACACAACATATTTTTAATGAGTAGGACTACTTAGGCCAACAGAATACCATGCAATTCTGCTTCTTCCTGACAGACAGGGAGCCATAATCTCAGGTGGAACCAGTGCCCATGATAGCAAGGATCACACTAGTAAAGGTCCAGCCCCACCATACCTGAGCGAGATGAGCAGGGCAGTCCCAGAGTGACAGCCAGAGTCATCCAAGAGCTCACTTTCCAGTGATAAGGCAGAGAGCACAAATCAGAGTCACGATGAAACCAGGGTAATCAGGTCAGACATAGCCCAGGGATCACTAAGGAGGTTCACGGTGACAAGACAGGCCCAAGTCCAAGCCAGGAAATCAGTCCGTGAGTCAGTATCAATAGCATCCACAGCCTGAAATGGGCATGACTGCAGCTGAGCTGTAGAGCAGTGATTCTCCAACAACTCTCATATGAGGAGTGAGCCCCCAGGACTGAGCTTAAATGATCCACCTGGCCAAGGGGTGGGGCGGGGTGGAAGGCCTCAGCTATGGCTGACTAAGGCCATTAAGGGTACTCAGGGGCTTGGCAACCAAAATGCAGTTCCGGCTGAAACTTTGTTGACAAGTCTCCTATGTAACAATAATTTACTCAGTCCCAGGGCACAAAGCCACTTCCCTGCCCCTCTATCTCAAATTCATTTATATAAAGCTTTAAGGTGCAGGATTCTGCATCCTCTTCCTCATTTTACTGTTCAGGAAGAAAGCTCAGTTCAGCTGAACTCCGGAGAAGAAAAATCTCTCGTTGACCAGCCTCACAAGGGCTCCAGCACAGGATAAACTCATGTAGGCAACCAAGTGAGCTGCAGAAGGCAGCACTTGATTCAGCGAGGTGCTTGTTAAATGGCACACACCTCAAACCTCTTTGGTGAGGAAGCCCAGTTGAGTGTACTGCAGTGCTCCTGCTGAGCATTGCTTCTGGGAAAGTGGAGGCTAAAGTAGTTCTCACAACCAAGTTGGGAAGGGGAACATGAGAGAGTTAATAAACTTCTTTCTCCAAAAGAAAAAAAAAAAATCATTTGTTGCAAGAACTGGCTGAGTATTTGGGTTGTTATTTTCACTAGAGCTTTGCCAGCCACAGCTAATAGATATTACCACCTGAATCATGCACTGATTTACCAAATAAGTCATGACACTCCAGTAGTGTAACCTTATAGTATAGCAAATATTTGCCACCATCTGCAGTAAATTCAAAGCATCTGCTGTAACTTTTTCTTTTTTTTTTTTAAGAAAGTATAATAGCATACCCCACTGTAAATTCTTTTGATATTGTTATTACAATATTCTGCAATAAATAAAACAAACGCACAAATGTGGCTCAGGTTAACAAAATAAATCAGCACAGCTTAGCAACTGCTTTAATTATTATTAGACGCACTTTGTCCTTTCTCTTACCTGTTGCCTTACAGAAATGTTTTATTCACCATAGACACCAAAGCTTTTCCTGCTCTGTGAATATCTAAATGTAAAAGGTGTTTTGGGGGGTTTTGTTTGTTGATAAAAAGCTCAGTTGTTCTTTCAACCTGAGCTGATTTTTTTTTTCAAAATAACTCAGAAATTACTCAATCTCTGCTTTCACTGAAACCTACACAGCTTCTATCATTGCCTGGATATGTAGAAGCCAGAATGACGTGCTTTATAAAAATTACAGCTGTAGGTATCAATGCTGTGTTTATCACCACAGTATCCAAGAAACTATCACTCTTGCACTAAGCCTAAGAGTTTCTCTCTATCCACCCACTAATGGCAGTTTGGCTGATTGTGGGAAAGCCAGCAAATCTTGCTTTTTTGCTCTGTGGACAGACAAATTCCTGGGCATTTTTATCTCTTGTGGAAGGGGTTCAGTTACAGTCAACTGGCCTTCATCCAGGTACTGATCTTTCCCAGGCAAGGCAAAAAGCTGGAAACAGAGTCAATTGCCTCTGGTATAAAGAGGATGTGCAATGGCACGTTGCTAGAGTCCCAGTTGTCACACAAACTCCCCCAGCTGTTTAAGAAAGATGCTGAGCAAGATGAGATGAGACAAAAAAAAAAAAAAAAAAAAAAGAGCAGGAACAGTGTTGGGAAGATGAACAAAATTGCCCCTTACAACAGCTCAGGGGTTGTGTGGTTTTTTTTCTGAAAAGCACTGTCTCAAAACCTTTTTACAATTCTACAGTAAAATTGCAGCTTCAAAACCACTGGTGGAGGTAATAACAACAGCTGCCCTAGCCACAGGACCATAAACTTTAGCCAGTATCCAAGAAAAGACTAGAGCACTCATCACCATAAAAGTCATCATTTTGATGCCATCATTCCAGAGGTAGGATTCAAGATACCTGCAATAACCAGATGAAGTCAGAGTTAGTTATTTGTTAGCCTTTCAGCTAAAAAAGATAAAAGCACTACACTATTTTCAAAGAGTGTGCTACATGGACATGGGAATTTCATCCTTACAGATGGTATTGGAGGACTTGAAGCAGGCATAGGGCCCAGAAAGCACATCCTGTTCTTATTAGAGCCGTTTCAGGGACTAACCTTTTTCATGACTAGTAACCACCTTCCAGTTCCCAGATTAAATGTGTTATATATCTGTTCACCTTCCTTTGGGCTTTTAATTCCATATTTTGAAGTTTTTCCAGGTTTGTTTCACGGTGTTTTTTTGTTTTGTTTTGGTTTTTTGTTTGGTTTTGGTTTCTCCAGCTCTCACTTCAAACATAGCGTTTTCCTACCTTTTACTCATGATTTTAGAACAATTTGATTCCCTTTCAGCCTTGCTTATACTAGGCTAAACAAACTATACTCCCACAGGAGATAAACTCTGAGTATCTTAGGAACCCTTCTCCAAATTCATCTTCTTGAGTGCAGTTAGCTAGAATTAGCACATGGGGTAATCTACAGAGGGAAGATCTCCTTTCACATCTGAGAACACCATTTACAGAGATACTTCACATTTCTCAATCATCCCATAGCAAATACTGCATTCCAGGCTCCCTCCTACTTATCTAACTTCTAAATTATGAGTTTACAATGGAAATAGGATATTTATGAGTGCAACTTCACATTTTTCACTAGTACATTTAATTCCTTATCTTTCACTTTATTTCTCATGGTTATCTTAATTTCCCCATGGGAGATTTAAGGCCTTCTCTGTATTGCCAACGCATCTCACTTTTCCCCATCAATAACAGCATGTTCCAATTTTCATGTCTGCATCATTAAAGAAAAATCTTAAAACAAATCCAGAGCCAAAACTCATTCATGACACTTTTCTATAGTAACTTGCTTTCAGCATGGTAGAATCTCTTTCAGTATAACTGCTTTCTCTTTTACCAGTTCCTAGCAGCCCTCTTCTTAACAATTTAAAGTAACAATTGCCTACATAATACCAGGGACCTCTTAAGATGCAACACAGAATATCTAACTCACTTCTTTTGTTTGAAAAATTAGATAACTTACAAAGAGGAAGTGATCAAAAGAGACTTATATGAAATACTTCTGGTAACGTTTTATTACCCTTTATTCCATCTTCCTTCCAATCTAAGCATCCTTTCCCTGCTTACTACAGAGTTTGGAATTTGGGATGCTCAGAACCACCTCTTTGTCAGACAAAAAAAAAAAAAAAAACTTTGCAGATATTTGTATGTCCCAAACTCCTGCTCCTCTCAATATTTAATTACAAGTTGCTCATTTTCAGCCACTACTCTTGCACATTAGTTTGTCCAGACATCACAACATTATGGAGTCTCTTAAGCATAGAACATGCTCCAAAATACAAGGTCCTCACACAGAAATAATTTGCCTTTGCTGAGTGGTCAGGATTTGAAGAAAGGCATTCTGGTTTGCCAGCAAGATTTACAACTCAAACATCATTGCGGGATGTGATTTAGTGTCTCATACCTGGTCAATGATGCGAAGTGTCTAAGCCCACCCCAGAACTGGATTTACATGACTTTTGCACCAAAACCCATCTGCTCATGTTCATTCACCTCTACTGTTTCAGTTTCCCTTACTTTTTCCTAATCTGTTGTTTTCTACTCTCAGATCACAATAGCAACTGAAATGCCACTTTTACAACAAAAAACTTCTGAGCACCAGGCATGTCTACAGGGACCAAAGCAACAACCACCCTAAGTAATTGTTAAATTACCAAGAATTAATGCTAATAAAAGTGATGGGTCCTCAGCTTTTGGAAGCACTAGACTTTACAGCTATGTAAAAGAAAAGCTAAAGTTTTGGAAAAGCTTCCTAAACAAAGACAAACACTGAACTGTACTATTTCTCTTCCAAATTTCATCTGTCTCTAAAGCCCAAACTTCTACAAACTATTTTCATTACTTTGTTATCTTTAGATATTTAATTAATTTGCACCAAAGTCCCCAGTATTTTCATTCCTTAGCATCCTGCTCAGTGTGGCCCCAGAGTAAAGAATACATATTCACTCTCTTAGAAGCTAGAGAACTTACCATATTTAACAAGAAGCATCTCTGACAGTAATTGGAGTTTTGTATCAAGGTAAATAAATGGTAAGATCATAAGAACATACTCTAGTGGCCACATGCATCCTGCAAACACTAACATCAGAGAGCGAATTTAACATACAGTCTCAGTGGATACGAATTTTCTATAAACAATCTGAAGAAAGCTTCACTTTTGTCGTCTGTTATTCCCATCAAAAAGAAATGAATATTCTGTTTCATATGTTTCCTACCAGGTGGCTTCATTACTTACCAGCAGTCTTTTTTCCCTCATCATGTGTGTAATACCATAATATCCTCAATGACAACAGATTAACTTTCTTTCCTCAATACTAGCATTCAATGCAAATTATCCGAATTATTCAATATGCTGGAATGATGGTACTTCACAAGGGTATGTTGGAAGATGCGTTCCTCGTATCGCTTAAAACAACAGCTCACTTTTATCAAGGTACAAAGTGCTCACCTGCACAGTATTTATTCCCACAAGCCCAGAGCACAGAGTGGAGCAGCATACAGGGACTGGCACATTTGTAGTGGGATACCAGATGCTCCACTCTTCCCAGTCACTGACCACATGAGTCATTTACTCTCTCTGAACATGGGCTATCCCTCTGTAATACAGAGATAACAGCACTTCCTTGCTTCAAATGAAGTGCTGGAGGCATAAAAATTTCGAGACTGAGAGGTGTCTCTTGATGGTGAGGTAAGCGCCTTGAGCAAATAAGTGCCTGGATAACTCAACTCACTGAAGTCTGAGCACTGTGTTTAAAGAGTTAAGTTCAGAGCAGAGGGGAAGGCAAAGCAGGGTATGAAGGGCTCCTTTCTACACTCCTTGAAATCAGTAGCTTCAGCAGATACAGAACTGGCCTCTAAATGCTGAAGCTGTGCTAACGCATATGTTAAGGAGAAAGAAATAGTCATTTGGACTTGGGGGGTAAAAAAACGCAAATGCTGTGGCTTTGAAATAAAAGAGTAAAAAGAATAGGCTCAGGAAGGTATATAAATCCTCTTAGGCAGCCTCTCAATATTCCCTTTCCTGTAACTTCGTAGCAGGGCTTTAGCAAATGATCATTTCAAGGAGAATGGCCATACACTATCATCAGATAGCCATTTCTGGCTTCATCCTGATTAGAATGACAGTCAAGTTCAAGGCAGCTAACACAGCAGGTCCAAACAAACCTCTACATAAATATAGTCTCATTGTGGTGCCCCTGTTTAGGAACAGTTTTTGTTTGCTTTAAGCTTATTCAATTAGAGTTTTGATGGATACCAAAAATAATAATAATAATAATAAATAGATTTGCAGTACACCAAGAAGGGAGATAGGTTTAGGCTGGAGTGGAAGATGCAGATGACTCCTAAACTAGAGAGAACATCTGAAAGCTTTTTTAAAACACATAATTGCTATCAAATATCCTAGTGTAAGCCCAGGAAATTAAACATTTTCAAAAGATTGAACCAGCAGTGCAAAACCTAATACTGGGGACAGCCCCTTTGTACAGGTCTGAGAAATAAAAGGGTCAAAAGTGCTTCTTCATGGAAGAGGACAATTGTGAAGGCAAAGAACAAGCTGGAATTGTTCAAGCTGCTCCACCGTGTTGTAGGGGGCAGACACAATCCCCAGGCAGCTGTCAGGGTTGAAACAGGGCAAAGACAGATCACAGCTATATTTGCCACCTCCTTCCGCAGACCTTTAACACTGCTTGCCTGACGCCAAGCCCCCTCTGCAGCACCACTGCCAACTTGCAGCCATCCACCCTATGCTTCAACCCGTCCCAGGTGGGGAATGCTCCCTCCAACTACACAGCATGGCTTGCAGTAGCTGCATTATTATTTGCTTACCATGGTGGCAAAGTCCACTTAACCTTTTCACAGCCATACCATGAAGACAGGAGGTACCGTATTAGTTATACCTACAAGTTGCTACCATCTGCAGTCAGTTAGGCGAAAAGGGAGGTGAGACATCCACTTCTCTGCTCAGCTGTGTTCATTTTGTTGACTCACATGCTCTCTCACCCCTTCCCCACTGGTTTACTGCATGGCATTTGACACTGAGGTCCTTCCCGCAAACATGAGTTGGGAACTGTCTTCCTCACGATGCCTCAGGATCCGTGTGCAAAATGGGCCCTACTCCTGGGCATCGCTAAGGACAGGGCAGGACCCCTTGCCCACTTCCACCCTGATTTACCTCCTTGCAGCCTCCCAGGGTGGTACAGTCTCTTATGATATTCTTCGCTGGAGCTCAGGAAAATTAGGACACTCTCAACAAGCAGAAGGAAGTCAAGTGTGAAAGTCTGTCCCCATCTGCTCCCCTCCATTTTAAGATTTTAATTCCTTACATTCCCAATAGAAAGTCAGTCTCTAAACTCTGAGTTATCCAGAGTGAAAAATAAGCATCAGGAATTCCTGGTTGCTTTTGCAAATGTTGCAGTATTTCTAAGAAGCTGACAAACACCTCTGTTCAGCTAACTTGTCACTTATCTTTGAGGTTATGTTGTCATTGTTATTGGTGATGTCCAAGGACTTTCCATAGAGTACCACTAGAAAAGCCAGTGATGAACATCTCTGCATCTTGGGCCGTGACAGGAGTGTGCCAGATGTACATTTTAGAAAGCAGGGCATGTATCAGCCTCCTCGTAGAGCCTTGTCAGAACATTTGATTAACGGTGACGTGCTGGAAATCTTAAGCAAAAACCACGGCCCCTCGCAACTGTTCTATCCAGATCAAAGCCATGTGGCCACAGATACTCAGCACCAAATGCAGTTTCTGAAGCTCTTCTGCCACTCTGAGTGTTTGAAACCAAAAGGATTTCAGGCTAACAGGAGGTTTAGGAGTCATGGGTTTTTAGCCCCTGAATTTTAAGAGCATAAAGATTCACATTATACTGCAATGATCTGAAAAATCCTAAATGTGCAATGAACACCTTACCTCAATTACTTGGTATAGAAGGAAGAATAGGCTTTCCAGTCCTGCTCCATGGCCCACAGGTTAATGGACTAATCCAATAAAACAATAGGTTATAATAGGAGTCTCAATACAATTAATATCATAAAACTAATGATGATCTGTTTCAGATGGAGCCACTGAAGAAACTAAAGCATTAAATATTTTCCCCATTTATTTAATCATATTGAAGATTTCAGTCATGTAAAAGTGTAATATTACATGTATGCACTTGCATGCACACAGACAAATCCACATGGAGAGATCCATTTAAAGTCATTAAAATGTTGTATGGCCATATTTCCCTCACTCATTACATGGAATGATATTAATTTCTATACCAGAAGGATTACTTCTGAAGGAGCTTAATATGGGTATCTTTCTAACAGAATACCTGCTGAAAGAGACTACAGTATGCTACAGAGAGAAAAATAAAACAACAACAAAACCAAAAAAAACCACAGATGTGCTTTGCAGTAGAGAAAGCAATAAAAAAAAATCATGCACAAACCAGCCAACTATCTTCCCTCCCATTCAGAGTTCCTGAAGAAAAGACAAGTTAAACCAATAGCCTTGGCTTCAGTTAACTTTCTGGGAAACAAACAAAAAACATGAAAGAGTGTCACAGTACAAGACTTTAAAGTCAATGTCACCATTCCAACAAGCCACAGCCTAGCACAAACCTAAGACTTGATAATTCCAATTCACTCTTTCTAAGGGCACGCAAGAGCACATCAGTAGTGAGCCCACTGTCCAAGGGCCTGGGTGGGTGGGTGCTCAAAAAGCATTGGTGCTCCATGGGGTAAGGTCAGGAGTAGACAAACAAGGATTTGTGAGGTAATCGTCTTCCAGTGGGGGAAGACAGACTGGTCTGAGATATAGGAGCAAAATTAACTCCAGCCACTGTGAAGTAAATGGAGGAGGAAGACTGAATAGAGTAAATGGCACACTACTAAAAATGTTATTTGCCCCCTATCTCAGCAGATTTCTGTAAGGTCGTCAACACAGCTAGGTGCAATTGGTCATTTCTAACTGGGCTTACTACCTTATTTTGGAAATGAGCTTTAATTAAAGCATATGAAGTTGGTGGTGTTACCTCCCACAGATCCTCATGATCTCATGAATCCTATTTTGTCTCTAAACTAAAATTTAGTGAGGAATTTTCCCTATGACAAGACATACTCCTGTCTGTCTTACCATTGTCTTCATGCTTTGAACACATTTCTCCAAGATCTAACCCAGCAAAAACTCCTCTGCTGCTGCATGAAACGCTATGATCTGAAAGGACAGATTTGCAAAGAGGGAAGGAGATTCAGTCTGAATTTACATTTAGGAAGACACCTACTGTTGAGGTGAAACGGAAGCATAAAACGTAAAGCATCTCAGTGACCTCCATAACTGTCCATTCATTGTCATATCCTTTCCTGTCAAGAGTTTACCCATATGCAAGAAAAAAATGGTGACCTGCAAACAGGATGGCCCCTTCATCTTTACCACTGCATTGAACCACCACTGAGGGCCACCGACCAGTTCAGAATTAGAAAAGTGGTAAGGCAGGTCCAACACAGAAGTACCTGCAGTTCACATTAAAACTGGCCCTTAATTACTAACATTAATGATTTATGACAATAATACTGAAGGATCACATGGAGAGCCATGGGACCTGACAGAGGGATCTGGATAGGCAGCACTGCTGGGCTGAGGCGAATGGGATGACGTTCAACAAGGCCAAGTGCCAGGTCCTGCACTTTGGCCACAATAACCCCATGCAGCGCTATAGGCTTGGGGCAGAGTGGCTAGACGACTGGGAAGAGGAAAGGGACCTGGGAGTGTTGATCGCTTGCAATCCAAGTAACAGAGCAGGAGAAAAGGAGTTATCTTCATGCTGCAGATGGAGAACTGCACCACAGAGAGAATAAAGTGACTTGTTAAAGAGGAACTAAACCAAGAACTAAACCCAGATTTCTCACATCTTAGTCCATTCCCCAAACCATAGCTGATCGTTTCCCACACAGCCTTGGAAGACTTTCACTACTAAACTCCTCTGAGCTTGCTGCATTTTGGCCCTTTCCCACGTGGCCCCGTATGCTTTTCACTTCCCTTCATCTAGCTGGCTGTTACAAATGCTCTTTCCTTGGCCTCTCTGAAGCATTCTGTGGACAGGCATCTGTTATCCTTTCAAAGAAATGGGACCCTCAAGTCCAGCTTCTGCTCCCTACAGGAGTGCTGATGCCCCTGGTGTCCCATTAGCAAAGGCACACTCTCTCCCAGCCTCACGGGTGTGCTGGCTGAGCAGCTGTCCTCCTCAGGAATGTGCAGTCAAAGCAAATTAGACGTGTTCATTTGTACGGGCTGCAAAAGCCATGTGCCTCTTCACTTTATCTACAGACTTGGGCAAAACACTTCACACCCATCTATGTTCTTATGCCTCTACCACTTCTCAGGCATGCATCAGTCACCTTTGTAGCTGAAGAACCTTCCTCCCTTATATACATCATCTACTCTGACTCATACAGTCCCCATCTCCTGCTCTTCATCCAGTTCTCTTCTTGCTTAGCCAGTCTTACAAATCTCTATCAAGCCTCTGTTACCAAAGCATGCCCCTCAGTTGCTCCTTTCCTGCCCATGATGTCTGTATCTCTGCAAGTGCCTCTGAGACCCCCCCTTTGCTGCTCCCTCAACCTTTGAAGCTTAAAATGCATCATTAGTGCTCAATGTCTTTGCTCTGCTTCTGGGGAAGTATCACAGCTCCAAACACCTTCTGTGCCAGCAGACTCAGCTGGATTGATTTCCCTTGCCTTCAACTCTCCCACTGTCCACAAGGGATCCCACTTGAACGAAAGCCAGAAGCCCTGCTCGGGGAGCAGCGTCAGCCATATGCTGTTAGGCCTCTGCATTTTTCTCGAAGTGCGATATTCAGCCATGCGCTGCCACTTCAGAGTCACAGCCAGAATTAATAACGTACACAGGGACACCTTCTCTCTTCTCACCTTTGATTATCGCATGTACGTTACATGTGTTTATGCAGCTATTTTCTTGATGCTGACTGAGATATATGCAGTCTTATAATGCTGCAGTATATTATTTTTCACTATTTGTTTTCAGGCTGGAAAAATGCCATAAAAACTGTGAAGAAAATTGAGAACAGATCCTTTCAGCTGGTGTAAATCTAGATACCTCCATTGATTTTGGTGGATTTATGCCAATTTCAACAAAATGAAGATTCAGCCCTTAAAAATATCAAGTCATATGTTTTGCACATCTTCCATATTCCTAATAACGTGATTTGATGTGATTTTCATTTCATTAAAACTTCACAAGTTATTTTTGTGTGGAAGGAAATTAATGAAAATCTTATTAATCCTGGACAACTTTCTTTGCATCTGACACTGACGCAATACTTGGAGATTAGAGTGAAAAAATAGTGTGGTTGAATTCAAGTGTCTGTCCCACCAATCTGAGTTTTACCCCCAAAACGGGTAGATGAGGTCACACGCTAAGAGTTTCACACTATCTTTATTAAATTACTATGTGTTGATTCCCTGTCTTGCTTTTTAAATGTAAGGTGACAAAGATCACTGTAATCTACATTTAATGAAACATCATATCTCCTGTGTATTCTCATTGATCGCATCTTTTCTTATCATTTTTAAGCGAATATTGTGCTTTTGAAATGACAGAAGCTCCTTTCCTTGAAGAAACTCTTGCTGTCTGCCAGTGATCTTGTTATATGCTTTGAGAGCCTGTTCCATTTGTAATTACAGTCAAACTATCAGGGACTTCTTGAATCACAGAATAGCTGTCCAGCAGCAAAATTTTGTCAACACAATGCACCATTCACTGCCTTCTTTGTAAAAGTCACACTGCTGGGATTGGCATTTTACTGTTTATTTTCCTCAACATGGAGATTCACTTTGAGATCAGTAAGGAAAAAAAAAATAAAGTGAATCATTTCTTCAAAAAGGTGACGAAGAAATTACTGAAAGAAAAAGTTTCATGAGAACCTGACAAAAACTGGCCTGAATTGCCATCTAGCTGAACCACCCCAGGTAGCACTCCCAAGTAATGGATTTATATTTCTGGGAAGCAGGTATTCAAATATTAAGCATGGGATCCCAATTCAAGCCAGACTTTTGCCCAAGTGTTTTTCTGAGCACTAGAACATCCCTTGTTCTTTAGTAGGAGGATTCTCCTGAATTAAACTTAGAATTGCTGCCATAACTCTCTTCTATGCCACCATTACTCCTCTTGCAAATAGAATAATTATATTTGGTTGCATTGTATTTGGTTGCTGATTTCAGAAATTTATCAATATTTCTTCAAAGTTCTGGAACAGGAACAGATGCTGCAAATTCCCTAATGCACTTAGCATGTCAGAATTTAAACAGCCCCAGTAAAATATCTGAATTGAGATCTGAGATCCAACGCTTTGACAAGCGTTATTTAATGCTGTGGTCAGGGGGGATGATGTTTGCAATGTTATCCTGAGAAGGGGTCAGTTTCTAAGAGGACTGACAGACTGCACTTCATTTGTTAGAGCAACCCCACCGAAACCAGTGGACATGACCGTATTGCATCTGTTGAGTGAAACAGGTCTGGTGGTATCACTCATCTCATCTCCTAAGGCATCAGTCTGTCTTGCGCAGAAAAATACCAGATGTCATCTAGAGCCTTTTCTGAACTTTATCAACTCTTCTCTCCTGTAATTTTTACTCATCTCCCCTGCAAAGGTCTGACTCACTGTTTCCTTCTTTCTTTAGATTGTTCAGCCTCCAGGAGGGAGCTCTGACTTAGTCACGACTGTGGACAGAAAGGCTCCAGATTTGTAGTTCCACCCTACTTATGCTTGACAGCAACCTGAAACAAAGGTTTGTGTTAAAGTCAACATTACAGCAAACCTCAACACATCATTATGTTTGTATAGTTGAAGATCTTAGAGACTTGCATCGTTTATTACCCAACTCAGCATTATCATCTGTCCAAAAAATAAAGGTCCTGATTTATTTTGCAGGGCAGAAAACAGGGAGAGCCTTCAGTCAGTGCCATTCAGTTCAGCCTTCCATTTGCCCTGAGAAATGTGAGATTACTTTGAAATCATTGTTGTATTTGTTCAGAGAATACAATCCCTCTTCTCAGAAAAGAATCATAGACCTTGCTCACTGCTTTTGGAAGGAGGGAAATGCAGCAAGAAGAAAGTGTCCAGTTGTGTCAATTCTGCCATTTGCCAAGCACTCGGGACCACGTGGTCCACACGAGGCCCAGATCAGCGTAGTTAAACATGAACTTCACTGTGGCATCATTTCAGGCTTTGAAGAACAGCAAGATACAAGACAAAAGGTTTTGAGTCTAAAAAAAATGTACTCTACAACTATGAAATTTCAGTCCTGACAGCAAAGGCAAGTCAAATTATGGTGCCTAGACTATTCTCTTCATAATGCTTCCTTAGGGTCTAGAGCAGCCGATCCCTACACCTCCTCAGACCTGCCATTTGGTCCTGAGATCTTCCAGGGAAAGCTTCCTTGACCAAAGCTCTAGCCTACCTTCCCCCAGCCAGGGAGGGAACAGCAGCAACCACCCCCAAGTCTATTTTCTACATCTTTTTGGCTCATAGGCCAGTTTCTTCTGGCAGGCCTGTGCAGGTGTTGACAGGAGTTTGAGCGTTGGGTCCCTCTAGGCCAATGCCTACAGAGATAGAAAAGGGTGAGCCCTGGTAGCTGGCTAGAAAGGAGAGGCCTTTCATCCTCTACAATGAACCCCATGCAAGCAATCTGCACTTCTGGGTCAAGCAATGGAGTCTTCCCCTGGAGCACACCATGGTGCTCCCATCTTATGGTCCCAAAAGATGGGGCCAAACACAACAGCAACCTTTTCTTTCTCTTCTCCTAGGAGTACTACAAAGCCCTTTTCCTCTGTGCTGTATATACACCTGACCTTTCAGAATGACTGCAGTTCATACCTTTGACAAGCAAAATTCTTAATTACAATGCAGAGCCTGCACAGATTCTCAATCTGAAATAATTCCTAAATTGTAAGTATACATAAAGCCTGTAGCATTTAAACATTTGCAGCCATGTCTTCACCCAGAAGGCTCTTGAATCATTTTTCCAAGGTAGAGTTTTTTTCATGGTAACTACATCTTGTCAGAGATATGAAGTGAAATATTGGCGTCTTCCATTTGTGAGTTGATTATAGCTAATGGACTCATCACGATCATAGGATTTTTTTTATTTTTTTTTTTAACTTCATATTACCCAATCATGGAATGTAGCAGCACAAAATGCAGTCTTTATTCTTTATTTCATTCAATATAGTAAGTATTCTGAGTAGCCCTTACTGACAATCTGATTTCTCACAAAGGAGTATTTGCAAGGTGAAAGATGAATATTCTGCGAAATAGTTTACTTGTCATCAGTTTTGTGTTCTTATATCTCAGGCTGAGACATCCTCTGACAGATAAGTTCAGTCATCAGAGGAAAGAACAGCGGTGCCTTTCTCAAAGGCTAGACCACACTGCTCCCGTGTGGTTTCTGTGGAAAACAGAGGATGGACTGAAACGATGCTGTTCTACAGAGAAACTCCTGCTCCTCTGCTTGTACAAACCTGAGGCTTCGTGTGTTTCTTACATGGCACTATGCATTTTCTCGACACCTGACAAAATACAAACTGACAGTGGCAAATTTCAAGCAGATACGTTTTTTTCCACTCTAATGCCGATGGCCAGTACAAAGTTGCCTTGACTAGTGAGGCATTCAGCCACCAGCGCCGGGTGATTAGCACTTGGGTAACCATTTCACACCAGAACTGAAGGAAGAATCCTGCACCTTCCAAGATCTCTTCTCAGACACTAAAATCGGAGGGTTTTTGTCTGCTTCACACCAGAGAGAGATCTGCATTACACCTGCAGCACCAGTCTCCATGAGAAATGCTGCACGTCGGCACCCCAGCCAGGCTGTGTCTGGCGGCATTTGCCATTTGGCTGCTGTTCTCACACATCACAGGCAGTGGGCATGATTCCTGCAATGATTTGAACCCAAAGGCTGCAAGCGTCTTCAGAAAGAGTGCAAATATTTTCCTCCTGAGAGAGACGTCTGAGAAGTCAAAAGCTATTGATGAGCAAACACCGGCCCAGCAGAAAGTACTTCCAGGATCAAGTCCTTAATTTGCAAAATATTTACTCTGTAATACACATTTATATCAACTGAGGTGACAGATGCAATATAAGGCATTATGGAATCATAACCATTAATGCCAACTGCAATAGAAAAATGACTGAAAAAATAATTGTATGCTAGATATACTTGTTCTTTGAGTTTGTGTTAAGACCAATAGTGTTTCCTGTAAATATGACATTCAACTCCTCTGAGCTTCACACAGCCAATTTTACATTAATTCAGTGGATCCTTTTCAGAATGATCTAAATTGTTTTCTTTCTTATTCTCAAACCATATCTGCAAGAAGATGGTAAAAACAGCCGCTATTTTTCAGAGTAAGAGCATTTTTAACCCATTCCATCAGAAAGGCCTGTCTTCCTTAAATTCAAACTCAAAAGCTATTCCCCTGTATGTGGAGAACATGCAGACAGGAGGGAGGGAACAGGGGAACGAAAGAGACCTAAGAGAGAAATAATGCCGTATAGAAACAAGCTTTACAGGAGAAGTCTCAAAGAAATCCCAAAAAGCTAATTCTACCCAAATCCCCCACCCTTTCTATGGAAAACCCAGCAGGCTGGAAGCTCATAGGAACGGAGCAGACGAGTTCAGCACAGGGAAGGCAAGAGGGAACAAATCCCTGCTGGTTGTGGAAGCAACAGCTATCCCAAAGTCTGCTCCTGTAGTATCATCTCGGACTGCCAGCAGAACTCATTCCAATTAAAGAATACATTTGTCAATTAGACAGAAGTGTTTTATCTTAGAACTAAATAAGAGGATCTGTCAGTGTACTGCCGAGTTTACTTCTAGCATGTACCAGGTCTTAACCACACACACACACAGAGGACAGAGCATAATGAACACGGACTTAAAAGTTCAAATGGTTCATAGGCCCTCAAAAGGGATGAATGGCTCTGAAGGAGACGTTATGGTGCATCAAGCAAATCCTCCTTAGTTTACACAATTACTGACCCGAGACATCACAATTATTCCTTCAGAGCCATTAAGGGTCAAATGTGTTAATCCCATTGCCACCACAGATTATTTGTTATACAGTTTAGTGAGTAGAATAAGGAGGATGTTCTATGGGAACTGCACACTCATCATATGGTGACTGCATCTCTCCCCTGTGCCACATTGTGGTCATGCCAAATTGTGGTCAGGGGCTTACACTAGGGATGAGATACAATGAGAGATGGAGCAGGGAGCTGGAGTAGGAGGGAGAGGTATGCAGCCACCTGTAGGCAACACGCTGGGACAACACAGCTGCTCTCCTCCCCTGGTCCAGCTGTGGAGAAATGGGAATGGAGCTGGAGAAGAGTCATTTTCCTTCTAAGTGCAACATGCTCACAGAGCACCTAGGAACAGCTTCTGGTACAGGAAATTGTGGTCACCAACCTTTCTACCTGAAAGCAGGAAGCAGTTTTTGTATCCTCCACGTGCAAAACTCAGTGGCAAGCGGAGGTTTAAGCAGAGGTGAGCTGACGACCTACCAGCTATACCAGCTGCAGGAAGACGACTGCCCTGGGGTACTCTGCAACCCTTCCTGCAGCACTACCAAGCAGCCAAATGCACAGGAGCGAGACCTCTCCACGTGCCAGTTAGACCTCTTGGATGGACACACAAACCTCTCAGCTGTGTACTCCAAACACCTTTGTGTACATTTTTTCCTAAAAACACTCTTACTTTCCTTACCCTCTTTTGGGGTAGCGCCTTAAAGAAGTGGTTTGTCGCAACTCAAAAAGCAAAACCCCCAGCAAAGAAATGAAGCCTTCAGCAGCCTTCCTCCAAGGAAAAACTGCTGACATGTAACAGCTGAGATATAGATCAACAGAAATCAGCATTTCTGAAGTTAGTTTTAGCACAGGGCAGAAAGGAATAACTAGTCAATTCAAGTTTAATCTCAGTGGAATTCTTTACCTTCTCTAAAGAAAGGAGAGCAAGGATGGTCAAGATAAGAATTGCTTGGAATGCCTAAAAATAATTTAAAACTTTCTTTAGGTATCTCAAGTTCATCCATGATAAATAATTTGCTGAAAAGCTAAGCTGAAACTAAATCGCTTTGGCTACACTGGGCTGTTGATTTTTGACTGAATTTACCATTAGCTATAAATTGATGTTCCTTCTGAAAACGATGGCACAGTGAACTATGAAGTCAGTCATCTCCTCAGTGGACATAAAGGGAATTGTGCCTAACCCCACAATCCACCAGCTGGAATAAATGACTCTGCTGTTGGATTACAACATGCAAAACATTGAGGCAGTAAAAGAAATGATCCTTTAACACCATAACAGTTTGTCTGAAAGCACTCCAAAAACCCATATAACTCTATCGTGACTGCAGTCTTCTGCGTCATTCCTGTGGAACACAGGTACACTTTTAATCATGGTATAAGCAGAGAGGATATAAATAAAAATAGGACACAACACAAGGATGAATATAAACCATTTACTGCATCATCTCTCATTACAGAAACTACCCTGCGGTTCCTGCTTTGCTCTGCTACTTGTAAGCTATATAATTGCTTGTCCCCTGACAATGCTATTTATGTTGCCTCCACTCACACTATACATTACTCTCTGTCCTGTAGGATATACACGTATATGCTAATATATTATTAATATGATAACACTGGGCCTCATTTTCTTGCAATTTTTTAATACTAAACTGGTAACAGCTGCACTGCAGCTTCTGTTCAACTGTTTTTCAGTAGCAGAAAACTTCCAGGGGGCAGAAAAAGGGAATGGGAAGAAAAAGTCTTCACTTGGGGCTTGAATTGGCCTCCAAAATATCATCAAAATACTGCCTAAAAGATGTGTTTTTGCAAAGTGTGGGAAAACCCTTCCGTGATGTATGGGTTACTCAGTGGGAAGAAAGTAGATTTTGGCTATACGTACACATTAAACTGCACACAAGCCTAACATTTATAAATTTCCCTATAGAGAGGTGAATATTACCAGAGACCTGGGAGGGAGATAGGAGGCAACTGAAGACAGAAATACAGGAAAATGGTAATTTTAGCATGCACCAGGAAAAAAAAAAAAAAACACTTTATATTTGTTCTTTCCTTAGAGATGTACAAAATTTCAGGAAGCGAGCACAGCAAGTTCATAAGTAGGATAACTTACCTACAAAGTCAAGTTTTATAGTAGCAACGAAACTTTTCATAGCTCCTAAATAGTGTAAGGAGAGAAACTGGATTCTCTGTTTTCTGTTCTTTTTGTAAAGGTAATGAAGCCCAGATTCAGCAAAGTACTTGAACAGGTTCTTAAATGGTAAGCAAGAATGTTATCTCAACTAACTTGTACGGAAAGAGTCAGAAGATTCAAGCTAAGCATGACTTGAAAATAATTTTTTGAATTGATACCATTCATCTGACTGAGCAGATGTAAAACATGAGTAAATACTAATATGGGGCTATTATTCATTTTCCTTCTTTCCTCAAACCCACAAATTGACAACTGTACTCAACAATGTTGGGAAGACAAAGATTTTCCACTCACTTGTTTTTATGCACAAGAAACTCAAAGTAATATTTTTTTTCTTATAACTGCTCTCCTGCGATGGGAGGAAAACTCTTGTTATGCTTTTATCTTGAATTCAGTAAGTCCTGTGAGAGGTGATTGTTTACACTTGGCCAAATGTTTCCACATTTGTGCCAATTTTAAAACCACGGATTTGTTCTTCTCAGTGATTATTGATGCTGAGATGACGACCACATTCTGTGCTGTTCTCATCTACTTACAAGTATAGATAAGCTTTCTACCAAAAGAATTCCTTTTAAACCTGCAAGACAGTAACATCTTTCACATGCAATGCAAAGGGAACATAAACACAGATAGCTGCTAAAGACCTGACTTTGTAATTACCATTATTTGTAATAAATGTTTTTAGTTTAGCCTAGATATAAATAATTCACAGCTGTATATTCAAAAAACTAGTCAGAATCTCATGTCACTATCCATAATTTATTATGGATATCAGTCCCAGGTGTCTGCTGTTGGAAGTGATCAGTGAAGACAGACTATGGACAGGATTTGCTTCCACTTACACCAGTACAAAAGAGTCAAGGTTTTATTTTATGAAAACAGCAGGGAAAGATTTGGCCCAGAACTTCAGAACATTTTTAGTTGGAGGAATTACAATACCGACAGGACAAACAGAAAGGCCTGCTGTATGCCTCCTGTTCTGTATCTCCTCTTGGATGACCTTGAACCGTTTTCAACTTCCCTCAGCTTCTGAACTGTTTCGGGTCGCAAATTCCGTGGCACAGACCAAATCACACTGATGCTCATATCTCATCTTAGCATCACTGTTAATGCCAGCTACATCAGCTGACCTATCCCAGCAGTTATAAAGGCACCAGGGCAGCAGGTACTGCAGCAAACGCAGAGCTTGGAGCATGTAAGTAGCTTCCTTTACTTCAAAGAGAAGTGTTCTGCTGGAACAGGGATATGAAGGCCATAACTGTCTTTAGGGGTACAGGTAAGACTATGACATATATAAACGATTACTTCAGCAGTGTGAAGGATTCCTCAGACACCTTTTAGTCACTTTCCATCATCAGAAAGTTTCTTGCTGCTCTCACCTGTGTAACTGTTTCCTTCTCATGAACCTGTATTACAATACAGCTAGCTCAATGCTGTGGATCACTGAAATTAGCTACTGGACATTTCTAAATTAGAAAATTAAATGCTCTGCAAGAAATTCCAGTTTCAGACACTAAGATCTAACCTCATCACTTGCAGGCTAGTCAAGTAATCAAGAGATTTTCTACACAAATATCACTGAGCCCAACTGCTGCTTCTCAGCCTTTTTGCAGACCAGCCCAAGTGTTTTTAATCCCGCCTTTCTACCCATCACAGGACATAAAGGTTTCCACTGTATGTTCTGAGAGCTATGCAAAGCTGAACTGACAAGCTCACTGAAATTTCTACAAAATTTCTGTGAAAGGCATCTGTAAATAACAAAGTCTGTCAACACTTGCTGTTCTACACTGATTGCCAACATCTCACTCCTCTCAAAATAAATACCTCCTACAACTACTTTTAGTTGGCTGGAGTACTAGATATTTAAATGTAAGTTTAAAAAAAATCAAGTTTCCAATGTGAATTAATGATATTTGTTCACCATTAGAGAGAGACCTGGAGTCCATAAAACAGACCCAAAATATCAAATCAAAGTATGTTGCTCTCTGTACATAGAACTGCTGGGCTTGAATGGACTTCAAATGGCACCTCATCCTTCCTCAAGTGATTTATGACAGCTGCTTCATCATGCTGTTCTGCACACAGTAGTCCGCAGTGCATTTCCAGGTTTTGTTAAATCCTGGATAGAAGATAACCCATTCATTATTTCCCGTTTCTAAAAGTCTGAAAAGCAGAAGTATCCAAAAACCAGTACAGGCAATCATTCCAAAGAGGAGGAACACATTCAGCAGTAATAATTACTGAGCAAAAATCAAGCAGCTAGAGCAGAACACATATATCCCATTTCAGAGCATTCTTTCTTGACAAAGAAAGAAAATAAGCAAGTGTTTTAAGGAACAGCCATTTAGTATATCCCTCTTAGGCAGAAATCAGCCATGAGACTGTAAAATACTAGGTGAAAGCAAACACATACCACGACATAGAAACCACATTTCAAGTGTTCCGGCACTATGTTACAGACAGGTATACCAACACAGAGTTATCACTATGAAGAGTAACATTCCACTAGAGAAGAGTAATTATGCAATGCAAGACTACTTTTACCCAATATCACCCATTTAATGGTATAATCACCTAAGGAACTTACCCAAAGTCTCTTAATGAAGTGCATGGAGTACCCAAGAAAAGATCAAAACAACATGATTAGCAAAGCAAAAATGAAAATGATAGAAATCTTTGAAGAGGATTAATACACATGGGTCCAGCTGGCAAGCTCCATCCCAAAGACCCAGCCAAATATTATGCCTCAAATTTGCAAGAAAAATGCTACTGTCTGATCATATCCTTCTTCCATCTACAAACAAACACCAGAATAATCCAGCATTTACATTTTCTCTGTCTGCAGACTCATCACAAGTAGTAAAGTCCATCTCCTTCCTGTTACCAAAGGTATGAAGAGCTAGACACTTGCAAAATCACTTAAGACAGCAGGTCTGTAGGGAAATAGAGACGCTTTCTGCCAACCAACTCTTTTAAAGTATTAAGAACTTTAAAACAAGCTCTGGCCGTGCTTCTGTTGGCTGGACTTTTACTATCAAACAGCCTGAAGGGCCACGTTACCATTTCAGACAGACTCATCGATAGAGGGAGAAGTACATTTTACAGTATAATCCCACTTTATAAACTCACATTCAAGAAGGATGGAGTTAAAAACCAGTTCCAGTTCAGCTGCTGATAGAGAAATAGGTCCTTTCAGGTGAAATAAGTCTCACTCAATTGCCCAAACGTTACTTACAAAGCCAAACTGAGCGTTAGCACAAGCAAATGAAACTCTGCTATGGATCACAGCCTTCCCATCCCATAGCCAGGAGCCAGAGGGGCAGCTGATGTGGACGACTCTATAGGAGGAGGATGGTCCTGTGTGAAGCAGGAAGGAGCTCAGCACATCTGCCCTGCAGACAGAGCAATGGCTCTACCCGCTTCACGTCGTACATCATCCCCCAAAACCTCACAGAGTGTAGAGACAAGGACAGGAGCTGCACAAATTCCCACAGCACCGCTGGCCCTGGCAAAGACTGCGTCACATCAGCACCATCCAGCTCAGAGGCCAAAATCCCCTCTCCAGTGAGAGGGAGGCATGCAACCGTGCTTGATTTAAATTCTTATCCTCTCATTTGATAAAGCACAGCACATCATTATAGCCATCTTTTCAATAAAATGGAACATTTATTTTAGGCACAAAAACAGGCAACTTAATTATGACCCTTCTGATGAGATAGTTCCTAGGTTTTCTATCAACATGTTCCCAGACCCATTCCCAGGGGAATTCAGTGGTAACATGAAGAGCGTGACCGTTTATTTGGCTTAAGGAACACATTAATTTATCTGGCTTATAGAATTTAAACATCTGACGAATGACAGTGTGGTTGATTTTATTCATCAGCTAATTGCTTTGCCACCTGGAGCTGCAGCTTTATATATTCAGCTTATAAAAGATCTGAAAAGGATCTCAATTATTCTTTAATTTGTTCCTTGAATATAAAGTAGGAAAATCTGGCTTAATCAAACATTGTCTCAATTCTATTGGGATATGTCTAGTTACCTTATAACAAGGTAAGCTTTCATTTAATCATATGATATGATAATTTCCCACTTTCAAGCCAAGTATCCTCTTAGTTACAATCAATTTTCCACTGAAAAAATAAACATTGTCTCTTTACTGAAATCCCTGTAGAGGAAAATAGTCCTTTTAATGCAACTTGCTGTTAGTACAACCATCCTAGGAATTTTTGTGTTGGAATTCATTAAACCCCCTAATTTAGCAGTGACGGGCAAATTGTGATATCCTGAGTTTTTGGAAATGACTCTTAATGCGCAGGGCAACTTTCAGCTTAGTTGAAAGGCTGATAATGAGCATTTGGGCAGAACAGTGGAATCAGCTAAATCTACCTTTTTACCATATAATAGAATTTTATCTCATAAGAAATTCTGTGAAAATTCAATGGCCAATATTCTTTGTAAATGTAAAATTTGAAAGCAAATAAAGAGGAGAGAATATATGTCAAACAAAGTAGCTTTTCTCCAGAAATTGTGTTTAAAAAACCCTGTGTTTCCATATGCAGATTATGAAATTTATATATATCAACAGTCTTGCACAGTCATAAAATGATATTTGTCCACAACTCCACACCCCAACAAAATATTTCCAAACAACGGAGCACATTCACCCATTAACAGAGAAATCCAGATTGTACAATGAGCTATGGAAAGAGTGGAAGGAAGATAAAGAGTAGTCTGTGTGCCTAGGAGAGTGCAATAGTATGGAGTTTGCTACCTGAAAATGGTAAGATGAATTAAGAAGTTGAAGACACCGCCACATTGAATGTGAAGCAAGTATAAGTTTGTGTGGGAAAGAAAAGAAAAAAACGTGCATGACTGCAAGGAAATCCTAATGAATTTGAACTGATTGAAGACTCTTTCTTTAACCCAACCTGCTGCCTGGCACAGTCCTCAGTGCTGAGCCAGACATGCTGCTTACAAGTGAGGAGTCCGAAGGCCAGTTGTACTGAAGAAACCTCTAATGATGAAAATGGCATGACAGGCTGGAGAAAGAATTAGATAAGGAAGGTAACATGCGAAAGAGAAAAGCAAGTTAAAAACAAAGCTTTATGTACTAAGTCCTGGAATGCAAGCGAGCCAGAGGTAGGAAGGCAAAACTGAACCTGCTGGTGCTTTTACAGGTAGAATAACCCTTTGTGTAATCAGAGCACTGAGGACCTCTAACATCCAGACAATGGAAAAGCAGTGGCAATAGCAGCACAGAGGAAGGCAAGTCTGAACAGCACACTGAAGTAGCTGACACAGCCTGATCTGGGCCATCCTGGAATGGTTTGGTACGATAAACAGGCTTATATGAGAAACAGAAGTTCTCAGATGAGGAAAACAAACAAAAAATCACCCAATAAAAGACACAAGTGAAGATCTACCTACTGATATCTATTTTGCATCCCTGGCTTTAGTTGTCATATGTTCCAGCTCCAATTGCCTTCCTTTATCAGTGTGGGATGCTCCTCATTTTGCTTATCTGGAATTTCACAGCAGTCATGTGACACTAATGGCATCAACAACATAGATGTGTGGTATTAACATGGTGTTCTTTATAGGAATTGTTGTTAATCAATGTAGTTATTTTAAAATCATACTTGTGTTGGAGCACTTCTATTTTAGCAGCCAGTTGCATTAACTTTCCCTCAGATAAGAAGGGAAGATCTCTCTGGAACTCTCTTCTCTGGGAATGTCATCTTTGTTCCCCTCTAGCATCTAATACACATGAGGTTGAGGCAACAGCTGAATTCTCAATTAGCTTTGTTCACTGAATTTAAGACAATAATATCTATTTTTAGCACTGAAAAAATCTTTTAATCCGTCTCGGTATTGCTTTAGAGAAAGCTGGATCTTGGATGTATTGAAGATATTGTGAATTTCCAGTCTGACTATTTTGAGAGAATTCTGTAAAATGGGTATATTTTTAGGAAGAAAAATATATACATTTCCAAAGCTAACACCCATACATGTTTTCTGCATTACAAATATCAAGGGCCCAAATATGACTGGCCAGCAGGAATTAGCTTAATTTACATATCTTCTCAATGCAGCCTGTGATGCATGTTGTGCAACCATAAAACAAACCAGAATAAAGCAAACTCCAAATTCTAACAGGTTGAATAGACACAAGAAAAAAAGTAGACCTAGACAGTCTGTAAAGACTGCATTCTGGGACAATATATGAATATTAAATTCTAACACAGGCATACCAACAGGTAAATATTCATTCTCACTTCCTCATGAACTAACTGCCTTTTCTGCCAAGAATAATAATGCAATGTGATCTACAAAGCATCATAGAGCATTAAAAGTGATAAAGTCTGTCCTTTTATGCAGTGCTAGCATGAGAAAAGAGAGCACTAAGTTTTGTGCAAGTGTAAAAGCACCACGTCCAACAGAATGACTCCTGGCAGAAATCAGAAATACCTCCCGTATGCTTAGAACTGGAGTCACTAGACAGAGCAGAAATAGAGTATCCTTTGCCACAGCTTTAATATCACCCAGTGGTGCTTATCCCACATTTCCAAAAATTGCGAGAAGCCAATCCTGATAGCCATGTGTATGTCATTAGATATACAAACATATGAACTCTAAACACAGTTATTTGGGACTTAGTTGTCCCCTTTCGGTCTATTCCCATTCTCTAGTTATGGAAATAGCAAGATACTACAGTAGCCCCATTAGATTTTGGCTAGCTTCAGAGGGGCTGTCCTGGCCAACCAGAAGGAGAATGTACTTCATTCTCCCAAACATATGGCAGCTATCAAGTGGCGCACTCAATTAGAGCTGTTCAGCGCTCTCCCAACCTAATCTTTTTTCAATGAACAATCTTTTGTTTTCTTAAAGAAATATCTATACATGAAAAACACATGTTAGATGGGGATTTGGGACAGAATTTCCTTTATTAAAAAGAAAATCTATTTTCATCTTCTAGGCTGTGGTCCTCTGTTTTATTTTCCTCCTGCTTCATCTCTTTAGCCTCCAACAACTAATAGGGAAAAAAGAATCCCATCCTCCAATTTTTAGAAACTAAAAGCCTTGGAAGAGTTTTATTACAGAAAAAAAAAAAAAAAAAAAAAAAGAGGAGAAGGACAGATTTAAAATAAAAATAACTTGCCAAACAGATCCAATAGTTTTCCCAAGTTTCCAAGCTTCATGTGTTGCCAGAGCAAGTAATATTTCTCAGGCTCAAATTAAACAGCATCGCCAATGGCCACCTCCTCTCACATCTATCTACTCTCCATCTTGCAGCCGGATCAGCATTAGAGATCCTGACAGCACTGTCAAGAGATATCATGATTTGAAAGACCATGTACCTTGAGCATTTCTTTCAAAATTATCACTCTACATGAGAGCAGAATCTTAGCAGACGGATGCAAGTGCTCCTCCCTTTGCTTTGGCTGTTCTCTGAAGGAATAAACTACTCTCAAAGCACATCACTTAATTTTAGCATAGACCAATAATTTCAATAGCCTAATTGTCAGGGGTAATAAGCTAAAGGTATAAGAAAGACCTCATCCGTTTTCATTTAAGCTCAGAGTTCTTGTCTTCTCAATTTCTCTTGACACAGAAGACAGGATAAAAAAAAAAATAAGGAGCCAGAGGAAGAAAAAAATGGGAAAGCAACATCCGAACTTTCTCTGCCAACCTCCTGCCACAGCATGTGCATTTTAAAGAGGCAGCTTTACTACCAGCACTGGCACATAACTTTAATTCATTACAGGGCAGCCTCATTAAATTGACATGTTCTGAATGGACACCAGAACTAGAAATTACTCATGAATTCAGGTTTACAGAGCTCAGCACCAGATTCAGCTGGGCTGATTAGATGAAAGTATAATTCAAGTATACCTCTCAGCTGTCCCTCATTCAAGCAATGTTATTATTTCAAGCCCTAACAAACCTGTCTTCCTCAAGAATTTAGTACCTTCCCACTTTTACTGAGGAGAAGATTTACCTCTGAAATAAAGAATCACCAAAAAAAAAAAAGACATTATAGAAAGAGTTATTTCCAGTATAGAAACATGCTCCAGTGCATTCAGAATCTCTTGAAAAAGCAAATGTTTATTTTATGCCTTCCTCACTGTGGATCTTTGTCAGAGAGCTAGTTACCCCTTGACAAGTTAAGGCATAAGACTTTGGAGGGAGCATAATCTAAAAATGACCTGCACTGTGGAGAGAAGAAACCCAAGAAACACTAATATTGAGACCACCAAGTGAGGAAAAGCAATAGATAGCACAGGCTTTGAAAGGCAATATTACGTGCACATAAGCCAAGCCAGTATTTTGTAGCAGACAATATCCCAGCAGAGAGCACAAAGCTGATAATCCTCTCACTAGATAGCTCAAATCCAGAATCATTACATTAATTTGTGGATGTGATATTATGAGGATAGATATTAATTAAAAGGAGGAACAGAGAAGTGGTCAGGGAACTAAGGAGGCTGTCTTGAAGGAAGATGGAAAACGGCATTCGTTCAGCTCGGGTAGGCAACGACTGGGAAAAATTGTAACTGGCCACTTATCCGTGAAGGCTAGAAATCCCAGAGACAGAACTTATCATTACAGCCACTGAGCAAGAGGAGGTATGGACAGCTGAGGAGAAGAGTGTTAACAAGCATCAAGGAGACTGGAGCTTTCACTGCTCTCCTCTGAGCTGGAGGAAGAGGGTTGTGCCCATGGAGCACATGGAGCCCGCTCTGTGTGCTCGCTTCCACCTGTAACAAAGCAGTAAGGTTGCCCTCAAGGAGGATTAACAAAAATGAAAGCCACCTCCTCACCGAAGTTTAAGCAGTGAGACTACAGCCTGCACAGCCTACAAATGAATAAAGCATTTTCAGTGTGTGTTTTATTTACAACAAACCACATTTTTAAGATAGCCAAAATGAGATAAATTCAACCCCAAGCTTACAATGCAAAAAGAACTTTTTTTGTTGTTGTTGGACACTAGTAATATAAGCAAGGAAAAGAAAGTTGGCACCCTTCTTATTTGATAGCCTCAAAGATGGGATACTTCCACATGCTGGGAATGTTCAAATAAAATTTTCAAAAATTCTCCTGCTCACCTCTGTGGGAGTTGATCTGAAGTTCAGCCTCACACCTCTAGAAATAAAGCCTTCAGTTAGTCTTCTGGGGTGCCTCTGCCTCTCCTATTGACAGTGTTCCACTTTTCAGGTCCTTCTTCAATACTCAAAGATCCAAGACGACTTGCTTTAAACACCACCATTTATAGAAGACCACTGAAAGGCTGGATACCTGGTTTGTTGTTGGTTTTTTGTTTGTTTGTTGTTGTTGTTGTTTTTTTTAAGTCCTCTGAGAGAAAACTTCTCAGTGAAAGAATTCTAACTCCTTGCCACTGTGGCCCAAGCTCATATTGGATTTTAGCCAGCAAATGTGGGTAACAAAAGCTATTTCAGCAGTCCATACAGGCCTAATGCAGGCAGAGGTCCCTGAAATCCGTCTTGCCCTGACTGTACTTGGACTGGTATCCACATTATCTTTAACCTTTCTTTGTTCAGTAGTATTGTAATCCCCTTTCCAAAACTCGGATCAAGGTACTTCCAGGCATGAGATTAGTCAGCTGTGAAGCTCTCCTTTGCCATAAGCAGCAGCAGTCCTACTGCTTGAAGCTTTAGAGGAAAATCTTGCCTCTAGGAAAGATGAATATGTTGAACATCCTTCAAATACATTGCTGAAAATTGTTACCGTGAGACATTAAAATTCCTTAATTTCAAGAATGAATTTTACAGATTCTTTGGATTCCTGAGTGGTGGATCTAGTCTTCAAATTATCTGTTGATCAAACCAAGAGAAGAACTACTATTTCTTCTTAGTCACTTGACATACACAGCATTAGGACAAAGGTCATGTTTCAGCCCTTTCAATAATTTTCACAGATTTTAACTAAAGCCAAAAGGCCTAATTTTTCTCTAGCACAAAGGGGTTAAAAAAAAAGCGTTCGCACTGAAGCTGATGAAGTTATATCCATATAAAACTGGTAAAGGTAAACTGAGCCCTGAAACGGGTTTTCAAGCTTAAATGGACTAGCAGAAGGCTTGTGTGAATGATCCTGTATGGAATGTGTGCAATAGCTGCCTCATCAAACCAGGACACTATGTAGAGATAACATGATACTACAACCATGTACTTGGCTACAACAATATAGGCAGCACTGTAATTACAATAATGACCTCCCAGAGCTATTGTGTCTTTAATTAAGTCTTTAACAGTAGGCATTTGCCACTTAATCCTAACTCACTGTAACTACTGCAGCGTATCATCTACATTTTCACAAAGAATTACTGTGTCATATTTCTGTCAGAAAGATGAAAGGGAATATTTTAGTTCAAGTGCCATTTACAGAATGAAACCGTATGAAGTAAGAGGCCCATAGATGTCCTTTTAACAGCACTTCATACCAAGTAAACGCTTCTGTTCCCTTTCTTTCTCTTACTACTCTGCTTCCTCCCAGCATAAACTAGGAGAAAGCAGGCAGGAGGGGCTACACAGAGCCAATATCACACCTGATTACACGGATGATAAAGCTGTGACAACAGATTTTATCCAGAATAGGGTGCACAGCAGCAGTGCCACAAACGAAGAGTTTTCAGGTTTCACTTAACTCTTTACCACTCGTCACAAACCAGCCAGAAAGCTGTCCTTATTCGTGCCCGCCAGCCCTCACCACGCTGCGTTTGGATGGCAGAGCTTGCCTGAGATCCCTTTTCATTCCGAAGTGCTTTGAGCTCAATCAGTATTCAGTGCAAATGGGTATGGTCATGTTATTTTCAGCATCAATAACAAACAGTTATCTCAGGGAATTTTTCTAATAACGGTTCTGCAAAAGTGTGTAATTCTTTCCAAAAATGTGTGCATATGTATGTAGAGGAGTTTCTGTCTGTTGTCTGAATGGCACCACTGTTAACTCAAACATGGAGATTGTGAGTAGCTCTGTCAGTTCTACTTTACTTTAACAGACTCACAGGCACCAGAGATGAGAACAATTTTCTGCTTGTTTATTTGAGAGATTCTTATTCTAACTATGGAAACCTGACTCGGCCCAATTTCCACATCTTTTCAGTGTCTTCTTTGATATGAGTATTTTCACTCCATTTTACTGCTCCCTTCCATCAACCCAAATACCACATCCAAACTGTTTGATGAATGAGAAGAATTAAAACTGAAAATTATCAAAGTAAAATAGTATGGGAATTTAAAAGTGATCAGCCTCTTGTGTATTTCTGTATCATCACAGACTCTCAACACTGTTTTGCCATCACATACCAGGAAAAAAAAAAAAAAGAAAAAAAGAAATACAAGATGATCTCTAGTTTTCCCTAGAAACAAAGTAGGGACTTTCTGTTGACAGTCAGCACTGGATTAACTCAGGCACTGTAATTGCTGTAGCCTTCCCAAATGCATCTGCATCCCAGTATCTTACCAGATTTTGACGTCTTCTCTGAGCCTTCTATTATTCCTCCAAGCTATTGTGTGCAGTGCCTTCCCTGGCTGGTCTGTAAAATACCAAAAATAACTCGTTGCTTGCATTAATATACTACTGGAATGACATTAAAAAATAGCATCAAAAATCTTTTCACTTGTCATAGCTACATTAATGTATCCTCTGCAAAGTCCTGTTCTTTTCTGGTCTTTCTGACCTTTGTCATGCTTGTTCTTCCCTTTTAAAAGATTTTTTTATGAGCCTGGAAAATACACCCCATTCACATCATAGGATAGATGTCAACTGTTGCCTGAAGCATTTACCTTTCTCCTTTCCCTTTCTTTCCTACTGTTTGTTGGACTGCTACAACAGGATTACCTTCCCAACCTGCTCTCAGTGGTAAAACCCCAGTTTCTAGGGCAGGAGAGACATGGATGCTCAGGGTTTCTTTTCTGCCACTTGAAGTGCAAGAAGTATTACTCTCAGGTACACAGATAAAACCTGTTAGCAAATTCTAATCTCCTGCCCACAAACCATGCAAGCCTGGTAAGGTAATCAAGGCTGACACAGACTGGGAAAAAAAAATGACAAAGCTATTTTGCATTGTAATACCTAATGCTTTATTCATACTACAAACCAAATTGAACACACACAAGTAGAAAGACTTATCAATAAATACCTGTTACATCACAGACAACCTATCTGTAGGAAGATAGTTAAATAAAAGATATTTGAAATAGCTGAGGAGATGCAAACTTTGTAAGCAAGTAATATAAGCTCTACAAATGCATCAGGAATTGTCTACAAGATTGGCTTATAACCATAGCTGTTTGGTGGGGTACTACATGAACAAAAAAAAGTTGGCTAAAAACTAGGTTTCTACTAGGAATGATAAAAATATCTTTTTGCTTCTGAACAAATCAACAATAGGGAGAAAAAAAGACAATATTTTTATTTAATTCTTTAGATATCAGCTAACCAAATGACAACACATCAAAATATAGCTGCCGTTCTTTCTGCTCACTACAAGATTTTACTGCCCACCAAAACTATCCCACTTCATTTTTTGATTAACTCCTTCATAAGGGCAGCTAATTGTGAAAATAGGACACTTCTTCAAAAGCTCAAAAGAAAAGCACTCCTGACTTTTTTGAAATTAAGTATATCACTTCAACGTTTCAGAATGTTTTTCCTTGTGGTTCCATTTGTAAGGAATAATCCATCATACCTGTGAAGATTCAGCAGTGTGATAGACACATCTTAAATTACTCCCCTAAGGTGAGAGAAAGGAGCTCAGCCTTAACGAAGCAGGCCTCTTGCCAACACTTTTGCATACCGCCCTCAACCAGACCCTTCTCTCCAGGCTTGATGCGAAAAGGTCAGCAGCCTTTTATCTGGAGGAGATAGCCCGTGCACAGTCCGGCCATCTTCTCATTTCATTTGACACCAGTACTACAGCCCCTGCTCTGCTGTTACCAGACAGGCACCGCTGCATGCCTGATCACATATCTGTCTCCTACAGCTTGACAGGCTCGCAGTGTGAGGGATGTGTTAGAGTTCATTCCATTTGGAAAAGAGCATCCTTAACTGCTGAAATCATATCGCTCTCTCTAGAAGATGTGCTAAGTAATTGCAAGTTCTCCTTGACAATTAGGATCACATCCCAAGACTTGCCATTGATTTCAGTGAGCTTCAAATCAAGCACACATTTACCAAATTAGAAGTGTTTGGATTTAATTTCTTTGAGGAATATAGGTTTGAGCCCATAAGTGTTACAATAGTCCTAGGTAGCAGCACGGTGTGACCCACAAACTCTCACACTTTCACACAGTGAGCTGGATGGGTTTCTCCACGCACATAAGTGCCCCCTTTTGAAAAGCTGATCGCATCACAAAAGTATTTTAGGAATATACTTTGTTAATAAAATTCTTAGTCCTATGCAGGACCATTTATTTATTTTAATTCTACTGGGCTGAATTGTTCTCTCAGATATTACATCTGGTCAAGCTCTGAATCAGTTTATTTTAAAGTCATCCCAGGAGTCTGAAATAGGTGTCTTTAAAGAGATTTCTGAAATTCTATGCTAACTGTGTGTGTATATACCAACAAATAACCTTACATCCTTTAGGAACAAAAGAAGTCAATGGATTATTTAAAAAAAAAAAAAGTCGTCGCCTTCTTGGGGGGCAGAAATCCTTTTCATGCACTGAAAATTTGGCCAGCCTTAGGTACTGAGTTATTGCATGCAAAATATTGAGAGTAATTCAGTAGCTTAAGTCTTTCTGGCCACAGGACAGTCCACCTCTTAAAGACAAAATTCAAAGTAAGAAGTAAAAATTAAGTATATGGCTAGTAACAAGAAATGAACAGATACATTCAGGTTTGAGCTCAGAGTTTACAATGATGGAGCTATAAGAAAAAGCAGGAAGACCCCTGGACAGGCTAGTCTGCTGGGCAGACTGAATGGGATGGCGTAACAGTCTGCCAGTACAAACTGGGCCACTGCCAACAGGCAGGGAGTTATCTGTCCTCCTCCTCTGTTGCAAACAGGGCAAGAAGTTACATGTTCAGCATGTCACAGAGAATATTTGGGGAAGGCGCTAAGGGTAGAGGATCTAAGGCCTTCTAATAGTTAGGAAATGGACGCTTGGGAACAGACTGCTGCGGCTCCATCACTGCTGGCCTTTGAGGACACTGATTTCTCCAGAGGAGCACCAGCAGCCAGGGGAGAACAGTATACATGATGTCTGGATTCGTCCCAACTGCTTAAGGTGGCAGCAGGATTCCCCTAGGGCCCCAGCCTGAGATTTTTGTTATTGATTTTACACACATGATAATTTTTTCTTGTTTTACACTATCTGTTAATGAGTAAGCATGGCCTAAAAGCTGCACTTCTCTTGAAGAACAAACAAAACCTGTGTTCACAATGCCTTAGGAAAGCTATGCAGCTCACCAGTGACAGCAGAAGAGGTGGGGAGTGGTTCCCCACCCACAGCATCGCATGTTGTACGTTGTTAGGTACAGAACTGCTCTGGCTGAGTTTGAAGAGAGCTGACGGGAAAGCAGACAGAAGCAGGTATTGATATTACAGCAGAACATATTGTCACTGCTAGAGCCAACGTACCATCGCTGAAGCTGCCAATTATTCCCAAGTCACTGATATATTATTTTTTTTAATCCCAGAGAATCAGCCTCTGCTGGAGGCTTTTTCACACCCATGACTCTGAAGTATCCCTGGTGGCATGTTGGCTAATTAAGAGCAAAATCTATCTCTTGATGCAATAACACTGCCACCAAAAAGGATTTCTACAGTTAGAAAAAATGCTTAATCGGGCTAGAAGGAGCAGCATCCTAACACTTGCACTGAGCACAGTAAAGAGGTCTATAGCTAGCAATTAACAATGATGAAAAGGACAGTGATTTAAAGCATATTGCCATGACATTTTTATCAAACTAAATGAGTTTGCTAGGCCCAGCGGCTGCATATGCTTATTGTCATTTAATGTTTGGATAGCAACACATCAGGCAGCGAGTATCAGGAGGTGCTGAATTTAATAAGTCATTTTGACACTGGTGTGAAACGAGCAAATCAGCATTCTGAGGAATGTGTTCACACTCTGAGCAGACAGGCAGACATCCTAAGCATGTGAGGTGACACCAATCAACAAAAAAAAGGGGAGGCGGGAAAGAGAGGGAGGGCGAGATGAAAGCCAGGAGAAGAAACAGGCAGCAACACTCCGATGAAAAACTAGTTCTGCCCTGTCTCCTGGCTTGGCTGCTCGGTGTCAACAAGGCAGATTTCTTTTCACTAAGGCTGAGATACAGCGCATGTCTTCAACGCACAGATCTCATGTATTATTTAAACTCGACATGGATTATCTTAAATGAACTAAAATTAATGTCATGGAAACCTTTCAGGACTTTTTATTGCTTTAGCAGCAATGCAAAATTCCTGCCACGTGCACAGTTAATCAGAACTTGTTTTTTAGCACAACAAGGCTGGCTCCGCGCACGTACTATGAGAGCCTCTCAGACGCTTTTCTCCCCGAAGCCCAGAGGAGTTGTGTCTGTGTGAGCAAACTAAGGCTCTGGCTTTTCATGACTTTCAAAGAACTAGCAGCAGTTTTGATCCCAGCTCCTCTGCCCTCTGCAGATTGGCTGCTTGCTCTGTCCCTCTCCTTACAACCCTCTTTATATTCTCTTTACCTCGGGGTATGTGTGTAGTGCAGAGGTAGCAGAGTTAGCTGTAAAACCCACCAGCTCAGGTGTCTCTGTAGATGAGGCTGCGTGGAGGGAGCTGAGCGCAGACTAATTTACCCCTGCTGTCACCAATTCATTTAAGGCTAGTTTAACTGTGTCTACCTGACAGACTCACCACACGCATTCTTACCACCATGTCCCTGTTCCCAGTGCTTCACTTCCAAACAGTGTATATTTCATCATTATCCTTTTCAGTGGGTTGATCCCCTCATAAATTAGTCCCTTTTCTTCCCAAACAAATGCTGGTGCCAATTCCTAAACCCCTTTGCATTTTGAGACTTACCTTATACAATACCTTAACTACAGGGCTCACAAGTTCTATTTTTCCACAGTCCTGAGTGCCTAAAATGCAAATAGCAAAACCTTCAGATGAAAAAATGTCATCTCCTTGTCCTGCAGAGCATCAGCGTGTACATCAAGATATAAGACAACTGTTATTGTGGAAAAACGTGAGGCACTGAGAAACATGACCTAAAGCAGGAGCTGCATCAGGGAGAGGTGGTGTAGAAGGAGGAATAAGAAAGAAGAAAGCATCTTCTACTTATGTGCTGTAGATGTCTCATTAACAGATGCATCCACTTTCCCTATGTATACTGTTTCGACTCGCTCCTTAGCCATTTGGACTTATAAAAGATCAAAATTTGGAGCTGTTCATCAGGTAAACATGTGAACAAAGCAAGGACGGAACTGCCGCACCTGGTTCTCTCACGGACTGCATCAAAAGGCTGGTAGCTACCTGCATCTCCCCTTCAACCCCCAAAACCAGTGACCAAAACAAGCACTGCCTTGAGTGAGGCTTCAGCAACGAAGCATAACACAACCATTCCAGCCACAGGCCTCCTGCAAGACATGGTACTTCACGCCCTGGGGAGACTTAGGAGCCAGCCCCTCCTGTTTCAGCAGGGAAACACGCTCAAAGCTCCCCAACCCTCACACACAACGGGGGCACAGGCTGGGGGGCATTTTACAGACTTGGGAGGTTGGAATTCGGTGGCATCTCTCTGGCAGCACATGATGACTATGTTATTAAAGTTAAAAGTGTGTTATATTCATTGTTAAACTCTTCAGTGAGGACTGAAAGGAGAGCAAGAGAGGCTCTGTGACCACAAAAACTGGAAGAGCTGTATAGTGTGATGGACGTGGAGCAAGGGACACGCCACTGTGAAAGACGGGGAGGGAGCAGCAGGGCTACTGAGCATGCAGCAGACTTGCAAATGGATCAGAGCCAGCCTGCCAAGACATGCAGGGCTACACATACGGGAGAAGATAGACTGGTGCTCAAACAGGTACGATGCTCTTCTCAGGGCCTAGAGCACGTTCCTCCTCTAGGATTTCGTCAACTTAAAGAATTCAGCTGGCTGCGTCCCAGGTCAGCTCCTTTGCTGTTAAGAGCTGTGGTAAAGAAATCTAGAAGCAAAATCCTGCCACTCCTTTTGGGGGAGCTGCTCTGAAGCAGGGGCACAACCACTGGTGCCCACCTGTGCTGTCAGGGAGCCACGAAGACTGGCACAGGACAGGGAGCTGGGAGCGGAGCAGGATGATACAGCAGGCACACGCAGTGGCCTCACCAACGCGGAGCTGGGATGGAAATTGGCAGGTCCAGGGCAAGAGACAGGGACTGTGGTCAGGTACAGTTCCATGATCATCCGGTGAGTCTGCAGCGATGGGGTAGGTCCGACATCAAGCTGAGAAGCCCAGGCAGTGGTTCCAGGTCAGGGTTGGAGCCGTGGCGGTACGAGACCATCCCAGATGGTGCAGTGCAGCACGGGTGGAAGCCAGCGGTAAAGCCCCAGCTTGAGAGTAGTTCCCAAAGGAAAGCGAAGGCCTGCCCCTCCTTTTAGCTTTCTTCAGCACAGCTCTTATCAGTGAAGAAGCTGAGCTTGGATTCTGACAGCTCAACTCCCAACTTAGCCAGCTAAACTCCTAGAAGGGGCTGTGCCCCAGGCCTGACAGCTCACATTCCTCAGGCCCCCTATCAGTTGCCTCTTGCTGCTACTCACAGGTGAGAGCATGGGAGAGAGAAGAGGGTTTTAAGGGGGCAGATTGTCCACTCCGTAGAGGTATCATTTTACTGAAATCAGACAGATTACGATGCATTGTAAACTCTGGCAAGACTGTGGTGGAGAAGCAAAGAAAAATTGCTGAAGACAGACAAAACTTGGGCCTGGTACAGCAAGGTTCGAAGGCCATCTGTCAGCTGAGGAAAGCAAGCTCTCAGCCCTCTGAAATTCAGTCTGTTCTCTGTGACCAAGGGTTTCAAATACTCTTTTAGAGTTTGAATCCCTGAAGAGAGGATCTAGAACAAAAGGCAGAGAGGGAGGACCCCTAAGACCTTCACATCCTCTACCCTTTAATTTCAAGGGGATGGAGAAGGAGGAAGAACTACTGATGGACCCAAACTAGACATTACTCTGTTCTTTTGTCCTTCATGGAGAAGTATGCATTATATCCAAACATCAAACCAAAGCTGCACTCTTGACTTCAGGATGCAACAGTTCACACAGCCCAATTTAAAATGCCTTGCATCCCCTGGAATGTGTAAAAGATGCAATAAAAATTTTACAGGCTGCCATTGTAATAGACTTTTCCCTCTTTGGTCTTTCTTCCCACACTCTCTCCAAAGCCCTCACAGCTCAGGGTGTGGGCAGCACAGCCTTTTCCCATCCAGTTGCCACGTTGCAACATTAATACTAGGCAGCAAAGGCATAGCAGCCTGCGATGAACAGAGGGCTTTTTGAGTCTTTCATCCTTCGTTATTATCTTTTCCTTCCATGTAGTTACACTGGCAGTGCAGCTGGGCCAGTCTGATGACAGGATGGTGCTAACGCAACTTCTTGGTCAGCTGCCAGACTCAGCAAGAGCAGTGCACATAATCCTCCTGTCCCCGAAGACGAGTAAGTTTTTGCTCCCTGTTTACTGCTCTGCTACCATGCACAACACTGCAGAGCACGAAATCCAACACTGTCCCTAAGCTTGCGACACCAGAGGTAAAATTAGGTTATGTTCTGGGTCCCTGTTACAAGCAAGACCTAAGACAACTCAAGTGAGGACCTTCCACTCGGGAAGGAGCATGTGTGCACGAGTGTCTCTCTGCTTCCAGCTTAAAATGAAATAGCAGTGATACCAGAAACACTTTCCAGAAGAGTCTGAAAACGCCCCTACTTTGTTCTACCTGCAATAAGTCATTTACTGCCTGCTTTTTAAAACACTGACTCCTCGACTCCTCCATAGCTTGTTGCTGTATTGCTTCATTCTCGCCAGGTTGCACCTGCTAAGTACACTCTGAATCAGGGACCTCACCCACAGAGTAAAGTACTGTTTAAGCTACATAAGAATAACAGAACCCAGGTCCTCAGGCAGATTTACTCTGCATCTTCAAGCCCAAACAGCTCTAATTTGATACTTTCATTCCGAGGTGGAGAAACCAGAATACTGACTGCCATCAAGAGATGCTCAAGTGTCTGCTATTTATTCTTTTTTTCTTTCATCTACCATCAAAATCAGTTTCTCTGTGGCTGCATAAAGTCTGTCATTGTAGAAATCAGAGCCAGGTGAGCCACATCCTGGATTTTGTTTTCCTAAAGCACGTACTACAGATGGAACAGACAGCCATTTCCAATTTAAATAAGAATGGCTCAAAATCAGTAACAAAGTCAATGAATTATTTTGCCCAAATACATAACTACCTGTATGCATCAGGTCGAGAGCAAGTAAAAAAGGCTGTAAATGGACAAGCTTATGGTCTCCTGTTCATTTTCCAGTCAAATTATAAAGACAGCTGCTTGCTTTCCTGCTTGGTTTCCCCCCTAGGCTGGCAGCTTTTGGAGTGGCGAGCAATGGTGTGGCCATACGTGACACAAGGTTTTGTCCATTTCTAAGAAAAGACAGATTCTAAAGGAGGTGCAAGCTGGTGAAACACTCACCGTATCATGCTTCTGCCAAAAGCAGCCTGCAGACACTAGTTAAAGTTTCCAGAAGAACACTGCAGAGATGGGAAAGGTCAATTTAGAAGCATCAACAGGTCACGAGTCTAAAAACAGAAAACACCCTCCTGACTGCCTCCTGATTCCCCAAGGAAGCACATGTTCTCTGTCAACCTCCAAAGGTAACTTCACTGCTCTGACCTCAGCTGCGGAACTATACTAGCCAGCAGAGAGGTACCAACATTAGGACGGTGGAGACCTTCAAAAAATGGAAATTAGATGATGGAACTGCTATCATCATGAAAGTCTTGAAAGAATCAAAAGGAAAGCATAGCCTATGTAATATTAGAACAGATTTTTGTACTCTCTTCCTCCAGCTCTTCCCTGACAAACTTTTTGTTTGCTGAAACACCATGCCAGGGCATTGCTAATGCCCTTTCTCCAGCACCCATTAAAAGTAAGAATATAGCACTGCTGCTTCCTCCTGAAACAGCCGGTGAACTGTCTTGTATTCTTGATTTTTTTTCCTGCTGGTTTAACTTTGTTCTTCCTTTTAAAATATCTTTATTTCCATAGGTATTAGGAATAGACGTTTCATCCTGGCTGAGGAAGCTGTATGATGGGAAGCTACGTTTTAATGATTAGCACACAACACAAAAATAAAATAGGACAGAGGAAAGGCTGGACTAGCTAGGACTCTGAGTGGAGAAAACCCATGTCCCACACAGCTGCTTTCTGGGTCCTTAGAAAAGGATCCAAGTTAAAGCTGTACTAAGTACACCAAGGTGCAGAACGAGGGCCGGTTTTCAATTCTTTTCAATCTGAACCAAAGGCCTGGTTTTCAGCATAGCTTAATTTGTCCAGAGGGCCTTTAAGAGGTGGGGCTTTAATTTGCATCTGGCTTCAGTTTCGGGGTTCGCAGCAGTGGCACTTTCCGAATTCTTATCCCTCACATTAATTGGGCACTCATGCGTAACTCAATTGGGCACTCATGCGTAAATTAATTGGGCGTGCAAGCGTGAAGCAATCGGCTTCTCATGCATGAATCAGTCGGGCACCCATGCATGAATTAACCGGGCGTGCAAGCGTGAGCTAATTCAGCACTCAGGCATGAGCTGATTGGGAGATCATGCGTGAACCATTTGGGCACTCGTGTGTGAACGCAGTAAACCCCGTAATTTATGCCTGAGACTTTCCACCCTCCACCTCTGAAAAACACACATAAGAACTGTTTCAACATAAATCCATTATAAACTCTACTTTCAACATCATCACAAGCTTAATGCACACCAATTATGAACTCCACCCCTACCCCTGGGGGCCAGGAAGCAGGGATAAGCACTGCATCTTGCATACTTTGACCAGCTCAGCACTGCGAGCTGTTTGTTCTGACTAAAAGCCTCCGTTTTGCTCTGAGTTAACACCTTTTAGCAGGCCCTTACTCTGAAGGAGACCCTCAGCTCAACTCCCCAGCCCCTCCAAGTGCTGCTGGGCTCTCTGAGACCTGTTTGGGGAACACAGTTAGCCCCTCTGCACCCCACAGCTCAGCAACACGCAGTTCTCCCAGGTCCTCCCAGCCCCACCGTGCCTTCAGGGACAGTGCTCCTGGATCACTCACCTGGAGACAGCCCAGGCTTCGGGCCGCTGGGGCAGGGGCTTGAAGCAGAATCCACCTCACCTCTTCCCAGACCCCTTCCACAAAACTGCCTCCACTGGAGAATTTTGTACTTAAGAGTTAAATTGCCTGTTTTCTTCTTTCTTGATATGCAAACCAGCATTAGAAGTTTGTGTTAATTGACAGTAACTTACAAAACTACTTCCTCTTCCCCTTTCCAAGGCTCAGCTTAAACCAAATACCCCTTCCTAGTGTCAGCTTTTCCTGTTTGCACCCCAGGTTACGCAGAGTCCACCTCAATCCCTCTGGTGATGCGCTGAGCGACCCAAGGGGCTGGGGCTGTGTACATCACAGCCCGCATCTGCTGCTGCTTCATGTGTCTCACCAGAGCAGCCTCTTCCAGAAGCACATCTGCAGCCACACATCCTCTCTGCCACCTTCCTGTCCGCACATCTCCTCTGGCATCTCCCCACTTGTCTCCTCACACTGTCTGCCCTGGCATTTTGGGAGGCCAGCAGTGGTTATATCAACTTCAGAGCCAGCTGCCACCTGCACAGGGCAGTTGGTGGCCGCCGCCTGCCCTGCCACCACTCCTGCCACGTGTGCTCAGCTCGGCACTCGTGTGAGCTCACAGGGCACTCGGGGTGCACACTCATCGGGTGCTCGTGCATGCACTAATTGAGCATTCGTGCACAAGTAAATTGGGTGCTCATCCAGAAGTAATTGGGCTCTCAAGCATGAATTGATTGGGCTCTCAAGCATGAACTAATTGGGCGCTCATGCGTGAACTATTTGAGCAATAAAGCATGAACTAATTGAGCACCCATGCGTGAAGTAATTGGGTGATCATGCATGAACTAATTGGACACCCATCCCATGCCTGTATGGATCAGGCACTCAAGCAGAGACTAAATGGGCACTCATGCGTGAAGCAAACACCTGCCCATGCATAAATGCAATAAATCCTGCAATTTATGCCCGATAAATTCTTCTCACCTCTGCAAAACACTTAAGAACTGTTTCAACATAAATACATTACAAACTTTATCTTCAACATCCTTGCAATCTTAATATACGCCCATTACAAACTTCATGCTTCTTCCCTGCAGACCAGACAGTAGGGAGCTAAAATAGTAGCAGTATGTAGACTTGCTAAAAATTCATTCCTTTCTTACAAAACACATTATAGGAATTAACATTGGTCAGATGATCCTACCTATCACAAACTCCCCCCTTTGCCCTTGTAGTCCATACTACACAGGGGTTAATATTGTCACAGTGTGCACATTCACTTACTAGAACTCCACCTCTGCCCCCTGAGAACCAGATTACAGGGGTTATCATCAGGAAAGTCTGAACTTTTATCCACCATAAGTTCCACCCCTTGCCCATATGAACCGGATTACTGCAGTCGACCTTATCACATCCTGAATACATGTACTCTTCACAAACTTCAGTTCTCATCCCCGTAGATCAAACTGTAGGGGTTAATATTATAACAGCCTGAATACATACATATTACGTCCCTGAGGGCATAAAATGCAGAGCTGACTGCATTCACGCATGAGTGCCAAACAAGCTCACGTAGGGATGCCCAACTAGGTCAGGCTCAAATGTCCAACAAACTCATGCATGAGCACCCAATAAGTACGTGCATGAATGCTAAATTAGGTCACGCATGTGCATACAGATAATTCATCCCTGAGCACCCTGCCAGTTCATGCATGAGGGCCCAATCAGTTCACCCGGGAGTGCCCACTGAATTCACACATGGGTGCACATTTAATTCACATCCAAGTGCCAAGTTAATTCCTGCCAAACCACCTAAATAGTTCATGCATGATTGCCCAGTTAGTTCATGCATGAGTGTCCTGCTAATTTACACTTGATTATCCAATTAATTCTTGCATGGGTGCACAATTAATTCATGCTTGAGAACCCAACTGGCTTTCACATGCACATCCACTTGACTCAAGATGCCCCATTAACTCATGCATGACTGCACAAACATATCACATGTGATCAGTTAATTCACGCATGAGCACCTACCAGTCTGACACATGATCTCACAGAATCACAGAAGAGCTATTTGGTGCACCATTTTACTACTCAAGTGGGGATATGCCCATGTTTTAGCAAGAAAACACTGTTTGGCAACCACTTTAGGTCTGGACAATGCCCTACCGCCAGTTTAACTCACGAATCTTAATCTTTGCTTGTACTATCTTCGTGACCTGCTTTGTATGCCAGTGCATAGAAAACAACTGAAAAAAAAATCTGCTGTATTCTTGATTTTGTGTTTTGTGGGAACAAGTTACAAAATTTGTAATAAGTGCACAGATTATTATGTTAACCCCATAGTCCACAGGGGCAATGGGTAGAGTGTATAATGTATGTATATCCAAACTGTTGTGACTTCTTGGTTACATGCGTTGTAGGAACAAGAAGTGAAGTTCATAAAAACTTCAGATTGTTATATTAACCCCCTGGAGTCTGATCCATGTGTGTGAGGGCTGGAGTTTGTGAAGAACACATTCAGACTATGATAAGATTGACCCCAACAACCTCATTTGCATTGGCAAGAGGTAGAGCTTGTAATAGAGAAAAGTTTGGGCTGTGATGATAAAGACCAATCTGGTTCTCAGGAGGCTAGGGTCGAATTTTAGTAAGTGCACATGTACATTGTTATATTAACCTCTGTATAGTCTGGTCTACAGAGGCAAAGGGTGGAATTTGTGATGAGTAAAGTCTTCTGACTTTGATGTTAGCTCCTGTAATATGGTTCACAAAGCAATGAACAGAATTTTAGAGAGTATACGTACCCATCAGTGCTATATGAATTATTACTATCAAATGATTTACAGAGGGAAGGGGAAGACTATTGAACAAATTGCAGGATAAACTGCCTTCATGCATGCACATCCAGTTCTTGCTTGAGTGGGCAGCCATTTCCACTCGAGCACTCAGTCAATCCATAGGCAGCTGCCCAGTTAGCTCATGCATGACCACCCAATTAGTTCATGCATGCATTCACAACTAATTCACACTTGAGTGCCCAATCAGTCTATACATAAGTACTTGATCAATTTTTGCGAGCTCCCTATTTACTTGTGCATGAATGCTTAGCTGTACACACAAGTACCCAGTGTGTTCACGTGAGGGCAAGTTTTCTTGGATTTCACTTGTGTATATAGCCAAAGCTCGAAGCCACCAGACACATCTCATTTCCTATTTGTCTTCCCATCCCTCTGGGCCTTGCACAGGTAGCCTTGAACTGTTTCACACTTGTTTACACGTTGTTCATACCTACTCACCCACCACCAAGACTCACAGACATGCCATGTACACCCCAGGCTCTCAATGCCACGATCAAGGCTCCTTGCTGAGCCTCAATCACCCATGTTATTCCAACCCCCGGAATGCCAGGCCTGTGTTCTCCACAGACCACTGTCCTGGGCCCAATTTTTTGTTGCCAGCGAGACAGCCTCCACTGGGGGAATTTTTGCTTAAGTTGACACAAACTGGCAATTAACACAAACTTCTAATCGTTGTTCTGGATAATGAGAAGGAAGAAAACAAGCAATTGAATATTAAGTAAACACCTTTCCTCCCTCCTTCCCCAGTTTCAATCTTCCTTGCTTTCACCACAGGTTAATCTATCAAAGGCTTCAGAAAGCCCTGCAAACGTTCACAGTATTCACAGCAGTGTAAGAGGTGGAGCCATAAGGCCTCAAGAACATGCTCAATGCTGAAGAATCAGGCACCCCTAAGCAACAATGTAACGTGTTGGTTTAATGCAATATTCATCACACTGCATGGGAAAACAAAGGACTTGGGCTTCTCAAATGCATCCCAGTACCTCCTGGACTACTGCTGTACCACTCCAGCCACGCAAAGCATTCAGCAGTGCAAGGTAACTGCCTGCACCAGAATAGTAATTCCTTTGCAACAGGCAGCCTGGTCTGCATTCAGAAGCCTGGCCCATTTACTGCATGGTTCTGCCCAGATGCATCTGAACTTTCAGCTGACGCTGAAATGCAAACCACTCACGGCCCATAATACGACACTTTCTAACCTCTGAAATCCCACATTACCTCCTACAGGCAGGAGGTTTAGGCCTTAAAATGCTGAAGTGTTAATGGAGTTGCATTGACAGAAACAGCATTTTGTCCTGAAAACTCCAAGTGCATTGACACCAGATCAGGGCCCACCAGTCTGCCAGCTGCAAGACACTTGTGTTGACCGCTGAACTTGCTACGGTGTCTCTCCAACTAAGCAAGAAGGGGGTAAAAAGCTGTAACCTGATCAGAGTGAAAAATAAACGTCTTTGGCTGTGTTTTGCCAGTGCAGAACAGCTGGAATTTGTGTCAAAAGTGGTTGAAAAAATACTGTTTGGCTGTCACACTCACAGAGCCATTGCCATCAGGCAACGGCTGAGCGTTTCCCAACAGACAGGAGGAGAATACCTACCCCCATAAAACAGCACCAAAGGCTTGCCCCAAAGCATATTCTGAATCACAGATGACAACACCATGTTGCTGAGGTTTAAACCCTGTGGACAGTGCTTCTTCTCTAAGTGTGTTCTTGCCAGTTTAACATGGCTGTCTACAAGGTGATCATTTCTCAGCCAGCATTTCCCTGCCCAAGGGAGCCTCCAGCAGGCATTTATGCAGGTGGGTAAAAGAACCCAAAAGGAATTGCTAGAGAATGGAAACCGGTCTTAGCATACTGCTGTCCTCCGTTCACATTAAAAAGTAACCAGGACCAACAGAGAAGATGGCTGGACAGTCTGAGCACATGCTTAGAGGCACGCTGCATCTGTGGCCCTATGGAAAAGGTTGCCTCTTCCTCCATCAGGCCGACACCTGCTCCCACCCTGCCTCCCATGACTGCCCCCACCCTGCCTCCCATGGCTGTCAACTACCTGAAAATGCCTGCAGTGTCAGCTTCATTCCTAGCAGCAGGTAAGCACCTGGCAATGAAGTGCAGGACGTCTGTCCCCACTCCTGCCGCACACCTAGATAAATGGAGGTTTTACATGGCCAACTAGTCCCCTGTGTTCTGGAGAGCTACACAAAACCCCCTTCCTCCGATGCCCACGAGGGCACCCTGGGTCATTTGGCTCAGCCACACACATCTACCTCATTACCCATCCCCAAAATTAGCATGGAAATTAAATGCTGCATCACAAGACCCCGGCGTTTAAATTCACTCTCATTCCCTACCCAAATCCAAATTTCACATTCTGCCACAAGCTGACAAGATAATTGTTAAGTAATTACACTGTCTTCATTTCCAAGCACAGCAAAGATGCAGCAGCGAGAGAATGTACAAGTATGATAAAAATTACACGTGGGGCTGCTTTTCAAAAATGACCCAGCTGGTCAACGTCTTACCAAATAAGCACTTGCCTGGAAGGAAGCAGTGACTGAAGAATGCTTCAGAGCTCTGCTTACTGTTCTTGATGACATTATCACTCGTAGCTAAAACAAGGCAGGGTAACAAGAAATGGGAGCTCCCCCGTCAGCTCTTCCCTCACATACCAACATTGGGGCACCCCAAGTGTGACACCCGTTGCCACAATTGGCATGTGGGTGGCACAGTGGGTACAAAAGATAGGTGGGAGAACTCAGGAGGAATCGCTAGATGTTTGTCAACAGTAAGATAATTCCAGAAGTTTCGGATGTATTTCTACACTCTAGTTATTGCAGCCGAGGTAGGTCTACCTGATTTAACCTCAAAAGCAGCTCAACTCAGGAGCCCAAGCTCTGCCCAGGTAGGAACAATATGGCCTGCAAAAATCCTGCTGAGGAGCTCAGGCTGCCAAGCTGTTGTGGCTCTCCTCTGCTGGCATCCGAGTGAGACAGTTTGATGCTAGCTGAGTAGACATGCTCTCGAAGGGCTGTTCTTGCACTGTGTTTTCAGGATCACTGACCACCATGACATTACCACAGAGTAGGTATTTCATCCCTGTAGCTGCTTTGACTGCAAACTGCAGGACGGACCAGGAAGTCCCATTCCTGCTCAAGATTTCAGCAATCAGTTATGAACAGCCTTCCCTGCTGTTTACCATAAGCTAGTTTTATTGCTTCCATGATATATTTGCCAATTCAGAGGGACACGTCAAATCAACAGGAACCCTAGGTCACAAAAGAACAATTTTTAGCTGCATCCAGGCACTGCAGAAGCTCAGGCAGATGGTGGGAAAAAAATCAGACCAAAAAAAGAATTTTTATTTGGTTCAAAGATATCAACAATATTACCATTTGGATGAAAAATCTGTCCTGTTAGGAAATAGAAAGGAGCAGATGAAAACTAATGAAATCCAAAAAGCTAAAAATCAGCAATATCCAAGATGAACAACACACATACAGACAACAGTTTCTGTTAAGTTAGTCCCAGAGGTATTCTTCATAACCCCTTACCTCAATTACACACCATCAGTTTATGCTTCTGACTGTGGCTTCCACAATGCATCCAGCACACACCAAATGAGGACATTTAATTAGCCTGCACAGCCTCATTAGGGGGT